>NW_004524690.1:4220969-4245060 GCF_000260255.1 Octodon degus
AATTCATCCAATTGTGCCTGGCTTGGGTCTGGCTGCTGTGCTCAGCTTTTTCCTGCTGCAGTCCTGGTGTACAGCAAGAAGTGAACCTGTTGTACCCCTCTGGCAAGATGTTCTGCTCCTAGATTAGCTGGGTGGTTCTGGCCTGTAGCCTCTCTGCAGGGACTTCAGCTGCAGTTTCACACCAGGCTTGTATGCTAGGCCTGGGATGGGTCTGGAGGGGTCCAGAGAGCAGGACAGAAGGACTCATTCACACATGGAGCAGGGCTGGGTCCAGAGGGGTCCAATGGGCTCAGGGGAGTGTGGAAGCTCTCCCACACACTCGCCAGCCCTGGACTTGGGCTGCGTCTCCCTTTCTTTCTTCTGTGTATTATTGTTATATATTTTAGTCACATATGGTATGAGTCCCATAAAGCATTATTATTATTTTATTATAATCAACATTCAGTTTTTTATTACCTTTTGCATCATTGCACTTCCATGTGTGTCATTTTCCTGTTACCTCAAGAATTTCCTTTAATATTTTTCTCTGTACAAGCCTGTTGTTGACTATTTCAGCCTCATTTATGAAGGACACCTTTTGCCACATATTCAGAATTCTGGGTGGGGAACTGTTTCTTTGAACATGTCACAGATAACATTGTGTTATTTGATTTCCGTTGATTGTGTTGAGTTGATAGAGAATGGGCTGACTTTTGATTCTTATAAAGTAATATATTCTTTTTTCTTTCACCGAATGTTAAGATTTTGTCTCTTTTATTTTCAGCAACTTCATTCTGATATGCTAATGGGTTTTCTCTAAGTTTATGGTAATGAAATTATCTGGCATTTCATGAGTTGTAAAATTTAGATTCCTTTTTTAAATGCCTGCTGTGTGCAAATCACCTGTGGATCTGCCTGTTTTGTCTATTGTTTCTTTTGGCTTTCAGTCATTAGGTCTTGATGGAATGCTGGCTATTGTGTTTGAGGGATTGTGGCAGCTCTTGCTGATCCATCTTCCAGGGAGGATTTAATACTTTTCTAGAAGGCAAAATACAATATGGGAGGATTACCCAATCACCCAGGGCACCTGAATGCTAATTTTCTTTCCCTGGGACCCTTTGAGACAGCTGAAATATCTGCTTATTATTTTAGCAATTGGTCTTTGCTTTTGTCTTTCAGATTTTTGCTGTCCACATACACAGTTTAGGAATGAAAAATGCCTTGGCAGGAATATGAGGGATAAGATTAGGTTTGCTCTGAGTTCACTTTCTGTGATCATGGGTGTGCTGCCTGCCTTGGGCATGGATAGTATTCTGTTCTGATCCTGCACCCTCAGTTCCAGGGAGCCAGCTTGCTTGGCCTGCACATCTCACACTTAGACCAGACAAATCCCTGAAGGGGAAAGAGTAGCAGTGATGATAATATGCTACCATTATCTTTCAAAATTGATAGCCCTTTAAAAGAGTTTAGAAAATGGTGTTTAACAACTACTTAGAGCAACCCAGTCCTGTGGCATAGGTCTGTAATCAGTTAAGGTCTTTTAACCTGTTTATGGGTTTGTCTTCTCCCTGGATTCTTGGCCCTCTGCTCCTGATAGCCTTTGTTACCTACTCTTCATTGTTTCAAAATGTTGCTTTTGTTGCTGTTTAGTTTTGTGGGTTTGTTTGTTTGCTTGCTTGTCTTTTTGAGACAGGATTTCACTGTGCAATTCAAGCTGGCCTGGAACTCACTTTGTAGCCCAGGCTGGCCTTGAACTCACAGTGATCCTTTTACCTCAGCTTCCCAAGTGCTGGGATGACAGGAATTCACCACCATGCCACACTCTAGGAGATTTGTTTTTGTTTCATTTTATTCAGTATTCATATTTGTTCTCAGCAGGAAAGTTGAGTCTGTTACAAGCTGCTTCTTCACAACTAGAAGTATAAATCTACTTCTGATGAGTTTCAAATCATTTCTTGGAGTATATATTGTTAACGGCCATGTGTTTTACATCCTCCAGGATGCAGTGTCAGCCCTGCTTGCAAGAACATCAGCTGAGCTGTTAACTGTGGAACAAGAGTTAGCACAAGAGGAGGAGCCGGGGCCAGAAGAAGAGCATCAGTGTCTGGAAGGAGACTGGTAGAATAGTCATTTTCTTTGTACTCGTGGCAATTCCCTGAGAAGCCTTTATCTTTATTTAAGACACTTTCAAGGAAACCTTTATATGGAGAAAAAAGGGGGGAAAATGTAGATTTTGGCAGCTATGGCTAGAGAATCCAGTGTCAAGACAATGGGCAAAGTTAACACATTAGCCAAATTTTTACTCTTCAAGGGTTTATTTTTTGTTTTCCTGTACTGAGATTAAAGCTACAGCCTTTTTAAAAAAATTATTTATTTATTTTTATTGAGAAATAAATATGAATGAGACAATTTCACAGCTGATTAATAAGACAGTTTTGATAATCAATACACTGTATATTGTTATCTTCTTAGTAAACCTAGAGCCTTTGCACTGTGCCACATCCTAGCTCATTTTTTATTTTGAGGTGATGTCACACTAAGTCACTAAGTTGCCTGGGCTGAGCTCAAACTTGTGATTGCGTTGCCTCAGTCTTCTAGAGTGCTGGAATTATAGGCCTGTGTCAACAGGCTTCCTTGCTTTAAGTAAATTTTTTAGCACTATTTTCTAAAGTCTTTTTATAAGTATATATTATCAGTTTTGAAAGACTAGTGGTTTATTATAGAGTGAGATAAATTAAAGCCTGGATTTTGTGTTTTACTTTGAGTATCAGGAGTGCCATTTAGGCTATGGTAAGACAAAGCAAATATTTGGGAGATACTTTCTCAATAGCCATTTCTCTATCCATTACTACTTTTACCTTCTTTATTTTCTGTTTTCTTCTCTGTATCTATACCCTGTCCTTTACAAAAGGATTTCCATGTTTGCCCATCTATGCAAAAAATTATCTTTTTTTAGTTTACACTGTTTTCTTTAAAAACAAGTTAAATGAGTGGTGCAGTTTTAAGTATATATACTGTTTAAACTCATTTAGATTAACTTTTACATAATTATTTATACTGTTAGGTTTGATTGAACTAGTGTCAATATATATGTACATATATATGGTATATACATATAGTATGCATATGTGTGTATGTAATATATTAAACTTTGAAGAAACTCAGTGACAAGGTGTGTCATAAATAACACAATAAAAGCTATGGACATTTGGAAGGAAAAGCTATGATAATGATATTAAAAGATACAGAGGTACTGCTTATAAAAAGTCAGCTACAGTGAATAAGAGTCAGAGTAGCGCAGAATCACTATAAGAGTGATTATATCTGTCATAGTATCTCTAAATACTAAGCCTTTTGCATGTTTGTAAAATAGAACATATGCACATTTTAAAAACAGTACTTGGTTTATAAATCATAGTAGTCATTGCTGATCCCTCCTTTTGCTCCTCTAATGGTTAAATATTGAATAACTAGTCTGCACTAACTTCTCAGTACCAGTACATCACCAGTTGCACTTAAAGCTGAACATTTAGATGTCAGTGGAAAAATGTTTCTGTTCTAAGAATATGAAACTCAGCAAAGCAGGAGATGTTCTAAGCCATCCTAATATTCCTGCTCTATATATTCTGTATAAATTGTCTTCCAGGTCTGGAGCACTGTGCAATGCCACCCAGGTCGTGGCATAGTGTTTGGAAGGATGAGCTCATGTGTCCCCAAGAGTCCGTCCATAGGCACAGCCAAGAATGAGGAACAAGTTTATTTTTTTAGAAATTAGTATTTTTAATTATTATGTGTTTATTCACTCTTAGCTGAGAGTAACCTCCTTCAGTTATGTAATTAATTTTATAACAAATTACTAGTACCCAGTATTTTATGGAGTTTTCATATTTTTAAATGTCAAGATTAATATTTATATGACATAGAGTATTTTTATTTTACTCTGTGAAAGTTAGGTAAATTTAATAAATTAAAATTTTAGGGCCAGGGATTTATTTCAGGGACATAAACACCCGCCTGGCAAACACAAGGTCTCAAGTTTGATTCCCAGTGGGGGGAGAGGGGAGGGGGAATTTGGTCCCAAATTATGATTTTGCTGCAGATTTAACTTTACTTCTTATGTGCTAGTTAAAAGTTTCTGTCAAAACATGGCCTGACTATGTATAAGTCCATTGTTTATTTCTCAGACAACAGGCTAACACGCCTAGGTTGCACTGTTTGTGGAGTATCCCTGCTTGGCGTACAGTGTACTTTGTTGTTTCACTAGGTTAACAATGCTGAGAGAGGCCTCTGATGAAATTGTGGCTGAAAAGGGGGCTGAAGTTAAGTTGGCCGAAGACAGTAGCTGTACAGAGGATTTAAATGGGTGCACTGACTTGCCTGAGACGAATGAAGACAGGTGTAGGAAAGAAGATGAGTGCGCCAGGAACCGTCCAAGAGAGTTACCGACTGGAGTACCTGCCCTGGTGAATACCAGCTGTCTCCCTGATGTAGATGCCTCACAGGCACCATGAGCCCCAGGAGACGCTGCTGTCTCTTTAGCTGTAATTTCATATTAGGATTCTGGTCTAGAAGCTGGTCATGAAAGGCATTTGTGGGGATGGTCACTAAGAAGCATTGTAAATACTTTAAAATTTTTAAATGGGCCAATAATATTAATTCCTCACTTAAGTAATTCTTATAAGAAGAGAAATAATGGATTTGGAATATATATAACTCAGTGGTAGAACACTTGTTTAGTGTGAGCAAAGCACTGGGTTCCATCCCCAGCACCAGGAAAAAAGAAAGAAACCCAGAAAAGAAATAGAAAACTAAGTTAGACCTCTATCAGTATTCTGTGAATATTAATTAAGAGCATTTTCTGGACTAGATAATAATAGCATGACTACTTAATTGAATCAAGTTTCAAAAATATTTCAATTTCAAACATGAAAGTAAACATTTGAAGTTATCTTGATTAGATGGTGTTCTGCTGGAAATCTTCTCTGGCAGGTGGCAAATAACATGGTGTAGGCACAGGTGCCAACCAAGTGATAAAACACAGGCAGCTGTGCTAGTGAAGTGAGAGACGTGTTGAGACTGCCATCCCCACACAGGGAAGGTCCTTTTCCAGCTTTGCGGATGCTGGCACACTTGTAATGTCTGTAATGGAGTTCAGAAAATTCCAGTTCATTATTCCTAAGAAAATAATGTATCTTTCTTGACAGAGAACTTCTTTTGCAAAGAGGCAAACATTCATTAAAAAGCAGGCCTGAAATCAAATTACACTTAGAAGATAGAAAATAGGGGATGGGGAGATAGCTCAGTAGAGTAAGCGCTTGCCTAGCAAGCACGAGGGCCTGAGTTCAATTCCCAGTTCCACAAAAAAAAAAAAAAAAAAAAAAAAGATATCTGCCTGTGCCAGCGTATATTTTGAGACCCTTCTGTGTTCGCTTAAGTTTTATTTTCATTGCATTTCCAGTGATTCAGAAAGAATTCAAACACAGCTTCACAACAGTTGTTATATTCATATGTGTATAATTATATATTCCATTTAAAGCTATAACTTTGGTATATTTTCATTTTCTTACATTTAATTATTTTATCACTTATTCTGATGAAAACTAATCAGAAAACATAATAGTATTTAAGGATGATATGTTTTCAAAGAGGATTCTTTATACAGTGTCTCTAAATCCAAACTTTCACTTTTAAATGTAACCTATTAAAGGTTTATAGAAACTTTGTCAGACAGCTATCTTCTTTCTCCTGTGGGTACCTTCCTAAGACTTTAGTGGAAAGGCATTGCTGGTGCTAAATGACTGTTTACCATTAAATATTTCCCTCTTACTTAGAAGAAGGGAGTATAAGAGTGCACACACCTATCAACTCCTGACAAATTGCCAATTTCTCTTGTAGGTTGACAAAGAGACAAATACTGATGAAACAGTTAGTGACAGTATGGCAGTTCGCCCCAAAGATCGCAGCAGCCTGAGCTCTCGACAACATCCGTTCGTGAGGAGCAGTGTGATAGTACGCTCCCAAACATTTTCTCCAGGAGAGCGGAGCCAGTACATCTGCAGGGTGAGGCGACAGTGCTCCTAATGAAGCCCTAGACATTGCAGCTTCTTCCCTTCCTGCCAGGTAGTGTCCCATTAATGACCAGACACTGTGCCCTGGGAGCTGCACAGGCTGACTACAAATACTAGTGGCTAGAAGTGCCATAAAATATATGAAGGATGTCACACTCTTAGGGTTCTATTAGTTAGTTTATTTTCCCACAAATGTAATGTCTCACTGGCTCTAGTGCAACTTATTTGGCAGGTAAGCAAGATTCAAGGACTACATACTAAAAAGTTTTGAATTTCTAGTCATGTATAGAAAGATAAAGTGGTTTTTAAAGTACATGTTTTATTTTTTGCTGCCTATGATATATACTTCAAGCCAGATTAATCTTACTGAACTGAAAATAATGAGTTAAATTTTAGGAAAAAATCATCTCTTTCATAATGCCTCTGGATCCTGAGTTAGGTTCATTATGTAAATCTTTCTTTAAGGACACTTGTAAATGTACAAATGACCATTTTATTTTCTTAGAATACATAATTACCTTAACCTGTGACTTTGCTACCTGCTACCAAAAGGCAGTTACTTAAATTATTTAAGAAGATTAAGACCAAAGAATAAGGAAGAACTTTTCTGGAGAGGATAAACTTTTCCATTCTGATTTCTACCAGCATTCTGTTTGTTATAGCGTAATTTTAAAAAATCTTTTATCACCAGTTAAATCGGAGTGACAGTGACAGTTCAACGTTGGCTAAAAAATCACTCTTTGTGAGAAACTCCACTGAACGGCGCAGTTTGCGAGTCAAAAGGGTACGTATTCCCTCAGCCACTTTGCACCACCCTGGGTCGATCCACATTCAAGAATTGCAAAACATAAATTCCAGAACTGCTGGGTGTCAGTGTTCCATGCTCTGGAGCTGTTTACTGAAGCCACAGTGATCACACTGAGATGCAGATGTTACGTCAGTTACAGAACCAGGGAGGTTCTTTGTGCTTGAAAGCATTCACTCATCACTGATTTGGATCATGTGAAAATTTAGACAGGAAGTTGGTTCTCAGTGTCTTCAGAAAAAAGGGTGTACCGAGTCCCAAGGGCTCCTTTATACCAGTGCTGCCACATCTCCACGCCGTGTCTCACTGTGGAGCAGTAGGGGGAGGAGGGTAGTACCTGGTACCTTCTCTGTAGGAGCAGACACTCTGCAAAGGAGTAGCACAGAACTGTTGGCATGGGGTTTTTTTGTTGTTTTGTTTGTTTGTTTTTTTAAATTTTTATTGTGTTTTCAATGGAGAAATACATCATCTGTTTACAAAATAGCTCTTGAAAAATACAAGGAGTACAGATACTATAAAACAAAGCAAACTCCAGTCATGAGACACTACATACATCATGCGAAAGCCACAGTCTGATTTCCAGATTATGAAACTAGAATTAAAAATTCACTATACAGAGAAAGTCCAAGTTTACAGCTTGGAGTTGGCATGTTTTTGTTTAAGTTTTTAGGCACACAGTTTTTCACCTTGCCTAGATAGTTATCTATAGAAAATTAAAATAAATGTGAGTGGGCCAGCTCAGGTCAAGCTTTCCTGGGCCATCAGTGTTGCCTGGGGCTGAGTGTTAACGTTAAGTATGAGCTGATATTCAAGTGAATGAAAAAGCCAGATTCTTCAAGTAGTTCAGAAATTTCTGTTTACTTCCTAATGGCTAAAAGAAAGTTACTTGTTTACTACTGTCATTTTGGTTTAAAATCATGTTTATTAAGCATGGAGAATTGCACATGTTGGGCTCTCCTGAGGGGGCAGGTGTCCACCCTCCAGAGTCTACTCTAAAGGGAAGCCTTAGGTGTACACAGCGTGAGCTGGGGAGTCAGGGAGTGAGCTTCTCTGCAGCAGAATCTAAGGGACTCCATTGGGGGGGGGGGGCATGGCCTTGCGACACGGTTGTGTGATGTGGGAGAGTGGTGGGTAACTGGGAGCTGCTGACGGATGGAGTGATGTAGCCAGGAAACACATGTGAATGAGGAGTGCTCACACATACCAGCGCCTTGGCGCTGTGGGTTGGAAGGTAACTGGGGACTGGAAAGAGAGTTGGTATTAGCCTCTTCCCCAGCGCTGCTGTGGGTTCATGCCACCATGTGCAGAGTACTAGCTGTAGCTGTCTCCTTGGGCTAACTTACTAGTTACTTGAAGATAATAAAAAATATTTTGTTTTTATAAAGGCTCATGTGCCTCATTACTATTTAGTACTCAGCATTTGTAGAAATTCTGAGATGTTGATCTTTCAGATAACCAACCTTTATACTTTGAAAGCACCTAAATTTTCATCATGTTGAGTGAAAATTCCTCTCACCTCCTTTCTAAATCACCAGCCTTCTAAAGTAGCACATGCTTTTCAAGGACAGTAGGACACTTCAGAGAAATTTTATCCAGAAGTGTTTGTCAGTTGAGTAGACCTGAAAACAGGTTATTTATAAACATAGTTATAGTATTATGTGAACCACACAGATGTTTATCCTGAAATACTGTATAAAGATGATTTTTAAATGACTTTTAAGGAGGTGAATATGGTTTGATGGAGATGAGAATACCATTCTCATTTAGAAATTACAGCATGAAAATGGCATAGAGGTCTAAGAGAACATAGCGTCTGCAAAGACTTATAAATGACTTACCTGACTAGGAAGTCCAGGTGCAAGAGTGTACATAATAGAGTCAGGTCACCTCAGCTGTGATGGGTTGGACTCTTCATTCTGACTCTTCCCAATTGAGTGACATCACATGAATTGGGAAGCAGTTCATACCATAAAAGCCTACAGATCATTACTTCCCCACCCCAGAGCCTTCGTTCAACATTTACCAGCACACGAGTATACACTTGAGTCCTTAGAAGGGCTCCAGATGGGTACCACCTGAGGAAGATGTTTGATTCTGGAAAACCAGTAATACAGTCAAAGTGAATATGAAGCTAGACAACTCTTATTTGTTAGAGGGGAGAGATTAATAGAAGAAAACCTAATAAAAATGTTACAGAAGCCAGGCATATAATTTTATCTTTTTTTTTTTTTTTTTTTTTTTTTTTGGCTTGCTCAGGCTGCCTTAAAGGCAGGTCTGCTAACACAGGTGAAGGTGGCCAAGCATCTAGTTTTAGTAAACACACAGTACAAATATGTTGGACAAAAGGAGAGGGCCTAAGTGGAGACAGTCAAAGCTATTACAGTTTGACCTTTGACCCTGAAATACCAGGAAAAGGCACCGACAGGCGTGCTCCTTCATCTCTCACGAGCACTACTTTTGATCTAGAGCTTCAACGTAGAACACACGTTAAGTTTGAGGCCCTCTTTTCTCATGTAACCCAGGACCAGTTCTTACTAGGAACCTCTAAATGCCTTTCCTCAAATGAGTCTGATCCAGCTCTGAATGATCTGGCTTCCTGTCACATTTAAGAGATTAATTCAGTTTTTCTTACTGTCTGGCAGATGATATAAGATCAAAGATTGTGTCTTAGGACTGGAAATGTGATGGAGGACTTGCCTGCATATTCACTAAAGATTTAGGTGCCAGGCTTCTGTAACACTTTTACTCTTAGTGCTTTTATTCTACCTCTGTCCTCACAAACATGCACAAGGTTCTGGGTTCAGTCCCAGGTAGGGGTGGGAGCTTTATTTGTCTTCCTAGTGTCCTGACTACCAACCACAGCAGACATTTATTCATACATATTCACTAATTATTCCTTCACAAATAGATAACATTGGTCCCAGGGAGAGAACAGAACAACAGTAATAATTCAGTAGTAAAAGGAGATGGTACCTAATGGGAAATCAAGGAAGAATTGGAATGTAGACAGTGACTGGAGGAGGGAGGCAAATTCTTAGTCCTATCAACCAGCTGCGTTGTGGCCAGCATTCATGGAGGTCCTACAAAGGGATTATCTGCGGGGATAGTTCTGTGTCCTGAAACAGAGGACATGTAAGTTTTTTTGTGACATGCTTATTTTTCAGACATAGCAGGCTAAGCTAGGCTATGGTAGGGAAGGTAATAACTTTATAAAAATCTCTGTGGTTGAAATGATTAAGTATATCTCTTGCTGAGCTATTTGTCATGGAAGGTTGGCTGATGCCTGCTCATGTTGTTCTCATGGGGCCCTGGCTGCCATAGAGTCTTTCTCTGGCTCTTGCCATCTGTCTAGCAGGAGACACAGTTGTACAGATCTCACTCTGACTTTGCAGGCTTCCTCCTGGAAATAATGCATACTCCTTCTGCTCTGCTCCCTTTGCCTTGCCAAAGCAAGTCACTTGGCGAGTTAGACACTCAGTCCAGGGGGCAGTGAAGGGCAGTCCTATTGTGCCAGGGAGGAAAGGGGCAGAGTAATGACTGTCCGTATAACAGAGTGATGTGTTGTGTTTTCCAACTCTGCAGACAGTCTGCCAGCCAGTCCTCAGAAGAACAGCCCAGGAATGTCCAGTACGCACATCTCTAGACCTGGAACTGGACCTTCAGGCCTCTCTAACCCACCAGAGCCGCCTCAACGATGAGCTGCAGGCCCTGAGGGACTTGAGGCAAAAGCTGGAGGAGCTGAAAACTCAGGGAGAGACTGACCTTCCCCTGGGTGTGCTAGAGGATGAGAGATTCCAGAAGCTGCTGAAACAAGCGGAGAAGCAGGTACAGACCTGTGTGGTATGTCCTTATTAAAGCCTAAGGCATAGGAGGTTCCCAACTCACACTTCAACTTGGCTCAAAAGTGTTGGCCTCCTTTGCCTTCTTTTCCTAGGCCTTGGAATGTGTCGGGCATTTTAAAACCCTAAATATTGTTTAAATACTAACACTGCAACCTGCCAAGCTATAGTTGAGAGCCCCTCACCATCCCTACACACACAAACACGCGCGCGCGCGCGCGCGCGCGCCCGACAGCACTAGCGATTACTGACTTCCTGATAGGGAGTGTGACAGCAAGAGAGAAGGTCTTAGCCATTTTTCCTCAGCATTATTTGTTTCAACGAATGATACATTTGTTTGAACTTTATTACTAGCTCTTTTTAAGATTCATTGACCACATCAATTGTAAATACATTTCTCATTTTAATGTTCTTAAATTTCACTTTCTTTCTTGCCCTCAAGATTATAGTTTTATATACTGGCATTCCTCCTTGGCTTTCACCCTACAGACATCTATGCAAAAATAGGATAAAATCACTGATTAAAAAATATAGTGCATTCAATTCCTGGTATTACATGCCACCAGCACCGCCCTCAGGCATAGAACCCAAGACCAAGTCCAGGTGTGGTGGCCTGTGCCAGTAGTCCCAGCAGTGGGGAAGCTGAAAACAGGAGGATCAGTAAGAGTCCAAGCTGTGCAGTAAGAGACCTGTACCAAATACATTTTTTTAAAAAACCTAACAATATTTTAAAGCTGTTAGCTGTTTAAAGCTGTGAGCTGTTTCTATCATTTGCCACCTACATATTACTAACATTTTCTAGAATCTATATAAATATGAAATTGATTTATTCCCTGAAGATTTGAGTTTAGATTTTGGTATTTAAAAAAAAAAAAATATATATATATATATGTATATATATGTATGTATATATTCACATTCATATTAAAAATAGAAGTTTTCATATAGCTGAAATATTACCCATGCCAAAATTATATTTTCTTTTAATCCCTTTGGTTTAGAAGCTGAAATATAGTAGACACTTTCTTAAACTAATATAAAAATATTGTCCATAATGGGAAATTTTCTTTTTGGGCTCATAGTAACCATTTAATCTTGTAATTGTTGTACTGATGGGAAAGTTTAAATCATTTAGCCGACTAGTGTTGCTAATCATCGATAGAACTCAGCAATTTAATGAGTTTCAAGAATCAAACTGATACCAATAATTTTTAGAGAAATTGTAGGCAAGAAAAAAAAAACCAGAGAAACCTACCTCTGTCCTATGCCACCTCCTTCAAAGAAAACTTCACAGATAGTGAAAATGTTTGTCCAGTCTGGAGTTGAATTGTAACCCTACATTTAATTAAATGGTGAATGCAGGATAATCAGACACTGTTTTGATAAACAAGATGACCCAGCCATTCCAGGTCCACAAGAACGATCTCTTCCTGGAGAAGACAAGAGAGTTCCCAGAGGAGGTACACAAACTGTTTGGGAGTGGGGGTAGAACTCCATCACATAGGAGTGGAGACTCCACAGGCTTTGGATGGTGCATTAGAAAAGTTCCGGTGGATGCCAGCCCATGAAGGAAGAGCCACCAGCAGGATGGTGCCTATTACAAACTATCACTTTATAAAACAGAAGACTGAGAGTACAGAGCTGAAGTGACCTACTCAGATGTTTGTAACCTCAGTGGTTATAGCCATCATTTTGTCCTCTTGGGTCTGTTAAGTCACCATCAGCAATAACTTAAACCAGTCTCAGGTTTACTTTAACCAATCACAGAGAAACATAGTCTTTTCATTCTTATGGATCGAAAGTTTTCAAAGTTGAATAAGAGTTTTACAACTATATATAAAAACAAAACTTGATGTCTTCAGGGTTTGTGTTGCTTGTTTCTACTTTGTCATAATATGAAATTCTATATCCTTAGGTATCCATAGTTAAAAAACATGGGGACTTACTTTTTCTCTTATAGCATGACACTAAGATTCATCTGTAAATTGCTCCTTATTGCATTTCATCTTTCTTTTTGATTGCTAACTAATCGCCATTGTGTAGACAGAAGCTTAGTAAAGAAAATGCTCTTTGATAAAAAAAGACTATGACAATAAGAAGTTGATAAATCTGTGGCAAGATTAATGAAGAAAACCAGGGTAGTGATAGATGCCTATAATCTCTGTAGTTCCAGTTATTCAGGAAGCTGAAACAGGAGGATTGTGCATTTGAGAACAACTGGGGCTACATAAGAAGATCATGTCTTAAAAAAAGGAAAGATTAAAAAAAAGTACAGTGTCACAAGACTATAGATAATTTTGGTATTTAAAAGCTAATTGAATGTCATCAAAAAGATATACCTACAATTTGGATAAATACCTGGGAAGATATGGAGTATAGGAACTGGTAAAAGAAGGGAGGGTAAGCTAAAATACCTGTAACTTTTCAACAAATAGCAGCAGTAACTAAAAATCTATCACAAAACATATAATGTCTATATATTTTATTTATTTTTTAATTCAAAAATTATACCACTGCTTTATTAAAAATATAAATGAAACAAAACCCAACAATAAATATCATTTCATGTTTGTCAAACTAGCATATATACTTAAAATTTTTTTTTGTTTTTCTGGGGAAATTTCTTTTTTGTTGTTTTTATTTTTGTTTTTCCCCATAATTTTGTTGAGAAACAAATAGCAATGAGACAGTTTCAAACCAAATTGGTAGGACAGTTTCAATAATTATACATTGCATACATTCTCCCTAGTGGTTAATTGCTGTACAAGATGAGGACATGATGGCCTATTTACAAACACTATTAGAACAAATCCCTCTATTCATTAACAGAATGTAACTATATATCTATCCTAGCCATTTTGAATACATAGATACAAAATTGACATTCATCTATATCCCCCTCTTTTGTTTAGTTCCGTTATTTGAATATTTTAGGTGTGTCAACTCAGCAAAATATTCTAAAAGAGTCCAGTAGTCCATAATAGTATTGGGTCTTCCGCTTCACGGGCAATGTCAGAAGTTGTTGGCCTGAGTCCCTTACAGCTCAACATAACAGCATGGCTTTACTTCTTATACTTCGTTTTTATACTTTTCTGCTGGATGGTTAAGACAAGATAAAGCAAGACCTATGCAACAAGAGTTGTAATGTCTATGTATTTTAATAAACAGGTTCTATCAAACTTTAAAGAAGGGTTATCTGTTCTATATATTCAAAAAAGAACACACTATATTCATTCTATGTGGCCAACATCTCTGATTCTAAAAGAGTGATGATAAAAGAAAAGAAAAATCACACACTAGCGTCATTTAGGAATGTAGAAAAAAACTTGACTAAAACATTATTAAATAGAACCCAACCGCATATTTTTTAAAATACGTTTTGACCATGTTGAGTTTTGGAATGACTCTTTTTTTAATATGAGGAAAATCTCATAAAGCCAATCACTTTAAAAGACAAACAGATGTACCTTAGATAATAATGCTAAGTGAAAGAAATCAAACCCACAAGCATAAACATCACATGGCTCCTCTTATATGAAAAACCCAGAGTATAAATAATTTAAAGAACAAAATAAAAGATAAATGATAGCAAACCCATCTTTTGAAAATGGGAAGTGAACCACAAGGGGAGGGAAGCAAGGAGAAAAGGAAGTAGAGAGAATTGAGTTGTTTGTGTTGAAGTAGGAAGTAGAATTGAGAATTAAATGTTTATGTGGTAAAGCATAAACATTTAATCATTATGTGCTACAAAAATATACTAATAAGTTTCTTAATTTTTTTTTTTTTTTTTTTTTTTGTGGAACCAGGGATTGAACTCAGTCCCTTGCGCTTGCCAGGGAAGCGCTTATTCCACTGAGCCATCTCCCCAGCCCCAAATTTTTTAATTATTAAAAAGAGAATATTGATAAAAATCAATATGGATGTTTAAAACTTCTAATATTAGAAAATTCTTCAACTTATGAATGATAAATAACCTAAAACAAATGTGACCCTAAAGAGACACACACTGAAATCATTCCTTTTAAAAGTGAGACACAGATATTTAACTCTCTTGTGTTCAACATTGAGTTAGGAGTAATCAGTATCTAAAGTCAAGAAACAAAGAAGCAGAAAGATTGGGAAGAAGAAAATAAAGTTGTCAGTATTGCAGAAAATGTGATTGTATAGGTCAAAAATCTGTAAGTTATTACAAATAATAAGAAAGTTTGGAAAGAGGAATAGATAGAATGATATCCAAAAATCTGTTATTTTCTATATACTGCCCAGAAACAACTAGAAAATTTAATTATTAACATTTACAGCAATAGCAAATAATAAATTTGATATTCAGTATAGCCAAAACTTTATGAGGAGAAATATAAAAACATCTATATTTATGGGGAAATATACCATGCTTATATAGAGGACTCTGCATACTTTTCCCATAGGGGACCAGTTATTAAATATTTTTAGCTTTTTGGACCATATGCTCTCTGTTGCTGCTACTCAACTCTTCTAGTTTTCCATAAAGAAAATATAAGTTAATGGCTGTGACTATGTTCTAATAAAAATCTATTTATTTATTTTGGCAAGGGGAATCTGAATTCAGGACTTACCTTGCCGGGCAGGTGCTGTGCCACCAAGCTGTATTCCCTGCAAAACTTAATTTCATAAAACAGATGTGAGGCCATAGTTTGCCAATCTCTGCTATAAAGGAAGAATTAATACTGCTGAAAATGAAAATGATCATTTCTTCTAAAATGTACCATAGAGAGCCTGTCATTCTGGTCTTCTGAATATGGGCTGCTTGTCATGACATGCCAGTTGCTGCTATGATGTCTCTCGGGTAGATGCTTGTTCAAAAAGTAGGGGGTGGTGAATGAAAGCAAGAGACAGGAAAAGGAATATTGTTGGACTGTCCTGCTTCAAGGTTGTATGTGGTGAGATTTTTGGACTTACGTGTAAACATAAGAAGTATGTAATTCTTTATGCCTATTTTTAAAATATATTCTAATTTTTAAATGTTTTTTTTATTTTATTCTGTAGGGACTTAAAGTTCAACATATCAATACTTGATGAAAAATACCTGTTCCATATTATGCCTAAGATGTTTGACATGTAGACAGATAGTGAGGTTAAGCTTAACAGCCTAAGTTGTATGGTAATAACAATAAGCTTGTCTTCTGGATGGTTAACAACCTAAGTTTGCACATCAAAATTAGAGAAAAAGGAGGGCTGCAAGGAAAGCCAACATTTTGATCCTAGCCTTCTAAGGTCAACTAAGACTCAGGATATGAGAACTTGTATTGTAACGTCATGTAACTCAGTAGTGTCCCAAATTTTCCAGTCAAGGAGATTATGGGGCCAAAGAGGAAAGTGATCGATGATGTAGAGTGTGCCTAAGAAGAGTCACATGGAGAGAAAACATTCTCTCAGGCTTTCACAGAGAGCACATTGGCCAAGCAATGTCTGTGACTCATCCACGTGGCTGACACTGACAAAGGTTCTACAATCTGAGGGACAGGATCTCAGGATAAATCCTGAGGGGATTTCACTGACCTTATCAGACCCAAAAGCTACAACTCTTGTTGCATAGGTCCTGCTTTACCTTGGTCTTAACCATCCAGCAGAAAAGTATAAAAACAAAATGTAAGAAGTAAAGCCATGGTGTTATGTTGAGCTGTAGGGGACTCAGGTCAGCAATTTCTGACATTGCCAATCAAGCAGAAGACTCAATACTATTATGGACTACTGAACTCTTTTAGAATATTTTGCTGAGTTGACACACCTATAATATTCAAATAATGGAACTTAACCAAAAAAGGGGATACAGATGAATGTCCATTTTGTATCTGTGTATTCAAAGTGGTTAGGATAGATATATAGTTACATTCTCTTAATAAATAGAGTGATTTGTTCTAATGGTGTAAGGATATCATGTCCACATCTTGTACAGCAATTAACCAATAGGAAGAATGTATGCAATGTATAATTATTGAAACTGTCCTACCAATTTGATTTGAAACTGTCTCATTGCTATTTGTTTATCAATAAAATTATGGGGAAAAATAAATTAAAAAAATAAAATGTACCTTAGAGTCTAATTCTAAGCAAAATATGTTATGATTTTTTATAAATACTGATATAATTAATGGCAGAATAGAGGGGAAAGAAAAGGTAAGATAATTTTAGACAAGAAAAATGAGGGAGAGGGACTTGCCCAACAAGACACTAAAATTTTATTAAGTTGCTTTACTTTTATTAAAGTACTGAGAGAGTGTGGAATTAGTAAGAATCAAGAGATTGACCCTGGTGTGAAATAGGTCAGAAACCACTGCACATGCATGTGGAGCATCGCTGTGATACAGTTGCCATGTCAGCCAGTGGTAAGGAAGGAGATGCTGAATAAAGAGAGTTGGAATGGGCTGGCAGGGTCTGAATGGTAGGGTTCTTGTGTATCCTGGGGGAGGCCCTCAGTTCATTCCCAGCACCATACCCAAACAAAGAAGCTTGATGAAAAGATCGATGTGGAAAAAGATGACATTGGATCCCTGCCTCATGCATAGAGATTAACACTGAATAGATTAGGATGAACTTCAATATGAGAAATGAAAATTGGAAACTTATGGTAAGAAATAGGAAATATGTCTTCATATTTTGATTCTTGCATTTCTAGTGTCTATTCTGTGTCCTCCTATCTGGTTGGAGATAATATACATTGGGGCAGAATTGCTGAGAGCCTTGAAGGCCTGAACAATGGGAGCCACTGAGGGTTGCTAAAGAGATACTCTTTGGAAAGGTAGGATGGCAGTGATATGTGTGACAGGTGGCTATTGTGGGAGATATCTTCCAGATCCCCACTGGGGTTAGACATTTTCTCACAAAATAAAGTTAGAGGATCTTAACATATCCAATCATTATTTCTAATATTGATTTAAAAACAAGGTTAAGGCATTCTTTAAAAGTAAAAGCATCATAAATATACTATTTTCCTGTGCCTTAAAATGGTGTTTCAATTGTGTTTGTAGGATTCTGGTAATATTGTGGTATTGTTGAGAGCTGATTCAAGATTTAGGGTTTGGACATGATTCTTGTTTTCCTTCTACACTAAAATAACCCCTGGACTTGCCCTCATTGCAAGCAGATGACAACTAGAAGGTCTTATAAATCCTAACAACTTCTAATGAAAAAAATGTTAGCAGAAGTTTTCCCTATGAAAAGCAAAACACAGATCTCTTAATGCAGATGTGTTCTCTTTAACCTCCATGGTGCCTGTGTCTAGGTGTAAACTCCCAAGAGAACATGAGGCTACTTTTGCTTCTTTCCATACTACAGTGCCTTATAGTAGAAGGTCCACCTGATTGTGGTGAAGATGTCCTGGACCTCATTAAAGCTGTAGATCTTGTTTATTAGCCATGGTGTGTGTGTGTGTGTGTGTGTGTGTGTGTGTGTGTGTGTGTGTGTGTGTTTGGGGTTTGGTTTGTTTTGTTTTGTTCCTGTTGTGGTCTTGCTTGCCCCCTTCCTACCTCTAGATCAAAGATTTTTATCTTTACTTACTAATGAATACATAAGTACAACCTAGAGAGTGATACCTGTGGGTGTTCCAAGGGTAGCTTCGTCATGGGAAAACCTTACCCACCTTCCTGATTAGGCTTGACTTTCATATCATCCAGCCTTAGATTTGGTGGATCTGTGATAAATTCCAGAGATGTCAGATCAAACAGTTGATAGTTCCTCGAAATCTTATGTAAGATAGTTTTGTACTTGACCCTCTAGTCTTCCAATAGACTCTTCTGAAGTAGGAATTGTGTGCTGTTCTGTTACCAGCAGCTCATGAGATGTTCACAGCCATCATCTGGGAAAATAATGGCAATGATAGGCACAGTGGCCAGGCCACTCTTCCCAGGGAGCCAAGATTCCTGAGCCTCCTCGTTTCTGTGGGGTTTTCATACTTAACAGCCTGTCATCATGTTTTTAGTGACAAATATAATTGTAAGAATGTGAGGCAGATTTTTCAAACATAATATGAAGTTGTGCTAAGATCCCTTGTAAGTATCATTTCTGAAAGCAGTCTTCTCTATCATTTGGCACAAATATTTGCATGATGTGGGTACTATTTTCCCTTTTCCTCTCTCCTAATTATTAGCATTTTGATCATCTATATTACAAGTTACCATTGAAAATAGGTACCAACTAAAATTCATAATTACTACTAACATTTCCAGAGTTTGCCTGAGATCCAGTGCCTCCATAAAGGAGTAGCCAGAATCACCTTGAGTTTTTGATTCTTTAAAAGCTCACCACTGGGCTGGGGAGATGGCGCAGTAGAATAAGCGCTTGCCTAGCAAGCACAGGGTCCTGAGTTCAGTCCCTGGTGATGCCAAAAAAAAAAAAAAAGCTCAACACAGTTCTATTCAAAGTCAAGTGTACTTGTCTTGACAGGAGCTAACTTAATGCCAAATTGGATCCTTTTGCTCACGGAACAGGCCTTCTGTTACCCACATGGCTGTGACCACTTATATAAGGCAAAAACTGGTCACTGGAACCCAGAACTGCCAACTATACTTTGAAGATCATGGGCCTTGCCAGTTTGGATTAAGAATTGCAAAGGGCCAAGATCTCTTTTGTCTTTTCCAGTACAGGATACAAACAGGATTCATTTGAAATTGTCTCAAAAGAGTAAGACTCTAAGCTGGGCATCACAGCACACACTTGTACTCACAGCTACTTTGGGAGGCTGAGGCAGGAAGATCACTTATGATCAGAAATTTGAGATCAGCTGAAGCAGTAAAGTAAAAACCTATCTTAGGAATACATGGGAAGACACATTAGGATTTTCTTTTTTAGTACTTCGTTTTAATATAAATATGTAGTTTAGTCACTAAATAGTATGTAGCTTGATTCTGGCTTCTAATGATTAATGATTAAAATCATCCTTCTATAGATTACATTTATTAGAAATTAAGTTATAGCACATAGCAGACTTCTGATCTATATTATCTGATGAATCAGCATGTAGTTGCTTTCAAAACAGTTTTGCACACCAAGATGATGAGGGTCAGAGCCTAAAGAGCTTTCTCCTGTGATAGTGGCAGAGCCTGAGGTAAACCAAGACATCGAGCCATGGCAGAGGATAGAAGGGCATCAGAGAGCCCACCCCGAAGCCCTGCGGCACTGCCCACGTGGCCTGATCATCCCCAGCAGGTGGCAGCTCTCCGTGTTGTTGCACACATGTTGGAGGGCAGGCGTTCAGTCCTTAGCAGACCCCGTGCCCGCTCCCCCTGTCTTCGCTTGTTTCTGGCTTCAGAGTTTTACATCAAGCTACAGTAAAGAAGAAAGATCATAAAACAAGGTACATTTATACTGCTTTAAAAGTGATTTAATTTCCTGAACACAAATGGCTCTTATCTTTATTTTTATGAGCTCTGTGGATAAACTGTGTTGTGTGCTTTTTTTCTCACCACTGGAATTTGTAATAACTGGTTCTATGAAAACCCAGTTTTAGTTGTGTGCCTTTCATTATGGTACCAAAGTTGTGATACCATTGACTGAGCTCTTTCCTCGGCACTTCCATATCTACTTGTTAAGACATGTGGCGTACCAGCATATGCACACACACACACTCACACCAGCATGTGCATCCACTCACAGCCTTTCATTCCACCGTCTCCCCGTAGTGTTGGGGGTTTGGGAGATTTTCAGCAGGATGATCATAAGGTGCCTAATGATGAGCGTAGAGCCTGCCAATTGCCATAAAATAATATGGCTCCCAGAAAAGCAGTGAACCGAAGTGAGCAGCAGATTCTGGATCTGCCTCTCTTGTCAGGGGAAGCTGTCAGGTCTCAGGTTCACACTCTGTAACCTTCATCCTTTGTGATTGGAAGTCTCTTTTGTAGCTTGCAATAAAAACTGCATCTTAGTGTCCTCATGTATTGTTCAAGTCCTTAAGAAGCAGAGCAAGAAGCTGAGGACTATAAGACTGGACTGTGCTCTGTACTTCATTAGGCTTCTCACTGTGACTAAGTAAATCACCAGGCCTTTCTGCAGGTCAGGCTCCCATCATGTAAACTGAAGGTTAATCACCCCCTCCTGGAGCCCAGGGCATAAGGGACAGCCTCCAGTCCTCATGATCCGGGCAGCTTATCAAGACTTGTTGGAGTGTGAGGAGGGGGTGTCCTTAGGAGCCTGTGTGACTTGCAAAACAGAAATTTATTTTTCTTCCTCGGAGTATACCCTTATCAAAATGATAGACTTTGTAGTGCTAGACTTTTTGAAAGCTTAAAACTAATTCTGGTTTTAACACTTGTAAAAGTTGGAATCCACTGAAAAATTATGTCAAAGATTTTAATACACCCATTTAAAAACATCTTAATGACTACAGTGAAGACTCAGCATTGAGATCTAGCTGCCTATGAAGTTGATTACTATTGATTAATAGCTGATAAAAATGCTGAAATATATTTGTCACCTAGAGTTTTGAAGAAAGAGATACGTGTTACAATTTGGATCTGAAGTGTCCTTGTGTGCTGAAGGCATGGTCCCCAGCCAATGGCACTATTGAGAAACATGGAAACTTCAGGAAACAGGACCTAGTGGGGGAGTTAGGTTGGGAATGCCCTGTAAGAGCATGTGGGACCCAGCCCCTTGCTCTCTCCACTTCCCTGTGAACATGAAGTAAACAGCTCTGCAATGTTCACCATGGGCCCTAGACTGCAGAGCCAGCTGAGCAAGAGGTACAGTCTCTGAAACCAGGAACCAGACTAAGCCTAGGGATTTTGTCACAGCAACAGAAAGCTAACATAACATACAGATGAACAGAGGAACATAGTCTTTTGTAAAGTATGTTCTTGTTTTATCAAGGGAAGGGAGTATCTTTATGTGTTCTAGGGTAAATCTTACATTGTAAGAAATACTGTAAGGTTTCAAGGCAATTTTATAGTTGTCACAGAAATGCTGGCAGTTAAAATATGTCAACAGCCATTCATACGGGAGGCAACAGAAGACTGAGTACAGGATCCGGGAGCCTGTTGTAAATCTGATCTGATAAAATATATATCTGGTTAGAAGAACTGAATCACCTGTTTTTAACCTGCATGTGATCCTGCATGTATGTGTTCTTTCTTGGTTTTTGCTGTTTTGGGGTTTTTTATTTACTTTTTTATTTATTTTCTTTTTTAATCACACAGCAAATGGGTGTTTTAGGTTTGATTTATTTCTGTGGTAATTTACCAAGAATTTGAATAGCAACAATATTTTAGTATAATTCTTAATGGAGTAATTTGATATACTACAGTATGTTAGAAGGCAATTCTCTGTATATACCAAGCCAGCACTTCCTTATCTGGGACCTAGTGAAGAATCATCTATATATTAAACATAGGATGTTACCAAGTAATTAAAGTATCACAGTTGTCCCCTCTGAACTTGAATTAGATAAATTCATAAGCTCTGAGTAATGATCTCATCAATGACAATGTAATCAAGAGAAAATTATTCCTTAACAACCACAGGCTGCTTTCATACAGAAAAAATTTTTAAAGGAAAGGTAAAGGGGGAACAGTAGAAAACTCTGAAAAAATAATTTTTTGTTGAAAGCATCAAAAGTTATTGCAGGGCATGGTTATTAGCAAAGCACCCAGGATGTCTCCCTATAGGATCCTTAGACTTCCATAAAGTGGTATGACTATAGGTGTAGGTATAGGTATAGATATAGATATAAATATAGGTAGAAAGATCCTATATAGATATAGATATAGATATAGACATAAATGTAAGTAGAGAGATCTTACTGAATAAATAATTTTAAAAATCTCATCTTTCCTAAAAATGCCACTGGATTTTTATTTTTACTTTGAAAACAACTTCAATGCACATTAAAAAAAAAAATTTTAGGGCCTGCCATATAGCTCAGTGGACTAAAGCACCACCACGCCCAGTGTCATTCGCTGTCTCATTGCACCCCAGAGGTGAGGATGGCACTGCACAATGGCAATTGAACCCTGGTCGCTACACCTATCTAAGCAGGCGCTTTAGTCTGCTGAGCTGTCTGGCTGGCCCTTTTAATTTTTTAAAAAAGAGTACAAAATAGTATTAAAACTGAAAAATTAACAAGTGATACAGAATTTCGCTTAACAAAATAATATGAATTTCACAATATTTGTTGTAATGCATAGTGTTGTCTTCCAACCAGTTGTTCATATTACCAAATGTATGTATGCAAAATTGGAAGAAGATAGAAAAAAAAAGAAATATATATGAACTTAAGAAGAGAAAAAGGACAAACAATTGAAAAATAGAGAAAAAACAAATTAAGTATTAACTGATCCTTTCCATAGACCAGCAGAAATCCACAATACAGTTGTTCAAACCATCCTGCCTACATACATAGGTAAAACTCTTTCCCCTACTCCTCCTGTCTTTCTCCTCACTCAGTAACTTTTTCCTTTTGAATAAGTTCATTCCCTTTTCCCAGTATCTATTGGACCCTTCAGATTTTATTTTCTCTTTTAGGTTCTCACACTAAGGAGACAATACGATGTTTGCACATGTAGGTCTGATTTATATCATTTAAGAGTATGTTCTCTAGTTGTATCTGTTTACCAAGAAAAGACTCAAACTTACCTGTTTTATAGCTGAATAATACTGTATTGTGTAAAAACACCACATCTTGTTTATCCATTCTTCAGTTGATCGTCAATGTACTCTTCCTGAGAAATGTTTAAATTTTTTAAAAGTTTTAAGTTCAAGTAACACATTCCTATTGGAACAAATCCAAATACTACAGAACTATATAAAGCAGGAAATAAGTTCGTCTGTTTCATAAGTTCACCTTATAATTCCAGTTCCTAAGGATGACCACTGTTGACAGTTTCATGTATGTCCTCCCACTCCTTTTTATATGTGTTACATATTGGTATTATTTGGAAGAGATCCACTGAAATTGAATCATCAAAGATTACTTTTTTTCTCTCACTTAGTTTTAGGAATGGATGATGCACAGCTTTTCTTATTAGTAAATGTTGTAATTCATTATTTTTAATAAATAATATATAAGTAAATGTAGAAACCCTGTATAAATATATCACAATTATTTAAGTATCCTACTAATGATAATCTCCTGAACTTTCAGTTATAATAATGTGGCCAGTAAACCCTTTTGTATTTATCTTTGTACATTTTCCCACACAAACTACTGGCTTAGTTTCTTCCAATTTTCCTCCTGTTTTTAGCCTCCCAAGGACACAGAGAAATGACTTCTGCTCTATTGTGGGAAATCAAATTACTAAATTAGTGAAATCCTAATGTGAAAATTGTTAGTAGTATTGACTTGACTATAAACAATAGTTAGAGGGGGTTTTTTTGTTTTGTTTTGTTTTTTTTGCGGAACCAGGGATTGAACTCAGGCCCTTGCATTTGCCAGG
>NW_004524690.1:4245275-4247738 GCF_000260255.1 Octodon degus
ATTGGACTTGTAGTGATCCTCCTGTTTTCAGCCTCCCAAACACTGGTATTACAGGTGTGTGCCACCATGCCCAGGGATATTGCTTAGTAGGACAGTGCCTACCTGGCACACACAGGGTCCTGAGTTCAATTCCTGTACATAATGATACTCCTTGTGGGTAGGTGCATGTAACACATCATGATTCCCTTTTTCATTTGCTTTCCCTCCCTCGACCTCTAGGTCCCCTTCCCTTTACAAAAGATCTTGTCTTTGTCATGACTTTTAAGTCCAAAAGCCACATTCTTCACTTACTGACCTTGAAGGTTTCTGAAACAGTGGACATAGAGAAGACAGCATCTTTAAATCCCTTGTTGCCAGCATCAGTCTTATCTCTTAAAATTTAGAACTGCTTTAAGTTACCACTGAAGCAGTAGGCCTTTGAGGTCCAGAAAGATCCTAACTATGAGATTTTTCCATCCACTTATATTACAGGCTGTAAGCTCCCACCCTTAAGCAGAGCTGCTTCTTTCTTCCATCTCTGCACCTAACAGTTTAGTTCTATCCCGAGTTGATCACTCTTGCAACAAGCAGCAAAAAGATAACCAAATTTCTAAATTGCCCTTGCCAATTCTTGAAGCACTCTAGCTGTCACTATCCTAAACAGTGGTCTCCACTCAGCAGGGCCACATTTCATATGCTGTCATTGAAGCACATGGAGGCCCAGGGAGAGCACTGACCCGTGCTGGAGGAGTATCCCCAGAGGAACTATCCCTTAGCCTCTGATTTAATTGGTAGTGTCTTCCCCAACACACACCTCTGCTACTTATTAGGGCCACACATGTGGCCCAGAATACTCGGTTTTAGCAGAGAGCACGGTGCCCTCACTGCTGTAGAGTTACGGATTAGGTGTGTGCTTCTGTCCTTTCAAGTCTTTGCTGGCATATTGTGGCACACTGTAATCCCAGCACACGGGAGGCTAAGGCAAGAGGTGATAACATTTGAGCCCAGCCAGGTTACCTTAGCAACTTAGAAAGACTGTCTCACAGTAAAAAAAAAGTGCTGAGGATATAGCTGAGTGCAGAGGCCCTGCACCATTCAAAATGTTTGCAACCTGGTAGATACAACCTGGTGGTAAGAAAGGGATCATTGTTTATCGTGAGAGAGAATGGCCTTTCTTGTTTATTTAACATTTGTGGGTGGGCCAGGGAGATGGCTCAGTAGAATAAGTGCTTCCCTGGCAAACGCAAGGGCCTGAGTTTGATCCCCGGTTCCAAAAAAAAAATTTACGTTAATTCTGTGCATTGCCTGTTGTGTCCCTTATCACTTCCCCCTGAAAGCCCTCTCTGTGCCTATAACTGACTCGCTGTTCTAATCATTTGTCCTTCAAATGCCTTCTAAATTAAAAGGTTGTCATCTGAAAACCTACCTTTCCCACAGGCCTACCCACTTATTCTTTAGCACATATTCACTAAGCACCTACCATGTGCTGCCTGTGGGGTCCTTGGGGACTCTGAGAACATCCAGGCACAGTGCTTGCCCTCCCACTCCATGCTGGTGGGGAGACAGTAAGCAAGTCCTGTCTGAACCTTCTGTGGAGGCAACAGTAAGGCAGCCTAGAGCACCTTGGAAAGGATCTCTAGTTAGTGCGGAGTGAGTACACCACAGTGGTCCTAAGAAGCAGATTTTAATTAGTCAGGCCACAGTCTGTTGTGATGGGAATAAAAGTGCCAGCTTTCTGCCATTTAGAGTAAGGAACATGTGTCAGTTACAGCACGTGGGAGCCTCCCAGAGCACTAGAAGTCTCAGCTGATACAGTCACACAAGAAAAGATGCACAATCTGGGAGAAAGTTAAAATTATCTCCTTTCATAGATGGCATGGTTATCTATGCATAAAAGACCTGAAATAGCTCCACCAAAAAGCTCTTAGAATTAATAAATGATAACAGCAAATTTGCAAAATACAAGTTAATATACAAGTCAAATGCTTCTCTGTGTGCCGTCAGTACACAAGTAGAAGTTGAAATTAAAAACACATTACCGTCTGGGACTTGACAGCATAAAAGCTATGATTCTATTGTGAAATGTTGAATTATCAAATCTTTACATTTAAAAAAAAAATTACCGTTTTACATCTGCCTCCAGAAAATGAAATGTTGGACTGGGGACGGACTAGCTTAGTGATAAAGCACTTGCCTCACATGCATGAGGCCATCAATCTCCGATACCACAAAAAAAAATTTAACCTGGGAAAATATTAACAATGTGTTATTAATCTCATCATTGCTTTTAAACGAATATTAAAGTTTGTAATCTTTGCTTTTTTTTTTTTTTTTTTTTTTTTTGCACACCGGGTGTTGAGTTCTGACCGTTGTGCTTACCAGTCAAGCTCTTACTCTACTGAGCCATCTCCCCAGCCTCAGTCTTTGCTATTTGTTCTCCAAATAGTCTCCATCTGTCTTAACTCTCACTGTTTTCCTAACTCC
>NW_004524690.1:4247838-4257853 GCF_000260255.1 Octodon degus
ATGAACATTAAAATTTGTAATCTTTGCTTTTTTTTTTTTTTTTTTTTTTTTGGCACACCGGGGGTTGAATTCGGACCCTTGTGCTTACCAGGCAAGCACTTACTCTACTGAGCCATCTCCCCAGCCTCAGTCTTTGCTATTTGTTCTCCAAATAGTCTCCATCTGTCTTAACTCTCACTGTTTTCCTAACTCCTATTTAGCTCATAGTAAAAATTGCAGCAATAACAGCAACACATTCAAATAATACATTTAATGATGTATTGGATACTTCTGTGAATACTTTACATATGTTAACTGATTTAAACACCATGACAAGACTGGGCGTGGTGGTGTGTGCCTGTAATCCCAGTGCTTGGGAGGCTGAAAACAGTAGAATCACTACAAGTCCAATCTGTGTAGTGAGACTTGTAGACCCCGTACTAAATACATGAAAAAAATAAAAAGAATACCATGACAAGCCTCTACAGTATCCACAGTTTACAAATGAAGAAACTAAGTTACAGGGAGGCCAAGCAACTTCCTCAAATACAAATAGCTATAAAATTATGGAAATGGAACTTGAATTCAGGAATACAGCTCTAGAGTTTTTGTTCTTTATCACTGACTTTTGCCATCTTACCCTAGAAGGCAGTCAACAAATATCTGATTGGGCAACTGAATGAAATGAATTGGCAGTTCATTTTTATTTTAAAAATGTATTCATGTAAGACATCCAAATGTCCATTAACAGTGACACAAAAAGCGTGGTGAAGTCACATAGTGGAATATTATATACCAGTAAGAACTATGAGATATACCTCTGTGCAGTAGTGTATATAATTCTCATAAGCCCATTACTGAGCAAAAGGAGTTAAACCCTAACAAGTACCTGCTGTACCATTCCATGCTTACAAAGAACAGAGTAGGAAGAATAGCCAGTTCTGTTAGAAATCAGCATGCCAGCAGTGCTTAGGGTGAACACCAGAAGGATGATGGGGCAGGGCCCTGGAACGTTTTCTCTATTATTTCAGCCTGTGCACTTCGCATGCTTCTGTTCCCATGTCAATCTCTTTGAACTGTGTACTCCTATGTTCAGTTGGTTGGTAGATAAGCTCTATTCAACAAACAGTTTTTGTCCATTGCTTTTGCTTTATAATACTGGGAATTGAGCCCTAGGCTCACACTGAGCTTAATCTCCAACATAATTATTTTTTTAATTTTTTTTGAGACATAGTCTTGCTAAGCCATTAAGTTGCACAAGCTGACCTCAAAATCCTGCCTCAGCCTCCCAGAGTGCTGGGATTGCAGGCATGTTCCTGTACACCCAGCTCAAATAAGCAGTTTTTAAAATGGCCAGTTTAGCAGAAAGGATAGCAAAGATGAGGAACAGGTTGAAAATGTGTTCACCAAAAATGTTAACAGTGGTATTTCTTGGAAATAGCACTTACAGTACTTCGCTGTTTCTTTCTTCAAAATTCTTACACTTTCCAGATGGAATAGTCTGTGGTGCCGATGGAGAGGTTAAGTGCAGTTAAACTCCGCCCTGCCCCCAGTCAGTCCCTTCCATGTGAGGTAGGCAGACAGATGTGGTCACCTGATGGGTAAAAAGGACACCACTGGCCGCCCAGCTACCTGCCTGGTTTTCCTCCCACTCTTTCAAGCCTTAGGGCATATCGTCAAGGACCTCTGATGGATCTTCTCAGGGTTTCTTGTGTTCTTGTTTTCTTCACAGGCTGAGCAGTCAAAAGAAGAGCAGAAGCAAGGGTTGAATGCCGAGAAGTTGATGAGGCAGGTCTCCAAGGACGTGTGCCGGCTTCGGGAGCAGAGCCGGAAGGTGCCACAGCAGGTGCAGTCCTTCAGGCAAGTGGCTGCCTTGATTACTTTTTTCTCATTGCTAAGACAAAATACCTGAAGTCCAAAGTTAAAGAAGGAAAGGTTTATGTAGCTCACAGTTTGTGGAGGTTTCATTTCAAGCTGGCTCCAAGGCAAAGAGGCGTGGCAGAGGAGCAATAGTTTATGGAAAACAGCAAAAGCACAAGAACAAAAATGGAGGAGTAAGAGATCAAGCCCCTTTTCCCTCCCTTGTATTGTATGCAGGATACCTGCTCCAGGGCAGGTGTAGCACTCAGAGTCGTCAGCACTCACACCCAGCATTGGACCATGAATTAATCACAAACTCTAGAAGCCCACCCCACGATTGCATGAAATTTAGGGGGGACATCCAGGGCAAACTGTAACAGTGGCCCTGTGAGGGACAGCTGGCAGGCTGTTCTCATGTCTTCTGATTCTGCAGGAATTCCTCTCAGAGTGCAGTGCAGGGTAATATCAGGTCTCTTCTGCAGTATCAATACACAGCTGTGTGTTTGCACCTTTCTGAGATTACCTCTTGGCTGGTTTACAACCTGGCTGCCCAAAAAGACAGCATCCCCAGCTCTCAGTACCCTTAGCACTTCTCCTTAGAAAGACCAAGGGTATTTTGTAGATGAGCAGGAAAGCCACAGATCTTTGGGAGTTTGTTGTCTATTCACTTTGGACCTCTGAAGCCTTGCTCTCTGCTAGACCCAGAACAGAAAAGCAAAGAATACAGGTTCACAGCCAGATCGTTGTGGTGTCATGTGGCAAAAGCTAAGACAGGGTAATATAGGGACCTGTTAACGCTGCAGGCAGGACATCCCTCTGTGCACTGCAGATGATGAGCTGCAGACACTAGAGGGGGTGGTAGAGAAGCAGCACCGCAGTCTGTCATGGAGAGGACAGACATAGTGGATTCCTCAGGCTGTGGGGTGAAAGAAACAGCATGGAAAAGGGTAGAGCCTTAAAAGTCAATGCTGAGGGGGCCAGGGAGATGGCTCAGTAGAATAAGCACTTGACTGGCAAATGCAAGGATCTGAGTTCAATCCCCGGTTCCGCAAAAAAAAAAAAAAAAAAAAAAAAATCAATGCTGAGTCCATTGTGTGCCAGCGAAGCTGCCAGAAGGGTGGACCTATGAGTGGAGTTGGCCTCTAGGTGCTGTGCTAGAGGTTTCTGCTGCGGATCCAGATGGTGAGGGAGCCAGGAAGGTCTCCAAACACCAAAGTCAACAATAGGCCTCAAGTTTGAGGGAGCAGATATTTGAGACATTGTGGAGAGAGGACCAGGGAGAAACTGTGAGAGGAGACAGTGAACTTATAGGAGGTGAATGGAGGGAAGGGTGCTGCCTCGTAGGGCCAGGACTCCAGACAAAGAAGCCAGAGAAAGGAAAGGTTCAGAGTGAGGCTACCAGGTCCTGCTTCAGCCTATCCCAGGTTATCCATACCACTATAGCAGCACAGGTACTGTGGTTGGTAGATACGCAGAAATCAAAATCTCAAGCGAGGACTGGAGTCAGGATAGTATAAGGACTGGGAGTCTTCTGCGTTGATACAATGGTTTCATCAATACAGATGGGCCAGAAAATGGAAAGGAAGCCTTCTGGGCACTGTCAGTTTTAGAACTTGCAGCACACATGTAAGAGCACTGGCCAGAGAGGTAAGAAGAGCCAGAGGAGTGCAGTCCTAAAGCTGGAAGGATGGGAAGAGACTGATACTGTCAGACATAACAGAAAAGAATTCAAGGGAACTGAGATGGAATGAGGAAAGGTGGCTATTGGTTGTCAAAAATACCAGCCAGGTATACCAGCAGTCAAGTAAGTGGAGGGCCACAGGTAATTTTGTATTATCAGTTCTTTGTTTAAGTTTTGACTTCTGTTTTATATAGAGAGACTTTAAAAAAGCTATTAGCTTATGTGGGAGAACCCTAGTATGGGGACAGTGTTTTGAAGTATGGGGAAGATGGTGAAGTGTGGTGGAGCAAGGACCATTTTGAAAGAGTTAGTGCTGAGACAGGACTGCTAAACGATGTAAGAGAATTCCTGTAACTTCCACCTGCTGCAAGTCCAGTACACCAAGCTCCCGAAATCGAAGAATGAGCTCAAAGAAACAATGGAGGTTAAGAGTAGGAAATTTTACTGAGGCAGAGGCAGCTCCCAAGACAGGAGGGGGTCTTCACAGGTTGTCAATGAGCCCATTCCTCAAAGGCAGTTTTCTATAGCAAAATCACAAGGTGGATACAACATAGGACCAAACAATCATCAGCCAGTAAGATTACAGATATAAGTGCTGAAGTAATGTTGATCTAACAAGGAAGCAAATCATGTAGAAGGTACACAAGGAAAGATCAAGGACCTTTGTTGGAAGAGATGTGTCAGGTCCTGGCCACACACCTGGTAACTGCTGTCTATCTAGACCGTTGGACCAGGTGATACCAGTTAAAGTATTTTGCTTATCCCCTGGGGAGGGATGACTCTCTTGAGGGCCCAGCCCTGTCTGACTGCCTAAGATATTTCCACCTAACTTAGCTGTCTTTAGTAATACTTGGTGCTGAGGGAGGGCAAGGCCAGGAGGCAGCACTGGCAGCTACTGCAGGACTGGGGCAGTGGGACTCCAGAAGTAGAAGGAAAGGAAGCTGAGGTATGATGGGTAATGATTCCAGTTTTTCAGATGACATTTTATGGTAGAGAGTTACGCTTTTGCTGGCTTCATTCTGCTAGAGCACTGCATCTGTGACTTGGGAAGCATTGTTACTTGGGCATTTGAAACTAGCATTTGATGGCAATTGTGTTGTGCCCTGGGTTACTTCAGTATCAGGTAGCATTGTCTAGTATGGGAACTTACAACTCCACAACTTCCAGTTGTTACCAAAACCAAAACAAAGATTGTGTAAACATTCCTTACTTTTCTTAAGAAGCAAACACATACCACTACACAGGCGATGAGCATGATGCACCAGGATAAGACACACTGTCCTGGAAGTACAGTGGCGCCAGGAGGGATTGCATGGTTCCTGGCACCTGACAGACGATGAGAGACTGGAGAGGGTGGGATGTGGACCACTCTTTCTGGCACTCTGACACAACCCCACCCCAGCAGCTTGTTTCATCTGGAACTGGGAGCCCTGTGTTTCTGGCTTTCTGATTTTTCCAGAGAAGTTAGAAATCAAGAATTTCAGGGGCCGGGGGGTTGGCTCAGTAGGATAAGTGCTTGACTGGCAAACGCAAGGATCTGAGTTCAATCCCTGGTTCCACAAAAAAAAAAAAGGAAGAATTTCATATTATCTCAGATATAGTCACTCACAACATAGGCATTTTTAAAAACCCCATCCTTTAAGTGTACCTTAAGGCCTCCCAGAACATCATGCCTAGACTCTCTTGCCTTTTTAAATGTCTTTTGTCTCTCAGGCAGTTGAACTAATCAAAAAACACTTTATGCTCTCATCCCACTATGCTCATCTTCTTCACCCTTCTTTTTTGCCTCAGCCTTGCCTTAGCCTCTAGAACAACCTATTCTGGCCTCATTTCTAGAATATTCCCTTGGTTCATATGTGTTGACTGAATGTTGGGTGCGATATGAGTTTTATGAAAAGACAGACTGTTGTCATCTTTGATAACTGTACAATGCTAAAATCTTATTTTTTCTTGCACCCTCCAGCTTTTCTCTCTAAGTGACTTCCTATCCCTGCTTTGATAAAGCAGCTTTCCCCCATTAACATAATCAAATGCCTCTTCTGTGTTTGGGCCATGGTACTTGTCAGGTGGTCCCTGACTTTATTACCATGGTGCTAATGTAAAGAATTGCCCTGAGATCTCAGGCTTATCTCTGGGATTGCTAAGAAGTTTCTGTGCAGATCTTTGATTCTTTTGAATCTTCTACTGTTGGGTTTAAAGCAACAATACGAATCCCTGGGGAAATAAAACTGGTCCTGGGACGGGCACCTCTGAAGGGACTCCCCAGCCTGGTGTCCGTAGTGACTTACAGGACTCAGAGCAGCAGCTCCAAGTGCCATCCTGAAAGGCAAGGGCTGTCTAGATTCTGAGTGGTGTTCTGCCCGAGGAGAAGATGCCCCTCCCTGGTGGTGGGGACACTGCTGGACTTGTGGGGGCTGTGTTAGTGGTCACAGTGTTCTCAGTATCATCCTGAAGCTGGTTTTGTCCCCCCTTCCCAGGGAGAAGATTGCCTACTTCACCCGAGCGAAGATCAGCATCCCTTCCCTGCCAGCTGATGACGTGTGACCCATGGCAGGGCACATTGCTTCTCACCTGTTCACATTCTTAGGGAGGGCAGAAGACTGAACATTTGCTTTGTTTTTGTTTTGTTTTGTTTTTTTGTAACATAACTGTCAGCTCTTATTCATACCAGATTTTCAACCAGATGTCAATTTGTAAATTACCTTTTGTGTAATGTCCTATATGTTTAAAGAAGAAAAATCAGATATCAAACTGGGCTAGGCTGGTGCACAGATGTCACACGTGTGCTGCAGTGAGCCTTACTGCACACAGCGTGGCAGAAGCAGTGTCAGTGCTTGTGCATGGAGCTGGGCTCAGCAGCCCGGCTCAGCAGAAGGCAATCTTGACTTTCTCTTTGTTTCCTGTGAGCAAACTATGAAGGGCTTCATGCCGTGCAGCCTTTTTGAAGGAAGGTGAGTTCACAACTCCATGGCCAGCCAGAATGGGTGCTCCGTTCAGCCCTGTTACCTTTGTTGAAACACATGTTTTCTTAAAATAGTTATTTAGAGAAAACAAAAATAAAAGATACTGAGTACAGCAGTATAAGAACATAAAGGTGCAGTGCCTTGGTTGTACTGAAGAGCTTATAAGCCACAGCACTGAGGGTGAGAACAGAGAGCGAAGAACACATTTATCTAAAGCACACTCAAGAAGCATCAACTGAGCAGCTGCTGCTTCTAACCTGACCCGCACTGGCAAGGTTTTCGTGGGAGTTTCTGGCCTTCACCAGTTTCCTCCTGGGTGTGAGGGTGGTGCCAAGGCAAGGCCCGTGTGGCCCCCAGCTCTGAGAACAGACAGTGCTGGTGATGCAGAGGGAAACGTCCGCACGCACGTGGTGACGCCAAGAGCAGCAGAGAGGCTGCATCGTACGTGAATCACAGATGCCAAAAGGAAAAGAAAAAAGCTTGTCCAACACACATCTGACATCTAGAAATTACCTTGCAGCTCTCAGTTTAAGGGGCTTCTATCTATAATTGATGTTAAGTCATTGGGAGGCAAAGGAAAGAGTATGGGAGTATTACCAATTTGAAGTGATAATAGGCTAAATCATTTATTTAAAAAGAAAGAAAGAAAAAGACTATCTTGGATGAGTGAGTTCAAAGATACAAGCTGATAAAAGTATCCAGTCCCCCAGTTTAAAATTTTAGCTCATGTAGTGTGGGCCCCTCCTCAGTATAGCTTTGCCAGTATAAATAGAGTTTTTAAAACACTTAAAATTTAGGCTATTTAAGCCATACTTATTACTCAGTATGGTGTAGTGGAAAGTGCAGTTTTGGGTTAGCCATCTTACATAGCAAAATAAGTCAGTTCCTTTAGAAATAAAACCATTATCTTGTTTTGTTTTGTTTTTTGCGGAACCGGGGATTGAACTCAGGCCCTTGCGCTTGCCAGGGAAGCGCTTGTTCCACTGAGCCATCTCCCCGGCCCAAAACCATTATCTTAAAAGAGTGGATCCCTGAAAGAAAAAAAAGATGTGTTCCTTTGCTTGAAGCCTCATTTGCAATAATTTTTATTTTCTTAAAACTACTTAAACATAATTAGAAAGTTTATTTAATCAGAGTTCAAATTAAGCAGTTTCTGAGCCTAAAATTTAATTTTCTTCTAAATGTTTCACCGCTATATACCAGTTTATTTGAAAGTATAACTGGATGTGACCCTGCTTTGAACAGAAGTCAGCCTGGTGATTGACTGAGCCTAGTCCACGGCTGTCCAGTTCGTTCTTTTGGATGACTAAGGAAAGCTAGAAAAAGAATGCCATTCTTCCTTGTTGAAATTAAATGTGAAAGACAGAAGTTTATTTAATGTAGAATTAAATGAAGGTCAGCTGTTTTCAGCTTCTTACTCTGACCATGAAAATGTTTATAGAATTGTGTGTAGTTCTACCATACGATTTTATTTTCTTCATTTATTTATTTACGGTCTTATTTATGTTCTGTTTAATATATAGTTTGGTTCTGGCCATTTTAAATGTTTGACATAGAAGAGGCTATATTGGAATATTTACAGCTTTATAAATTTTCATCAGATTAACTGTTAACTTTTTGTAGTACAAAAAGTTTCAGACAAGTATTAAGGAAAGAAATCTGTTTCTGGCTGATAGTTAACAATATTGACCAAGAAGCTTTGGGTTTTATTTTATAAAACTTTCTCATTTCTAACATGAGAGGCAAACTTATTTTGATGTGATCCTTTTCCACACTTTAAAAGTCAGCAATAGAGCTCTTTATATAGAGGCAGCTTTTGATGACCCATCATGTTGTACTAACCCAAGACTCACAGTGATGAGATATTTTACTGACTTGATCACAAAACCACACGAACAAATATGAATTTTAATATTATAAATACTATTTTAAAGAGGTAGAATTTATTCTGCACAGGGTAAAAAGAATGTAATATTTAGTTCTCAACTTTGAATTATCAGTATGTTATTACAGTTTTGTATATCAGAATCTTGAGTATTACAGGTACAAAAAGAATATTACTAGCCAAATGAACAAAGTTTAGTTGAATCTCTGTAGCATGCAAATCAAATAAATTTAAAATCTTGTTATGCTATGTTTTTATCTATATTGTACTAAATATCAAAAGCTCAGGACTGAACTAAATATTTAATCAGGTTAAATTCTGAATGTTTCTGTTTTAATTTGTCTTGTCTGTCTGTAGAAGTATGAAATTACACATCATATAGATTAACTTTGGTTTCTGCACTTCCCATGCATTTGTGGGTGGAAAAAAAAACTAAATGGCTTTTTTTAAAAAACAAAGATGCATATTGCCCAATACTTTACTTCAGTGTTGCTTATTGTTCAGTTAATTTCCCTCATTGACACAAGCACAAGAGTTTGCTTGAACCGTGTACCAAGCAAATGTAAAATGTTCTGTGAAGAATTCCCCAAGCCAGAAGTTTGTCATGAATACTTCTTGTGTAGACTTACGCATTGCCTATAAAAAGATGAAGTATTTTAATTGTACAAGAGAGATGAAGGACTCCCAAGTGAATGCCCTGCCACTGTGCCACCATGCTGGCAGTGCTTCAGGAGGAGATGGCTGTCCTAGGGCCCTCTGCCCCCCGGGCCAGCCTGTGGCTGCTCAGCAGGCACAGGCAGAAGGGCTGCCATGAGGTGCTTAGCACAGGACAAAGAGGCACATTCCTATGGCAAATGCTACATGATTGAAAAGTGCCTTTTCCTTTTCTGCTTCAAGGCAGTGAATGGGAGAGCTTTTGGCAAAGGCTTTGGAGGCACTGACACCACTAATTGACATAACATGCCCCTTGTCTCATACCTCTGACGCCTTTAATAAACCAGCAGTTGTTTCTAGAGTACTCAAGTGTCATGCATTTCAAATAAATATGCACTGAGACATTACTTTCATTATAGTCAGTTGTCTTAACAGGCTAAAAGAAGCAAATGATTAGAAGAATATCTCTAATTGCTAAAATGATTCATTTCCATATAAATAATACCTTCAGAGATATATAAGTACTAATATACTACTTTATTTGCCAGTTCTGTGCAATCACTGAGCCTATTTTAAATTTTTTTTAAAAAATGTACAGTAATGAATATGATTACTATTAAGGTTTGATTGGTTTTGGTCTCCAAGTAGAAAATAAAAGTGGTTTAACAGACTTAGGAAAAAAAATCTTTTTTAAAAAGCTAATAACTACAAGCTAGAAAAAGGTGTTTCAGAAAGTTGAAGCACAGTGACTTGGTGGCCATGTGGTGGGAGCTCCTACCAAATCAGTGCTGAGCAAGCATCCCCGAAGTGGCCCCCACTGGTCCTGCTGTCTTAGAGCTCCAGGCTGGTGTGTTTCATTTCCAGGTGTTGGCGCTGATCTTGTACTTCTGCCACTGTGTAGTGGCCCGAAGCTCCAGGAGCTGAGGCCGAGCAGGCTGCACAGTGAAGCAGACACCCGCCTAGCAGAAGAGAAAGCCCAGCAAACCAGCCAAG
>NW_004524690.1:4258158-4259931 GCF_000260255.1 Octodon degus
ACTTCTTCCTGGATGACGCAGGTTTTCCACAGTCCCATGGTCCAGTTTTCCATTTCATTTAAGTCCAGATTGAGGTTCTTCCAGTGTGGCAGATAGTTTGTAAGACAGGATAAAACCCATCCCAGCAGAGATAATGCAAGACCAACCGATTGCATTGCTGTTCTAAAGACTAAAGCCATTATAGAGTCCTTCGAGTTTTAGTCAACCTGACTGTTGCCTTTGGGTGTTACGAAAAGCAGTGTGACACTTGATTTATCACTTGCGGAGCTCAGAGGTATTTTTTCACTGTGTATATAGAAGGATTCTTGCCAGAGTTGCTATTGTTTGAGCCCATGTAGAAAAAGATTCAGAAACGGACAGGGAAATAATGCTGCAAACCAGTAATACCAACGTGTGGCCAAGATCATGTTCCTGTCCCATGGGCTGGATTTTGTAGAAGGCACTTTGTCAGTGAAATAAAATTAAGTAGTAGTAATCCTCCTTTCATTGTTAAGCTATAAATGGCTTTCATGTTGTTCCCAACCTTTTTAACAAGTCAAAGAATTAAGAAGTGTAAATGCCAAAATGTTTAATTGAAGGTTTTGGTTCACCTCCTCCTGCTTTATGTCATACTAATTGTACCTGTCAGATTTTCATCTTGTTATAGTTCTCACATTTCAATGTGTTTTGTTATGATAATTCTGGTGTTACCTTTTTTAATAGGTTCAAGGAAAGTATTTCTAAACCAAATAAATCAATCTTATCAGAAATCTCTCTAGACCTTCTATCAGGCCTGTTTTTAAAAATCTCCTTGGCTATGTATGCCGCATAGCATGTGAAACCATACTGAACTAAATATCAAGCCCACTTATCTACATGCCTCTCTGTTAAATTCAGTCACATGTGGACAAACACTTTTTATTCCTGCGCTGAAATATGCTTCCTGTGTTGTGAGGAAATTAAGCAATAGTACTTTGTAGTTGGAATGAACATTTCTGTTTGTTAACCACTAGAATATACTGTATAGTAATTTTTAGTTGAACTGGAGAGTTTTCATTCTGGCAAATAACTGACAATATCTGGATATTGAGAATGATGTTTTTGGAATTTTTAAGATACGAAAATTTTGAAGAAAGTTAAGAGATTTGTTATTATTTAAAAACTAAAGAGTATCACAATGTACTGAAAATCTTCTCCCCATAAGATTAAACGGGAAGCCACGGAGTTCCTAGACACAAGCTGCTTCTGTTCAAAGAAGAGCTGGGTCATTGTCGTGGAAATGATACTTTGAGATTGGCTTACCATGGAGTTTTGTTAAATGTGCAACCCAGATTGTTATTATTGTCTTTAGAAAACAAACTATTCATTTGCTGCTGACAAGAAAAGTAACAACAAGCTTCACCATATGAAATTAATGCAGTAAAGCTCCAGACTGAAGATACTAAACAACCCTCTACTTCATGTTGATCTAAATAACCTGATCAGTAACATTTTTTCACTCATACCTATATAACGCTCACCATAAGGTTTTCTTTTAGTATAAAATTTCCCTTTACCATTCTCCACATTTGGGGAGCAAGAGCCTAGTATAGCAAAACAGTTACTGAGTGAGAAGATGTGAACAGCACAAGTGTAATTACATGGCAAACACCTCTGTCATCACAGCTGAGGCCAGATGCTATGCTGCCTTGTCAGCCCTTACACTGGAGGAGCTGCAGTTCCGATCTCCAGGCATGGACACTGGGGTCCCACTTCTGCCACTGCATAGTGGCCCGAAGCTCCAGGAGCTGAGGC
>NW_004524690.1:4260316-4293716 GCF_000260255.1 Octodon degus
ACTTCTTCCTGGATGACGCAGGTTTTCCACAGTCCCATGGTCCAGTTTTCCATTTCATTTAAGTCCAGATTGAGGTTCTTCCAGTGTGGCAGATAAGTTGTAATGATGGATAAAACCCATCCAAGCAGAGATAATGCAAGACCAACCGATTGCATTGCTGTTCTAAAGACTAAAGCCATTGCAACAATCTGAGAACTCTACCACCCTATAGGTTCTGCTGTCTTGTAGTTGACAGTAGTGTGATTTTGGTCTTATGCCGCCTGGAATATAAGCTTTGGTCATTAACTCTTTGGGCCCTCTGAAATGCTTTTTGTTCCACTTGAATATAATGTTTCCTGTAAAGGACGAAGGACTCTGTTAAAACTATGAGTTAGGCTTTCTGATAAGGATTTGATCTGTTACCTTCCAATTTGCTTGGTAAAATTATATCCCCAATACTTGATGATTATAAGTCTAAGGATGAACAAAGAGGGCTCTATGACCCCTCACCCTAAAGTACAACAGAAATCTTTGTGCTTCAATATGGATTAATTAGATTTTAAGTGATGATAAAAGGCCAGCTCTTTCTACAACAGGACTTCATTGTAATAGCTGAATCTGAGATGTCAGGGATGCGAAACAAGGCTTGTAAAGAAAGGTAGACTGTTTCCCTATAATCTTTATTCCTCTTGTACTTCCTTAACCTACACAAGAGCCTGGCCAGTGTTCTTGAGTGTCACAGGGATTCAGTTGGGACTTGGCAGAAAGGCTTCCTTCAGATTCTTTTGAAAGGTAGAGGCTAGTTCACTGGTTAATTAAAATGGAAAGACCAAGGCTGATGCCCAGAGGCATGAAGTGAGGATGGGTATATCCTCCGATGTTCCAGCTTTCACTCTGCTGTTTTCTCCATGCTCATGAAAGGAAACTGTGGTAAGGTAGGATGGCTTAGTATTCAAGGAGATACTTTGTCCAGACCTGAGCTATTCTTTAGCTGCAAAAGCAGAGCAGCTCCAAGCATTAAAATTCCTTCCAATTCTAATGCAGCAGTCTCAGATATGGAATGATAGCCACAACAGGGCTGAACTTTGGGGCTTCATCTTGTTCTGGAGGACTAGGCCATATCTTGAGAACATACCACTGCAGAACAGGGCCTCATAGGCCAACCCAAAAGGCCATGTGCCCCACATTGCCAGGGATGCTACACCTTGACGTTGCCCAACTCCTTGGAGACCTCACACTGAGAAGGTAAAAACTGATGGCCAAGGAGCCACACAGATTTCTACAGTGGGACGGCTGGATAGAAGGGTATAGAATTCTGAGCAGACCCACTGTCCACTGTACTGCAGCCACTGACTCCCTAACAGTGATCTTTTATGATGCTATGTAGGAGGTCAGAAAGACAGAACCTGAACCCTAATATATTCAAAGAAAGCATAAGCATTGGGTTGGGAGCACTTTATCTTATGTTTTAAAAATTTGTGAGGGCTAGTGAGATAGCTCAGTGGTCTAAAGCACCTCCTTAGGCAAGCTTAGGCAAGCATGCAGGGACCTCGGTTCGATCCCCAGCACCACATGCCATGCCAGCCCAGCCCCCAGGGTGGGCTGAGCTGACCATAAAAAATAAAATAATAATAAAATAAAGGAAACATTTTTTAAAAAATAATTTGTGAGACATTAACCACTAGGAAGAATGTATGCAATGTGTTGAGTATTGAAACTGTCCTACCAAAATAAATAAAAAAGAATATAGAATGATGGCTAGATTAGAGTTGGGAGCTGTAGATTTGAGTGCCTCTTGTCAAACCTAGGCTCTGAGATCTCACATATGTCATAATTGCTCCAAGCTCCATCTTTTCTAATTTCAAAATGTTCAAAACAAAGCCTTCTGCACCAAATAGAATAAAGTAAAATAAAATGAAACAAAATTAAAAAAAAAATTGTGAGACAGAAAAAATGTTTGTGGGCTGGGGATATAGCTCAGTGGCAGAGTGCCTGCCTGGCCAGCATAAGGTTCCGAGTTCGATTCCTGATATAAAACAAAAAAAGTTTTCTAGGTTTAGGGCACAGCTCAGTGGCAGAGGACTCGCCTAGTATGCATGAGGCACTGGGTTTCATCTGCAAAATAAACTAGGCATTTGCCACCAGGAGAATTCTTTCTTGATGTCCTCTGTGTGCTGCAGTGAGACCATCGATATGCACAGAGATACATGGGATGGAAACTGCCCTGGGGCCTTGTCATCAGGAGATAGGATAATGGGGAGCACAGCTTTCTTTCCCGAGGAGGCATGTGTGATCAAAGGTCTAGAGAGTAGTCATGTAGGTCCATGGGGAGAAGACTGTTGAAATGAAGCATTTCTTGAAAATATAAAATAGGCTACTCCATGAGGCTGACAGCCCTACCTCCTAAAGAAGTTTGGGCCTCAGGTAGTTACCACTCCTGAGTTGTCATGGAGGAAACTTTTGCTCTGTGGGAGTTGGCAACCTCTTAGACAACCTTCCTAAATTGATGCCTACAGCATTTAAAAACAGCTTTTCCATTATTGAAACCATTGACCAGATCTATATTCTAGGAGCTACATAGGAAGCATTGCATAGAGGAGATGGCTTTCTTTCTCTCCTTAGTTTTGGTTTCATGGTCAAGACTGTGGTCACAGCCATGCTGTCAGGATGTGTGGACACTGATGGATTTGGCACCAACTCCCGCCACTGTAATTTGCAGTTCACCTCAACTCCCAGTTCTGCTCTTGGTCCCAGTCCAGGATGGTGCGGGGGAAGGAGGCCCTGCACACAGACTCCTTTCTCCAGCCCAACGTCTTCAGGCTTCTGCATTTCCAGTGACCATGCTAGAGCTAGGGTTGCAAAGCCATGTTTTCAAGGAGGACAATCTCAAATAAGAAGAGAGTGTATTGAATACTCAACTAAAGGAGTGACTGTTTCAGGAGAGGTGTCTTGAAAGGAAAGGTTGCTCCTGGAAGATGGTAGGTGGGTATGTTAGCTTTTCTTTGCTATAACAAAACATCTGGATAATTTAAGAAGAGAAAAGGTTTATGTTGACTCACTGTTTTGACTCTTTGGCCCATGGTTTTTGGGCTGTGACGGCAACACATCAGGTGGAAGGGAGTGGCCACCTCAAGGGAGGAAGCAAAAGGGAGAGGATGAAGCCAGGGTCACACTTTCTCCTTTGATGGAATTCTCCCATGAACTAGGTCCTCCCACTATGCCTTATTCATAAAACCACTCCCAACAGCACTAGTGTGGACACCAAGCCCATAAAGCAGGGCCTTTGACAGATATTCCAGCTCCAGACTGTAGCTAGGGAAAACTCTGCAGCTTGAGAATGCAGAGGGAGCCAGGGAACCCAGGGAAAGTGAAAAGGTGTGGGACACAATGTTTAGCACCAAATTATCTGAATTTTAGACTACAAACAAGTGCCTTTTAAGGTTTATAAGCAATGATGGGCCATGATCCTTTTGCGTTTTAGAAATCTGACTGGTGGCTCCAGGCTTGCCTTGTCTTGTAGCATCCAAGGTCCCAGAGCCACATGGACAAACCCAACCCAAGGTCTGGGTGCTGCTTAAGAAAGCCAGGAACTTCTCAGCCCCAATTCATCACAGGCAGGCACACGAGAAGAGAGGGATTGAAAGGCAATAGGGCACAGGTGCACAGTGGCATTTGGCAGCTTTAAATTCTGAGGTCACTGGGAAGGCACAAATCCCCTATTGTCAGAATTACTCTTTAAAAAGACCTTAAACATCAGCAATCAATCCACACCTTTCCATGAGGCCAGCACCACTGGTGTCTTCTCTTGCATTGGCCAGGAACCAGGGCCTGTGTTGAACACCAATGAAAGGCTTTGGTTTGGTGTGGGATCTTGCAGGAAAGACATGCTCTGGGGCATGGGGCAGGGCAGTAGAATCAGAGTGACAAGGGGCACTGTGACAGCAGTAGGGAGAACCTTTTTCTGCCTTCCCTGCCTCTGGGCATAAATTGTCCTTTACCTAACAGGCTCAGGCCTCCCTGTCATTGTGACAAGTCAGTAGAGACAAAGGGATTCTTCCTGCCACACAGTTTGATCTTTAAAATCTGTACTTCCAGAAACTGAGGCCAGAGGAGCCTAGGAATTTGAGGCTAGCCTAGGCAACACTATAGTGAGACATGATTTCTCAAAAAAGGAAGGAAGCAAGAGGAGAGGGGCAGATGGAGGGAGGAAAAAAGAGGAAAAGCATGAAAGGAAGAAAGGAAAGAAACATCTAAAATGTTTCTTACCCTACTAAGTAGTAACACTGCTAGTGCTGCTAACCATTAATTAATAACCATCATTAACTGCTACCTTCAGGGCTGGGGAGATGGCTCAATAGAATAAACGCTTCCCTTGAAAGCGCAAGGGCCTGAGTTCAATCCCTGGTTCCGCAAAAACAAGAATTGCTGCCTTCACAACTCTATAGCATATACTTTGTATCTCAAATGCCTTCAACAGTTATTTGTGTAATACTGTGGTGAGACTAGACAGATCCTCTTAAGTGACAATAAAGTAAAGATAGAATGCAGAGTTGGCCTTGGCACCCTGGCCCTGCACTCAGCAGTGTTGTCCTAAGAAGAGGCCGGATTTGGAACCATTTAAGGAGCTTGTGCCAGTTGACTGTTGGATTCCACCCCCATCTGGGAACTAAAGTGCTCACCACTTGAGCCCCGCATCATAGCTTTGCCAGCTTCCAGGACGGGAAACCCCCCCATGGCCAATTTCAGGGTAAGGCCAGGAGGCCCTGAGCATACAATTAGGAACGCAGTCGCCTGTCATGACTTCAGTTGCGTAGATACAGGAAGTATATATAACCTCCTGAGCACAGATCTGAGGAGAATGAAACAAAATTATTAGGAAATGATGTTTTGACTATTAATAAATCCCTTTGTTTTTCATACAGGTTAATTATAAGTTTACATAATTCAAAGTTTAATGATGGTTGTGTTTAACAATCAACTCCTAGGGCTCCTGAAAAAGGCAACTCATCTCTTTTAGTCAGTCTGAGACAACTGTGGCACATTGCTATGACAAAGCTGCCCCCAGATCAGCCTTTCTCTGGAGCTGGGGCAGCATTCAGCACCTTAGAAGGCTCCTCAGTAAGTGCCGAGTACATCAGAAGCCTGACCTTCAATAATGAGGCTCGGGTCTGAGACCCCTCAGATCTTTAGCCAACAGGCTACCAAGGTTATCCTCAGGGCCTCAGAGAAGGCGGAAGACCCTGGGCTGGATCCTGCCCTCACCCTGCCCATCTCACCTAGATCTTGATTCTTGCTCTTCTGTTGTATCCAAAACACACAAGTGGTTCCTTAGCCTTTCTGTTTCAACCCTTCAGAAACCACCAGTTTGCCTTGGATGTTTAGGACATTGGTGGTTAAAGGGAGAAAAAAGTATTTATCAATTACTTGAATTGATTAGCTTAATAATTAGCAGTCAAGTCAGGTGTCTTTGAAGCTCTCATCAAAGGGTATTTAGGGCAAAGGAAAAGAAAATGACCCAGTTCTTGGCCAGTAGAGAAAAGTAAAATGACATAAATAAAATTTTAAAATATACCAAGAGACTAGAAGAAGAAATATATGAACAAGTCTGAGTACACGCTGCTCCAAAAACTTTTGTCCAGGGCTTCAAGCTTGATATTCGGGAAGCTGCGCCAAAAGTCATTCTCACTGGACTGACCCATCTTACTCAGAACATCTGGGGGCATGAAGTGGGCACCAGGGTGAGAGCAGGGCTCAGCTCAGCATGAGCACAGATCTGGGCACAGATCTGGGAGAGCAAGCTAGCGAAAGACCCTCCCAGACCTTGTTGTCGCTGTCCCCCAGCTCCTAGGCAAGAGGGTGAATGTCCAAATGAAACCAGGATGGTATTCCCCATGTAATAACTGTTGCAGGTGACTCCAGGAATCCTAAATCCATTTCAGAAGACATGTGAAAGAGGAGATTAAGCTCCACCTCTGTTGTGAGTGCCACCTGGACTGTGGCAGAAGGCTGGAAAGCTCTTCTCCCTAGCAGTGCTTGGGGTGACGTGGGTCTGAAAGGCCAGTTTTATCTGAGATTTCTGTCTTCTGTGGCTTTAGCAGAGATTTCATTCCAAACCTTCAAAGAACAGATGCTTAAGAAATAATGTGAGAGATCAGCTCTGGACAGGGAAGGGAGCATCCTGCTATCTCTCCCTGTAGGACGGAGACAGAATAAAGCACAATAATAATAGCTAACATTTATTGACCACTTACTGCTCACTGGGCATTAGGTTAAGAGCTTTATCTGGTTATCTTATTTATCCTCACAAAAGCCTAATAACGTTGGCATTCACTATCATTACCTCTACTTACCAGATAAGGAATCTTAGGCTCAAATACGCCAATTAGTTCACCAGATGATAAAGAGTCAGACCTGTGCCTGTCTCAGGCCAAAGATTAGGTATTAATATTTTATGCCATGAAAAGCAATCTTGGGCCAGACTTAGCAACACATGCTATAAGTCAGGTCCTGGGAGGCAAGAGAGTGGAAAGTCTAAGGCCAGCCTGGGCAAGCAGTAAGATTCTGTCTCAAAGATAATTTTTAAAAGAGGTGGGAGTGTCTCACAGCAGAGGGCACTTGTCTATCATTTTTGAGCCCTGGGTTCAATCCCCAGCTTCAAAAAACAAAAAACAGAGACTAGTCCTAGACCATTCTCCTGGCCACCTCTCCATTTTATCTCGAAGCTTAAGCCCTCGACACCCACTCAGCACTGCGACTTTCCCCTGTCAGAACTCTGAATGCGGGGCTGGTGAGATGGCTCAGTGGTCTAAAGCACCTACTTAGAACAAGCTAAGCTCAGCAAAGCACAGGGACCGCGGTTCAATCCCCCAGCACCACATGCCGGCTGGCCCCGCCCCCTGGTGGGCTGAACTGGCCACACACACACACAAGATAAATAAATAAAATTATTAAAAAAAAAAAAAAAAAGAACTCTGAATGCATCCCACAGCAGTGGGCCCTGGCATCGTGGGAAGCTTATGCTGGCTTTGTGGCTTTAAAGTTAAAAATTGCAACAGCAGAAGGGCTTTACAGGAAGATTATAAGAAATGTCTTAGCTAGGGACACAGCCTCCACCCACTACATAAATAGAAATAAAAAGACCTCTCAAGATTAACTGGGTCCTTTTCTTTGTAAATCCTTTTTAAATATTAATCTAGGCTTCCAACTCTCTGGTTAAGTTGATTTCCAGTTAACTGATGGGAAAATCATCGCAAACAAGGCATAGTGACAGCCCTGGGCACCTGCCCTGGGTAAAGTGAGTGCAGAGAGACTTGGGCGCTCAGCCTGCGGGCACCTCACATCCCAGCACTTTCTCTTCTAGGGGAGCTGAAACACCTGGATGAGGAGCAGTGTCAAGACTGAGTGCTGGCCTCGGAACTCAGAGTCCAGGGCTGTTTCCAGGTTGCACACCGCTGGGCCTTGGCAGGGAAACTTGGCCCCTGTTGGAAGCCCAGTCGTCAAACTATTCACCCTTTTCTCTAGGAGGGAGACTAAACTCCATGCAAACATTAGCCAAATACCTACCAAATACTGGGAATGGTGCTGAGAGCCATGGGAAGAGGTGAGAAGGGAACACATGGCCCCTTGAGACAGGAACAGGAATGAAGGAAGAGCCGTGGGTGGTGTCCAGCCTGAGACCCGCTGTGGCAGCACTGGGCTTCCTTCACAGGAGGTGCCCTGGTCTTGCTTTCCAGAATGAACATAAAGGCAGCAATAGTCAGGACTCAGCGTGGCAACCCCAGGCAGGGGTTGAGAGCCTAGGGCTCAGAATTAAAGGTAGATTCTGAACTTGCACCACCGCCAGCATCACGCATGCCTTGGGCTGTTAGATCTGTCCCTCTGGGTGGCAGGACTCCAGAGAGGCACTGCCTAGAAGTAGGCAGCCCTGCAAGCCTGTCAGTTCTATTCTTCCTCCTTAAAAAGACCAGCTACGTGAAACCTAAAGTTTAGTTAGCCACTCACTCTTCTTGGCTGCCTACTGCTGATAACTATAAGCTGGACATCCTAGATTTCTGGGAGCTGCAACCGCAGCTTGACAGCCACATTACACAGGGGCATTGGCAGGTACCCCCCACAGAGGGGTGCAGGAGTGTCCCCAGCCATGGCAGGGAGGGCTGCTTCAATCCATCTGACACCCACCCCTCAGTCTCTCAGGGTGCCTCAAACACTGTGCAGGCGCTCAGGCCATGTGCTCACGGACCTGTTCTGGGGTCCCTCATTCTGAGAATCCATCTGAGGAGCACATCACCGACTTCAGAGCCTGCTTGGAGCTCTGGAGGGTGCAGACTTCCATGCAAAGGGGTACAGGTTACCTAATTTGAAGGCCCAAGGAGGGGGCCCAGCCCTGTGTCTCCCTGGGAAAGTACTGCTGCAGGTGTACACATCTACCTGTGAACACAAAGCTCCTCGTCTTCTCAGGTCAGTTCCATTCCTGAATCCTGTGAGCAGTATGCTAAGGAGGTCTGAGGGAGGTTTCTCTTGCACATCCCCGCAAGAAGACTGTGGGACCACAGTGGTACTTTTTTTCACACTTTTTTCTTTCATAAACTCTTTGTTTTCCATATTGCAGCTGCTTTCCACTCAGAGGCTGCTCCCAAAAGCAGCCTACAAAAGGGGCCACAAGCCCACCCATTCACAGAGCCCACTGGACAAACCTGCCCAAAGGTGATGCTATCCCCTTCTGGTCAACATTCAAGAGCCCTGAAAGTCAGATACTCATAAAAATACCCTTTTTTTCCAGAATCATTACTTATATCATCCCACCTGCTACCCAAGAGGATGACAGGAAAGGTGGACAAGGTTGAATTCTGGAGCAGAGAGAACTCAGTTCAAATCCTAACTCAACACGAACATTTCTACTTATTCTCATATAACCACAGGCAACTTAATTTCCTGTCTTCTGGTCTGAAAAATAGAAATCATAACAATGCACCAACACTCTCAAGGTGACTGAAACAACTGGAAATTGTGTCTGGAAATCTCACAGCATATAGGCTTTCAATAAATAATCTTGATAAATGAACTCACCTTGAGAGGATGATGTGAGCCTGAGTTGTTTTTGTCAGTGAGCACTGACTGAGCCAGGTGCCCCTTCCCAGTCTTACACAACCAGATTTGTCCAGAATTGGGGGTCGTGCCATCAGAAAAGATTTGGCAGGCAGGCTCAACTCTGCTGCCTGTGGCACAGCCCACTGTTTCTCCCCAGACCACCCCTCTCTCACACTACGCTCTCCCTTCGTGGAAGTTTTGTGTCACTGTCTTACTGGTCTTTGGGTGCAGAGGATCAGGTGCCCTGGCCATTGTCCATGGTTCCTGTGGGCCAGCAGCCCACTTTTCCAGCCTGGGGCTGCACTGCAGATACCTGACCTAGAGTCTGTGTTTCTTGCCAAGTCTCCCTCCATCCTTCCCTGCAGTGGAAGAAGGTATGTGGACGTCAACACAAACATTTCCATCAACCCTTGCTAGACAGAAACTTTTATTTCTAAGAGGAGAAAAAAATCATTAAAGAGATTGCAAAGAAGGAGTGCTTTACACCTGCCCGAGTCCTCTCATGTATCCAGCCTTTCATTATCCATCCATCCATGCCCCTAGAATGTTGTCATGGCTAGTTTTTGTTGCTGAAGCACAATTCCCAATACTCACAGTTCTAAGGAGGAAATGTTTATTCTGGCTCGCAGTTTGTAAAGATTTCAGTCCATAGTCAGCTGGCTCCTTGGCAGGATAGGGCACAGCTCAGGGGAAACAGCTCAGGGCATGGCAGTCAGGAAGCAGAAGGGGAATTGGGAGAGGAAGGGAGAGAAACACTTCCAGGCTATGAAGCCCAGTGACCTGCCTCTTCTAGCCCATCTCCACCTCTCAGCTTTACCTTTGGCTATAAACTCAGTGATCTAAACTACTGAGGAGTACTGGGTCATGATTCTTTCACCTCCCAAAGGCCTCTCCTATGAGTGCACGCATAGGGACATCTACCTATGAACCATAGTAGCTGAGTGGCTAGATGGGTTGTGCATCCCTAATCTCAAACTTTGAAATCAGAAATGGTACAAAATTTGACATTTTTTAGTGTCAACATGTCACAAATGGAAAATTTTACACCTGGCCTCGTCTGATAGGCAATAATCAAAACACAGCCACAGTAAAAATGCAGTATTATGTGAAATTACCTTCAGGCTGTCTACATAGATGTAAATAAAACATCTTAGGTACTATTCTGTGTTTTAACTTGGGTACTATCTCTATAATATCTCATTCTGTATACACAAATATTCCAGATTCTGAAAACAGAAATTGAAACTGGAAACACTTTTGGTCTCAAGCACTTTGGATCAGGGATACTTGGCAGGTCAAAAACATTTCAGGTATGTGGAGCCCATTGAGGAGCAAAAGTAGTCATTGCAATATCTTAAAATATTTATATTAATCATCTCTGAGAAACTATAGTACATATAGACTATGTTACTTTGCATTAATAAAAAAGACATTATCACTGTTTTAAAAATATTTTGGTATCTGTATTTATTTATTTTTTTTAATGTATTTAGTACAGGGTTTATGGGTCTCACTCGGACTTGTAGTGATCCTTCCTGTTTTTCAGCCTTCCCAAGTGCTGGGATTACAGGTATGCACCACCTCGCCCAGTCTCATTTGCCATTTTATCGAACCCCTGGGGCAGGGCCAGTACAGCAGGTCAGGAATAGAACTGCCCCTTCATTTACCTAGAATGAAAATACAGAATTAAAATCTTGCAGATGTCTAGACATCTATGATTCTCTGTATGGGGAATTTTGTATTTTAGAAAATGATAAAGTAAATAGAATATCCAGCTGCCTGAGAAATGAAAGTTACTATTATCCTAAGTTAAGATATATTGAAAAAAACTTGTATTTTAAAATTAAGTGAGGGCTGGCAGTATAGCTCAGCGGACTAAGCACTTGCTTAGGTAAGTGCAGGGGCCAGGGTTCGATCCCTGGCTCCGCATGCCGTGCAGGCCCCACCCCCAGGCACGCTGAAACAGAAATGGAGTCTGGGCTTTGTGGCGCATGCCTGTAATCCCAGCACTAGAGAGGCAGAAATCAGGATCATTACGAGTCTAGGCTGTGTAATGAGACCCTGAAGGAAAAAAAAGAAAAAGAAAAACCCTAAAATTAAGTGGCTACTACTTGAGAAACGGTATTCTGTTATCTTTAATTATATAACACATTGAAAAATTTGTGTTCTAATTGTAAGTGGCTGCTGCTTGTAGTAAAGAGAACAGTATGATCCAGGGATTTTATTTTTACTTAGTAATTTATCACATAGATCTCAAAATACTCTAGATACAGTAATCTGAAGTTGGTTGAATTATAAATTCTGAAAAACAGCATGGTTGCATGAAACTTTAGTTTTATTGATTTGTGTCTTCTCCAGAGGATGTGCAACTTTAAAATTATGAAAATGAAAGGATTTATTTATGTAACTATTTTTAATGTCAGAGACAACCTCTGCTTTTTTTTTTTTTTTTGTAATGGAAATCAAACTCAGGACCTTGAGAACCTCTGCGTGAGCAAAACTAGTATGCATCCTGCCTGGATTATTAAGAAAGAAAATAGAGCTAGCGTGTGTATCGTCACTATAAGAGACTAAATGTCTGCCTTTATCAGCCTGTTCTTTGTGCTGTGACCAGTAGCTGGTTTCTATTTCCATTTTCCCTGCTGATGGGATATTGGAGGAAGCCCTTGAAATCGATGGCCACATTCTGTCCCTTTCTGGAAGCTCCTTCCCCTCCGGGCACGCTCACTTTGTCTGAGACCTTCCCAAGAAGGCCACTCCTAAAACTAAGCTTTGACAGTGCAGCCTTACTTTCCCGCATCCTCTCCACCCCTCCACTGCCAACCAAACTCTTGACAGCTTTGGTTTGAGTCGTCTTCTGGGCTCCCCTTGTTCTCCGACACGTCTTAGGCTCATCTCCCAGTTCTAATCAATCCTTGCTTATTTTCCTTGTACTTGTCTCAGACTCAGATTTCTGTGCCCGCCCTCAACCCAAGAAAGCCTGCCCTTGGCCCTCTTCTGTGTCCAGAATGTAGTAGTTGCTCATTATTGTAAGTGTGCATGTGTGTTAAAGTGAGGACTTCTACTGAATGATGCGTGTTTACGAGAGATGTAAAATGGATTGAGAGACATAGATATTTCCTAAGGTCTTTTTTAATCAACATAAAAAGAATAAAAATCTTCACAACAAATTATTGCTCAATCTTTTTGTTTAATTTTTCAAATTTCTAGTCCCATTGCATACAGGGAATTTGAAATCATTGATCAAAAAACTATAGCCAGAAATGAGTTCAAAACAAATATTTCAAATAAGACTAAAGTCAAATGATAGTTGTGGAGCTGGTTGTTATGGTTTGTGCTTAGGTGTTTCCCCAAAGCTTCGTACAGTCAGAGGTGGGACTTTTTTCAGAGGTGGCTGAATTTGGAGTGTGTGATTGATAGATTAAGGGTGCTAGGATTTAAGATAAGGTGATTATTAAAACTGTCCACTGAAAAAAAAATAAATAAAACTGTCCACTGATTGGTTTTATACCGCCCTAATCTTGGTAGCCTGAATACAATCTAAGGAGCAGAAGGAGGTTTGTCTTGTCTCTTGCCTGCTCTGCTACCTTCCTCAGGCAATGAACTGTGTCTCTTCTGCAGTGTCTATCTGCACACCACCCTGCCTTGGAGCCGGCCGACCATGGACTGAAACTTCTACAAACTGAGCTAAATAAACCTTTCTCCCTTTAACTTTGAGTGTCAGTTATTTGGACTCAGCAATAAAAAAATAAAAAAAAAAAAATAACTAAAACACAGATTGTTTTGCCAAATCCCAGCATACTTTTGTGCTCCCACACTTAGAGAGCTAGCTCAGACATCTTTTTCTGAAATAAAAAGAACCGGAGGGCTCATAGATCTTAGATACCTCACGGATGTCTGTGTCAGCCATGGGTTTCTGCAAACCCTGGTGGCCACCATAAATACCAGAAATAATTTGTTCACCCTCTCATCTTTACATATATGCACCACGCTCCACATGTTGGCCCTGCAACAGCTCTGTACTATGAGGTACCCCAAGATGGGGCAAGCATGGATCCAGGCACCACAGTCAAGTGGGACTAATGCAGAGCCTTAGTCTGTGAACTCAGTTCTCTCCACAGTTCTGTTCGCAAACCTGACTGGATGAGAACCAAATCAATTTTCTCCATGAGGTCAACATTGAACCTAATTATTGAGTTTGATTTGGTTCTCATCCAACTCAGTTTACAACCAGAATCATAGAAAAAAATCAAGTTTGTGAGCCAAGACCATTAGAAAAAGAAAAGCTAGGACACTGGGAGTATGGAAAAGCAGCCTCAACCCAGAGCAGGAGGCCAGGAATGAGCTTTCTAGAAAGGATGTTAAAATTAAAGGCTTTTCCATACTCCCAGTGTCTTAGCCTTTCCTATTCTAGTAGTCTGAATTCAAAAACTTGATTCTTTCTATGATTCTGGTTGCAGACTGAGTTGAGTGAGATGGCAGAAGCATCTAGGCAGAGGAAAAGGGTCTGAAGGCTCAGAGGCAAGAAACCCCACAGTGACTCTGCAGCTCTCTGGTTAGGTGACCTTCAGCAGACCCCTGGGACCATCCACACTGCAGATCTTTCTCTAGAACTGACACATCTTCTGTCTCAGGGCACCCAACCTGGGACTAATGAAACTTCCACTTCCACAGAGCTCCTGGGACTCAGGCAGTTCAAGTGTATTTGGAGGACAGCAGGGCTGTTATTGCTTGCTGTTGGGGACACTTGGGGCTTAGCCCCAGAAAGTACATGTCAGCTAGAATTTTCTCTTTGCAAATAGGGAAAATCAGGCAGAGCCAAGCTGCTAACCATTGTGGGGTTTCCCAGGGAACCCCCAAACCAACTACTCTTTCATAACAACCCAACTTGTCATACTAACTTGAACCTTCTTTTAGAACAATTGGTAAGGAGGCTCTTAGCATCTTAAGGGACAGATTAATACAAAGAATTATTTTTTTTAATGTAGTTGGTTGTTGCAGAGTCTAACTACACAGCTCAGACTCATGGTGATCCTCCTGCTTTCAGCTTCCCCAGCTCTGGGATTACAGGAATGTGCCACTATGCCCAGACTCTGGCCTGCTCAGCCTGCTCTGGGGGTGGGGCTGGCATGGCATGTGTTGCTGGGGATCAAACCATGGTCTCTGCACTTGCCTAAAGCTTGCTTAAGCAGGCGCTTTAGTCCTTTAAACTATCTTGCTGGCCTTACAAAGAATTATTGAAGTCTACCCTCTGTGACAAACTATGGGGAGCCTGAATTCCTTGGGCACCAAAAACATGCCTTGTGGAGGTGGTACAAGTTTCCATAGAAGTCGACATTATTCGAGGCATGGTGGTGCATTCCTGCAACCCCAGTTACTCAAAAGCCGCAGGCAGGAGCATTGCAAGCTCTAGGCCAGTATGGGCAGCTTAATGAGTAAAAATTTAAAACTCAGTGGTAGAGAACTTGCCCTAGGTTCAATCCCCAGTAGTGAAAAAGAAAAAGTCTAGCTTATGTTAAAGTGAAACTACAGCTGAGTATTGGCTGTGGTTGTCCCTTAATTGGCCTTTTCATTCTCCTCTGGGCACAGCTTGCTGTATTCTTTCAAGCTGGTCCCTCTACAGACCTATTGTGGACCCATGGACCCATGCGAGGCTGATAGATTCCAAGCCTTCGGCAATGGCAGAAATGTCACTTAAAACACTCTCCCATCTATTAAGCAAGCACAACTGTAAAAATAAATAAAGCACAATACTGGCAGGACTTCAAGGAAATAAACACATTCATATGCTGCTAGTGATGCTTTACAGTGATTTTTCTCCATCTTTCATGAGAAAAGTCACATAATATGTAACAAGAGCTATAGAACTATTTGATTCAGTGATTCCACTTTGGGGAATATAGTACAATAAAATAGTTTCAAAGAAAAAAAAACTAATATATATACAGAAGCTGCACCTTCACGCCATATAAAACCGGAGACAAACTTGATACACAATAGTAGAAACTGCTAAGCAAATTATAGTGACAGGAAATACTTACAGCTATTAAAAGTGACAAGTACATAAATGATCTCACTGCATGGAGGTCAGAATATTTTAAGAAATCATAGAACGTAAAAGCAGCATACACCTGCTGACTCTAACTATATTTTTTAATGCATGGGTTCAACAAACATCACAAGATAACCTCAAGGGAGATCAGGTGAATTTAAAAGTTCATTGGGTCCTTTCTTTGTGTACTTGTTCAAATTCATTATTTACAAAGCACACTTTAAAGAAGCCAATGTGTGCCTCTTTAAAAAGACAATGACTTGACCATTATTCATGAGATGTCAGCTTGACAGTATTAAGAAACACCCACCAAATTAGTAAGGCACATTCTTTGTTTGTCTATGGGGTGTTTCCAGAAATGATCCACATGTAGTCCAGCAAACTGAGGGAGGAAGACTCACTCCAGTCATTGAGGCCATTGAGCAATACCTGAGTAGAATAGAAGGAAAAGGAGAGAGTTAGCGCATGCTCTGAAGAGCTCCATTCTGACATAGATGAGGTGCAAAGAGATGCATCCTTTACTGCTGCTCCTGAGGGCATCAGACCATCTCCCTACAAGTTATAGATGGCCAGTTATAGATTTGAGGGGTTTTGTGGTATTTCGGGGCTTGGGAGATAGCTCAATGGCATAAGCACTGCCTGGCAAGGGCAAGGCAGTTCAATCCCGAGTTCAATCCTTGGTACTGAAAAAAAAAAAGATGGTATTTCTTTCCTACTTTGTTAATATGCTTGTGCATGTATATTTTTTCTTTGTAACGCAATGTTGATTGACTTACTATCAGTACTGATATATTGTTAAATCTACATTATAATATTTAAGTTAAGAAATATCAGAAGTGTAAGCATCAACCAAAGAAATCCTTGGCCTTCTGTTCTGGAGAGGGAATTAGTGTGTTTCTCTTTGTACACAGGAGAGTTGTATCGTGTTAGGTATAATTATGAACTTGCTGTTCTATTTGAAGACTGCAAGAGGTTTAAGAGGATGGTTTAAGAGGATATATCTGGCTATTAAGTTAACAAGGGGTGGATTCTGCCTGTTAATTGTGATTTGTCAACTTCACAAGATAAGAAATACTTAGCAGAGTTAGTAAAGCAGTTTGGTCTTGTCTATTGGGTATTTCCAGAGATAAATGTTATGGAGTCCTTCCTACTGAGGGATGCAGACATGCCCTGGTGGTGGGTGGCACAAAACCGCAGGCTTGTAGGGAGATGGATCAAAAGGAAAGGAAAAAGAAAGAAGTTTGAACTCATTTTAAAGAACTCCATTCTGTTTGAGCAGATGCATCTTACACTATTGCCATTGCCCATGGACACAGACTCTGCCTCTTTCAGCTTCCTAATAGGATTCATTCAGAGACCCGCCAGGGAGCTCTCAGTCTCGGACGGGTGCTGTATCCCTGATGCCTCTTGGGCTGTGGCTTCCAACTTCTTAGGCTGAGCAGCTCCTGGGTGCTTTGGCTCTGTAGTGCTCAGGTGGCAGCTTGGACCCTCCTGCCTCTGATCCTGTCAGCTGTATGCACATGGCCAGGGACAGACACTGTCCAGACATCTTCTTGTGTTGTCACCTTGTCTCTAACTTACACACAGTGTTTGTACAATTCTTTCAAACAGAATATTTCCTTCCTTTCCTCCAAACACTGCAGACCACTGTAATGCAACAGGAGCCAGTCTCCTTTCTGCATCATTCAGTTCCGGGCAGAAATTGACAGGAAGGAGGCAGGAAATGCTCTATGGGATTTAGAATGCAAAGAGAGCCTCCCCTCCTCCAGCTGGGTTGGTGCTGGCTGTCATGGAATGTAAAGGGGTTCGCATGAGGAAGGGAATGAGCAGCAACCTACTACTCAGAATACTTGGAGTGCAACTACTAAGAAGTTCATGGGCAGCGATCCTAGAGAAACCTGGAGGTCTTGGGAAAGACCCAAATGTTAATTCTTCTTTCCCAATGGTATTATTATTATTCTAATCCAAAGATGTTCTGGTTACAGATTTATTGAGATATAATTTGCATGCTATGCCATATATACTACCCATAGGTACGATAACCCCTGCGCATGCACTGTCCAGTCCACCCACCTAACAGGAACAATTTGGTGGCTTCAGCACTTGCTCAGCGGTGCCCTCTTCACCCAAACAATGTTAGAAATCTTCATCGCCCCACAAAGAAACCTGCACCTTCAGCTGTTACTCCATACTTCTATCACTGCACCCTGTCTAGGTGACTACGAGTCTACTTTCTGTCTACATAAATTATTCTATTCTACACATTTCATATAAATGAGATCACTCCAGCATATGGTCTTCGGGTCTGGCTCCTTTCATCTAGTGTGTTTTCAAGTTCCGTCCATGTAAAGCATAGGACAGAACTTAATTCCTTATCATGGTCAAATACTATTCTATTCAATGAACCCATCCATCAGTTTGTGGACACCACTTCTAGTTAATGTTCCAGGTCCCCCTTCACATCTGGGTGACAGCTCCTAGTACTGGTTAGGGGCCCTCCTCCTCTCCATGGCAACCTTGTTGGGCTGCTACTCTGGTAGTCTCCCCATTCCCCAACTCTGTGCTCTCTTTGGGTGATCTCTTCAAGGGGCAAGCCCTCTAAGAGCCATTGTTGTCAGAGTGAAGGCCTTCCCACTGCATTTAGCTCCACTGGACTGACATACAGTCAGCTCTCAAAGGCACCACTTGTCTTTTTTCCAGGCTACCAGAGTGGTCTGTACACTCAGCAAACCTTGGCAGGCCAGGCCAGAACTTGCCCTGCTTTTATTTGCTTAGCTCTTGAATCCACTGGGATGGGCCAGTTCATCTCTTCCCTGATCCTGATGCCCTCAAGCATGAGACTTGTGCTCAGGAGATACATGGATGACCTGCAGCCTCATCACCCAAACTTAAGGGACCAGGAATCTGACCCCACCCCTCAGTGCATCAGCCAACTCCTTTTGTAATCATGATCCTGCCTCTACAGTCCAAAGTCTTCTTCCCTTATCTGCCTCTAGAGATTTGGAGAGGAAGGTACACCTCTGGGCCTACTATTTATCTGTTTCTGTGTGGATATGGTTTGAATTCACCCCAAAGCATCACATGTTGGGAACTAGATCCTCAAGGGATGTGGAAACTGTAAGAACTGGGACTTACTGGTAGGTCCTTATGTCACAGGACTTTTGCTCTTGGAAAGGTTCATGTGAGCCCAGTCTTGCTGTTTCTGCTCCTAGCTTGAGATGTACTCACTTGCTTGCTCCTGCTCACACGGCTGCCATTGCCATCTTCACCAGATGACACAGCCAAGGTGTCCTCACTGTCAGGTCTATGCTATGTCTTTGGGACTTTCAACCACCAAAAGTGAAGTAAATACATGTCGTGTCTCTATAATAGCTTGGGTCAGGTATTTTGTTAAGGTGACACAAAGCTGATCAATACATCAGTGTCCCTCCCTGAGTCTTAGATGATTTAGATGGTTCCACCTTTTTGGTCTTTATTCTATAATATTGTAGAGCATCTAATTATTTTCATCTCTAAACCCACATGTTCCAGAGGTATGGGCTGCTCTGTCAAACAATGCCTAATAGCGCTAAAATGTAGAGCCTGGCCCAGGTGCCTCTTGGAAAGTTAAGGAGAAGGGACAGATAAAGCCCAGCAAAGGGAAGTAGAGGGACCACAGAACTCCAGGCTAACCATTCCTGTCTGCTGCTATGATGGCCACATATATGTCAGCATGACTGGGTGGAGGGCTGCCCAGGTAGCTGGTAGAGCACCATTTCTGGGTGTGTCTGGTAAGTATTTCCAGAAGAGGAAAGCACTTGAATCCATAGACTAATGAAGAAGATCTACTCTCATTAGTGTTGTTGGGCACCATCCAATCTGATGAGGCTGCCAAAACAACAAATGAAGAGGGAAGGTTCCCCCCCCACTCACCACCCCACCTCTGATATTGGATATTCTGTCCTTTGAACTTTGGATTTACATGAGAGCCTCACTCCACCCCCAGCTCCACCCCTACCACTGGTTGGCAAGCCTTTAACTCAGCCTGAAGCACCACCAGGTCTCAGGTTTCTCTGGCTGCCTTCAGCATGCAGTAGGACTTCACAGCCTCCATAACTATGTGAGCTGATTCCTATAGCAAATCTCCTATATCGGTATCTAGGTTCTATTTCTTTAGAAAACCATAGTACAGCCACTGCTCCATCATACAACTCCTTTCCTCTTAGAAATAATTATTAGGGAGAATACAGTCTCCAAAGGGAGGCTGAAGAGGGCAGTGGAATGAATGGCTGAGGGTACCAGGTGAAGCCCAGCTGGCTTCATTTTCCTCCCTCTCCACACTAGCACTGCCTCCTTGGTTCTGCTGGGATATTGGTGTCCCAGACATTGACCTGCATTGTTACTACTGATTTCTTTTTCTTTTTTTTTTTTTTTTTTTCGGAACTGAGGATTGAACTCAGGCCCTTGTGCTTGCCAGGCAAATGCTTATTCTACTGAGCTATCTCCCCGACCCTGTTACTGCTGATTTCTGTAGCAAAGAGAAACAGCAATTATCCCAAAGCATCTCAAATAGGAAAAAGCAGAACTTTGTGTTGGTTCCTTTAATCCACATTTCTCTCTATATATTGGATTTGGAGGTGAAGAGCCAGTGGCCTACGGTAGTCCATGATATACTTTTTTTTTTTTTTAATTCAGGGACTCGCTACACAGGTTGGACTTATAGTGATCCCCCTGCCTCAGCCTCTCCAGTGCTGAGATTATAGACATGCACCGTGACACCCTGTTCAGGCTGACATGGCATGCTCAGAATACAGTATCAGGTATCGAACTCAGAATCTTATGTTTGCACTATAAGTGCTTATGCTGCTGAGCTATCTCCCCAGCCTCTGCAAAGCTTGTTATTGCCCAGAACTATCTCTTTGTACCACAGGCAGCTTCTGACAGAATGAAGCTTTCTTTCAACTGCACAAGCCTATTCCAAATGCTGAGAGGGCTTCTTGCAATTTATTTCTATGGTCCTGCGATTTTGTGAACCCAGAAAAGTTACTTCAATTGACCACTGCCTCCTCTCACTTCCTTTCTCTTCCTCACTCTGTCTCTCTTACTGTCCACACTGTCTCCTTTCAGGGGCTTTTTAAACTGAAGAGAAATTGAGGTGGGACAACATTTATTTAAGGTCAGTAGGAGTGATTATGCAGTTCTCAGTTATTTCCAGGTGATAGTCATCAGGAGTAGGAGGCGTCGCCAGCATCCAGCCAGCGGTCTGACGGCAAGATGAATGGCCTGTGGAGTACGCAGGCAGTGTGAGAGGAACAAGCGTGAAATTTGGTAAAGGCTCTGACAAATCCTTGCGGTGCTCAGAGGCACAGAATTGCAAGCAGAAGATTCAGTTCTCATTAACACTGTGTCAACGGGAAGGTCTCTCCTGTTTGAAACATCGTTTATAACCACAGGATGTCATTGCAAATGCACCATAATTCTTTTTTATGAAAATTGTGTGAAATAGAATTTATCAATATTCCCGTGTTTGAGGGCACAGATCTGTAGTGGTCCTTCAAATGGAGTCACCCGTGTGCATGAAGTTGCACCTTTTGTGCATCCGAAGTATCATGTCAAGTCTTGGCGTGTCCGACACGTCTTTGTCCTGATGAAATCTGGAAGTTCCAGGCAAAACAGCCTGAAAAACTGTAGGAACACGGTGAAGTAACGCCAAGAAACAAGCACTGGCAGTGACAAAAACACACACAATCATCCATAAATCGATGGACTGTATTTCATCAAAGAGTGACTTCCCATCTGTACAGGTCAGCACAACAAAGCAATTTGACATGCACAGGAATTGTTACGGCATTTCTCTTCTTAAAGGAGGCTCCTAAATTGTGCCCACTTCAGGCCCCACAAAACCAGAATCTACCTCTGCTTGATTCTCCTGTTTTGATCCTCAGCAGAAAAATCAAAGGTAAATGGGAGAAGTGTATTTGTCAGTGAAAAAAACAACGTAAAACAGAAAAAGATATATTTATTTGTAGGCTAAGGTATATTTCTATGCATATAAAATGGAAGTAAAGCATGTCTGAATTGATTTTTTTTTTTTAACTCACTTTACTCAATCTTACTACCTCTGACCCCTGCGAGTATCTGAGTTTGCGATCTGGGTGTCAGAATTTGTGTGTATTAGATCGCAAGGCAATGACGTCCAAGGATGCATAGAAGGGATGTGTGCAAGCTTACGGTACCTTCTGATTTAAGCAGGCTCCTGTTCTAGTAGGAGATGGGAGAAATAGCTTGCTGAATAAAGCAGAAAGCCCCTTATGACAGACCAGCCTCGGTACTTAGTCATCTCAGTGGAAACATCTCTTACTCTGGAGGTCCATGAAAAAATGATGTGTGTTTACCTTAATCGTATTGTTTTACTTTCAAAGACATAAGTACACATTCACCTACTAACTTTGCAGCGTTAGCCCAAATCTGTCCTCTAGGGGTGGGTTCTCCAGGGGGCGCACTGCTCTATGCTTTGTGCAGAAACCACACGTGGATGCAGCCCAGGTCACTTTCACTCAAAGTTTCTTTAAGGTAGAGGGAGAACTGAAGGCACTGGAGCAGGCTGGGAGCAGAATACATCAGGGCCTTATGATACCCCATCTTTTGTAATTGTCTCACTCACATCTAATATGAGAGTAGTTTTGAGCTCATTTTATCTAGTTTTTCTAAAGCATTCAAACCAGTTTTCATATTAAAAAGTCCTTTATTCATACCCATGTTACCTCTCACTTGTCAGAGTAGGTGTTATCAAATAGACAAGAACCAAACATGGGCGTAGGCATGGAGAAGAAGAACACTAGACATGTGCTCAGGGTCTTTTTCATCACTGAGTCAAAATACCCAACAACTAAATTTAAAGGGAAAGACGTTTATTTTGGCTTCAAGGCAGGTTGGCTTGGGAGAAGGGCCACACAGAGGAGAAAAGACTGGTTGATGGTGTAGAAGACAGAAGGCAGGGGGCGGGAAAAGCAGAAAGCAGCAAAAGCTGGGAGCCGTCCTCTTTCCGTCACTGATAGCTGTCTAGGCTGCTCGCCTCAGGGCAGGTAGCATTCATACGCAGCATGGGCCTTCCCACTGTCCACACCCGGAACCAATCCGTGGATGTCTTTAATAATCACACACTCTAGATGCAGCCACCTCTGCAAAGCCTGACCTATGACCAAATAAGACCTTGGGGGGGGGGGACATCTAGATGTAATCCATAATACTGGCAATGGATGGTCTGGGCATTTGAAAACTACCATGGGGGTACATCAAAAACTTAAAAATAGATCTGCCATATGATATTGAGCACCTTATCATGTGCCTGTTGGTAATTTGTATATCTTCCTTAGAAATTGTTTAAGAGAAAAAAACAGGAACAAGAGAACAAGAGGGTAACAATGGTCAATAAATTGCCTATTGTTAACTTTAATTGCCCAGAGTACAAGATATCGACATTTAATTGCCCAGACAATATTAGTACAAGCCTTTCTTTTCAATAAACTAAGAGAAATTAGAGCTTAACTATCAGGGCCGGGGGCAGGGGGTGGCTCAGTAGAATAAGTGCTTAACTATCTTAACTTTTCCCTTCCTTCTTTTCTCCATTTTCCCATCCCAGTTTCTCTTTCCTTTTAAAGTTTCTTCCCATTTAACAATATCTATTGTACATTTTGGATCTTATTTACTCTTTCAACTTCTCACGCTAGGGAGACAATATGATGTTTCCACATGTGCATCTGGTTTATTTCACCTATGAGTATGGTCTCGAGTTGCATTGACTTACCTATAAACATCTCCAGCTTATCCTTCTTTGTGGCTGGGTAGTACTCTATTATATAAAAAGACCACATCTTTTTAAAAATCTATTCCTCAGTTGATGAACATTTGGGTTGTTTCCAAAATCTAGGAATTAAAAATTGTCCTGCTATAAACATGAGTGCACATGTATCACTGTGGCACAATGTTTTTAACTCTTCTGGAAAGATATCTAGAAGGAGAATAGCTGGGCCAAATGAGACTTCCAATCCTAGTTTTTTGAGGAATCTCCGCACTGACTGCACTAATCTACACTCCCACCAACAGTGGAAAAGGGTTCCTTTCCTCCCATAGCCTCACCAACATTTGTTACTGGTTGGTTTCTTGATGATAGCCATTATTTCTCGGGTGAGATGGAATCTCAATGCTGTTTTAATTTGTATCTCTTGAATGACCAGTGATGTTGAGCTTTTTTTTTTTTCAGAACTGGGGATTGAACTCAGGTCCTTGGGCTTGCCAGGCAGGTGCTTCTTCAACTGAGCCATCTCCCCAGCCCTGAGCATTTTGAAATATATTTATTTGCTGTTTGTGTCTCTTTATCTGAGGAGTGTGTATTCATCTCAGGTACCCATTTTTGGAAAGAATTTTTAAATTTGGGAGTCTGATTGTTTTGAGTTCTTTATACGTTCTTGACAGTAATCTTTTGTCTAGAGAATAGTTGGTAAACATTTTTTCCCACGGTGTGGGTTGCCTCTTCACTCTGTTGGTGGTTTCTTTTGTGGTGCAAAAGCTTTTTGATAAGATGAGGTCTCAGTTGTTGATTCTTTCTGATAGTTCCTGTGCAACTGGGGTTTTAGTTATTAAGTCTGCCTACAACAATGTCTTTAAGAGTTTTACCTATTGTATCTTTAAGCAGATTTATTGTTTCTGTTTTAGTGTCTAGATCTTTGATCCACTTCAAATTTAGTGCATGGTAAAATATTTGGGTCCAACTTTAATCCCGTTTTTCCAGCACCATTCGTGATGCCCTCTGCCTTGCATCTGTTGCCCAGGATTCCCTTTGTTATTCTAGGTCTCTTCTGATTCCAAATGAATTTTAGGATTGTTTTCTTTAATTCCGTAAGATATGCTACTGGAATGTTGATCACTGGAAATTGTTTATTCAAGTAATTTGCCCATTCTAAAATCTGATTATTTGTTTCCTTGCTATAGAGTTTTATGAGTTCCTAATATAATATTTTGGATATTAACTCCTAATTAGGCACACAGTTTGTAAATATTTTCTCCCATTCCATTCAAAGGATGCCATTTCATTTGTTGACTATTTCAGTGTGTTACACCACAATATGGTAGCCATAGCTTAATTTTTTAAAAAGTGTTCTCTGGAAAGATAGGCAGACATTAAAGAACTGATCCCAGGGCTACCAGGCGACCAAGGGGACCCCACGGAAGGGTGACATATAAGTGTGAAAGGCATCATAGGAACGTGTTAAGTACAGACAAAGAATTCTCATTTCCTAGAATTACACAAATTTCTGGGTGGATTTAAGACAGTACAAGTTTAATCTCCTGCAATTCTAGAGGAGAAAGTTCCAGAATCAACCTGGGGCTGGGCTGTGTCCCCCTGGAGGCTCTACTGCTAAGCAGATTCTGGTTCTTGCCTTTTTCAGCTTCCAGTGGGTGCTAGCGACACTTACACCTCCACGTCTACCTTCACCTGGATTTCTGTGTTCGTCCTTTCTGCCTGTGTTTTCTCCTCCTTTTGTTGACTCTTATCATTGGACTTGGAAGGCCACAAGATAGTCTAGGGTGGTCTGATCTCATGATCCTTAACTTAATTACATCTGCAATGACATTTTTACTAAATAAGATTCTAGGTAGACTCAATTTATAAGGGACTTTCAGGGCTGGTGAGATAGCTCAGCAGACTAAGCGTGCCTGCTTAGACAAGCTCAGGGACTGGGATTCTATCCACAGTACTACATGCCATGCTGACCCGGTCCCCAGGCATGCTAAGCCAGCCAAGTCTGGACGTGGTGGCACATGCCTGTAATCCCAGTGTTGGGGAGGTTGAAAACAGGAGGATCACTCCAAGTCCAAGCTGCATAGTGAGATCCTGTACCAAATACATTAAAAAATAAATAAATAAACAAAAATTAAAAATATATAAGGGACCTTCATTGAACTTCCTACACAAGAATTTCCAAGAAATGACATTTCTGCTCAGATGACTATTCCAACATTTTTCTTTCCATCAGATAGTGGTAAAATAAGAGTATAGAAATCAAAATAAATTTTCCCAGTATTGAATTCATGTAAGTTTTACTACTGAGCTATCCACCAGCCATAAAATAAACTTCCAAATGCCCTCTTCTAATGAGTATTGAGATTATTTTATTCATTAAGAGACAGTTTCAGTAATTTTTGCATGGCCACAGGTTTAAAGGAAGATCTTGGTAGAACAGGCTGTCCCTAAAATAAATAACAAGGGTTTGCAGATTCCTACCCACAGCAGGGAACCCCACCCTTTTCTGTCCTACTCAGAGACACTCCAGGTTTTAAAATTCTTTTCTTTGTGCCTGGTTTATATAACTGGATTCTCTTGTTCTTAGGCCATGTAGAATGAGAAAATCGTCCTTTTGATCTTCTTGCAAGTCATGCAATAATTTTCTCACCAATCCAAAAAGTGAAAGAAAGGAAAAACAGAACTTTTAATCAGTCTAGCACCTCTGTACACAGGCTGGTTGCTTAGATATATTGTGATGAAATTTGAGGGAGCATCTAAGGAAATAAGAAATTAGTTTTGATCAGAAGAAGCTGCCTTAGAGACCAAAATATCTACTGAGTTTAGCACTCTGCCAAGAACACCCCAGACCTCTCCAAAACTTCAATGGTCCATGTCACGTAGGAATCTGCTGCTTTGCAGGATATGCACACCAGCCCAGGGAAGGTTCTTAGCCTGTCGTGGTCGAAGGTGAGGAGTATGTCGAAGCACTCCAACACCCACAGGCATGGAGACGCAAGCTCTGACTCTAGTTCATATAAGCAAATACAATTAAATCAGTTCATATTGCAAAAGTAAAAGAGCATCATCTTTTAATTATTCTTTTTCATTTGTGATCTTTAAAAGAATAAAGTGTTCAACTTTGTTAAAATTAGAAATTATAAATAAATACAAGTAAAGAAAAATCATCTGTAACTTTATTATAGACAGACTGACTCTAAAGATATCTGGGTGTGGTTTTTCCTGCCTAGACTTACATATATTTCCTATCCCTACCAAAAACCAGTGAACAAGAGCACGCTTGCTATTTCCTCCTCCCTCTGGGCCTACTTTCTGGGGCTGCAGGAACATCTTTCTGTGGCCGTGCCAGGTATCATCTGCTTTCCTCTAGGGGTTAGATGGTGCCTTCTGCCCCCAAAGGTAACTCCACCCAGACCTTTGAAAATGACATTATTTGGAAAAACAATCTTTGCAGATGTAATTGAGGCCATCAAGATGAGAGCATCCTGGATTATTTGGGTGGCCCTAAACTCAGTGCTGAGTGCAGAGAGAAGATGAGAAGAGAGGGGGAAAGAAACTCAGAGGAGAAAGCAGAGCATAGATTGAGACCCAAGCAGCTTTAGTCGGTGCTGTGTTGCTATAATAGGACACCACAGGCCGGCTAACCTATAACAGCTGGAGATGTATTGGACTCACAGTTCTAGAGGCTGGGAATCCACAATCGAAGGGCTACATCTGGTGAGGGCTCCTTTCTGCATCAGTCCCTGGCAGAAGAGTAACAAAAGGTGAGTGAAATGAGGAGAACAAATTCCCAATCCCAATCTCTCTTATGATTGGCACTAATCCACCCAAGGCCGAAGCCCTCATGGCCTAATCCCCTCTCAAAGGTCCTGCCTCCTAACACTTTCACCGGGATTAAGTTGCCAACACATGCTTTGTGGGAAACATCTTCAAACTGCAGCCTATGTCTATAATGCAGGAAATGCCACAGATTAGAAGCTAGGAGAGGTACAGGGAACAGAATCTCCCTTAAAGTCTCCAGGAGGAACCAGCCCAGCAACACCTTGAGCTTGGACTTCTAGACTCCAGAACCATGAGAGAATAAGTCCCCATGCTGCAGGCCACTGTGTTTGTGGTCCTTTGTCATAGTAGCCATGGGACATTCACACCCAACCCTTGTAGTCACTGACCCCCACCCTTCCCCATCACCCTCTGCTCCAGATGAACACCCTCCATAGGGCCACTCCCCTTCATGGGTGCTGTCCTAAACTCAGTGAACAAGACCTGAGGCAAAGACCAGATAGCGGGAGAAAAATCTTCAGCCCCCTGAACTCGGTGCAGCAAGGTGTCTGGAGCTGTCATTGGACATGGCTGTTCGTGGCTGTGTTTAACATTTTGAATTGTTCTCTCTTGTTACATGTTCTGGTCATCTCAGCATCTTTTGTTCATTGTTGTTGCTGTTTGTGGAACTGAGGATTCAATCCAGAGCCTCACGAAAGCTACCCAAGCATTGTCCTACCAAGCCACATTCCCCAGACTTTTCTCTTTTTTTGAGGCAGAGTCCCACTAATCTGCCCAGACAGACAACTTGGGATCCTCCTACCTCAGCCTCCTAGGTAGCTGCCACCCCTTCTTCAGTGAGCATCTTTATAATCAATTCGCTTGACATGGCCATGATTTATAAAGATAAATTTCTTCTTTAAAAGCATTTAGGGGCTGGGAATATACCCCAGCAGCATAAGCCTGCCTGGCAAGCCCAAGGTCCTGAGTCTAATCCCTGACACTAAAAAATAAATAAATAATTATTTAAATAAATAAACAATTATCTAATATTAATAATATTAACTAAAAATTAATGTTGATAAATAGTTTATTAATGTTTTAATGCTAAAGCTTGGGCTACAAAGTACAAATTTGCCAACGCTGCATCACCTCTGGTCCCATCAGGAGCAGAGGAGACTGGCACTGTGTCGAAGCAAACTTGTGGATAAGTAAGGAAGGCTGTGACCCAAAAGATGGCCAGGTCCTGCCACAAGATGCAGCACTGTCATCATGAATGTGAGGTGAAAAGAAATCTCCTTTCTGGGTAGTGACTAGAGCTTTCTGAAGGGGAAAAGTATCCGAAATGAGAGAAAAACAGGTGCCACCTTAACTCCAGGGTCATCGGGAGCTTGTCTGAAATTCCCTGTAATGAATGATTTGGGTCAATGACAGGGTGATTCCAATTAAGGAATTTTAGTAGCAAGGAGAAAGCAGCCACTGGCTTGAGTAAGTGAATGGACATTATTGTCTGGGATTAAAGCAGCAAAACCTTCAAACAGAGAATACATTGTTTGGAAGAACTGATTAAGAGCAGGGCTAAAAATGGATGGCAGTGTACATGGGAGGCCTATTCTAACTACAGAGTTTGTGATTTACTCCCTGACACTGACCTTCTCTTGCGTGAGTTATGATGTTTTCTGGGCCTCGGCCGTGAGCTCTCAATGAGCTGCCCCCATCTGATAAAATAATCAGAGCTCAGGTTCATCATCATCATCTATCTGGGCAGGCCAAGAAAACGTAATAAATGGACAACCATGCAATGCTTAGATTTAATCTCATTAGGAGGTTTTGTGATGAAACTGTGAGAACTGAATTACAGTGAACTAATTCCATAACCTCTTCTGTAATCTCAGAATCGCTCTCTGCTTTTTAAAGAGCACTTCTTCCTGAAATTAAAATCCACCAGTTGTAAACTGCATCTTGAGTCATCCTGAGCCATGAGATGCTAGGCAAACTGGGAGAAGAGTTGGGACCAAGGTAAAGAGGGCCAGCCTCCTGGCCCTCCTGGGCCCTAGAAGGACTTTAAAACTTCAGTGAAGCAAACTGTTCATCTACAAGTTCAAATTCTGAAGTCAGGAAAGTTAACATGTATCTGAGACTTAAGTTGTAGGAAAGAGATATAAAAATAAAAATAATGGCTCTAAAGAGCCTTGCGCTGTCAGGATGAGTCCACCTTGAGTGAACCATAGCACATGGCCTTTTTTCTCATAGCCAATACTCTTTGGTTCTTTAGCACTCAAGTCTGTGTATCATCCTTTTCTTTCCTTCCTGTCTATCCTTCTCTCCCTCCCTCTTTTTGCTCCTTCCATCCTTCCTTCTTCTTTATCTCTTCCCCTTTTCCCTACCTTCCTTCCTCCTTTCCTTCTTACTTTCCACAGGCAAACAAATGAACAACTATAGACCTACTATGCCCAAGTACTGTTCTGGGGACTGAGACAGGAGATGTATCTAAACATTGCGTGTTGGGGATTCTACCCTTTCTGAAATCATATCCAGCAGTCAGTCTCTCTGGAGGAGAACAGATGAAAGACCCTACTGAAATCAGATTCCCATCTCAGTCACCTCCTGTGTTGGCTCCCAGCATTCGGCTTTATCACTCCATCCTCACCTGGATCTGAGTAACTGGCAGACAGAGCCCAGAAGATGGCAGTTGTACAGCCACCTACTCCAGTAGGGTGTGACTGAGACATGAGTGCATGGCAAATAGGGTGGCACGTTTCAGTCTATAGAACAAGCAGACTAAAGGGGGCATGTTTTCTATTTCAGTAGCAGTCATAAGAACAGTGGAGCTGCTTAGGCAGATGCAGGGGCTTGGGATCAGTGTGCCATGCCCGTCCCACCCCCGTGGTACACTAAAATGGCAATCGAGACTAGGCATGGTAGCACGCACCTGTAATCCCAGAGCTTGGGAGGCTGAAAACAGGAGGATCACTACGAATCCGATTTGTGTAATGAGACCCTGTAGACCCTGTACTAAATACATAAAAACAAAGAATAGCAGGGCTTATTATTTATCTTTAAGTATTTGTCTCCAAAGGGAATGAACTCAATGGAGCAAGATGTCAAACAAGAGAAGAGTTCTTCCCACTCCATCCTACCTATCTCTTCCCCCATATTGCCTTACAGGACCATATACCAGCGTCAGGCCCACTTGAGCAAGGAGCTAGACTCTCTAGTGTGTGTGACAGCAGAACTCAGGCTTCTCCCCTCCTCCCCCATTCTCAAGAAACTATATCAAGTAATACTCTCTCCACAATGTATTGTTTGATTGATTGATTGATTGATTCATTCATTCATTCATTCATTCATTCATTTATATAGCCCATCCTGCTATTTAGAAATGCAGGTTGAAGAGTTCAATGTTTGGGTTCAAATTTTGACCACAGTACTTGCTAGCTTTATGCTTGACCTTGAAAATGCTATTGAAACTTCTTATGCTTTAGTTCTTTACCCTGTGAAATGAGGCTTTCCAGCCCCTACCCATCAGTCTCTTGGAAGGACTAAGGGCTTACAGACTGTGTTTAGCACATGGTGAGAACCAAGCCCATGCTGTCCTTAAGAAATCTTCACCAAGCCCCCACTCAGATCCAGCATCAGGGGTATGGCCCCTTCTCTCAGCTGAAAGATGAAAAAGAGAACCACACAAGATGTCTGTGTGTGGGCGTTGGTGCCCAGCTGTGCAAGGGGGGCTGACATCCATTCAGCCCGGGGAGGTAACCTGGACTCCTCTGATCAATAAGCTTGCAGTAGGCAAAGATAGGTGTGGATGGAAGAGAAGAGAAAATGCCAGAGAACATGAAGCATTTGTTGGTGGCTCTGTAAACCTGGAGTACATCATAGATGGCTTCCTGGGGCACACAGGGTGCAGTCCAACCAGTACAAGCCTTTTCAACCATGCTGAAGGATTTAAATTTTATCCTAAAAGCTAAGAAAAGATCTCAGGGATTGCAAACAACCTGGCCCCCCCCAGAGGGTTAAGCTGCCATTCCAGTCCACTCTCAGCCTTATCTCACATTTGAAAGAAAACTTGTTTTGTTTTCTTTTGTCATCTCAAAAATATTGGTGGGAACCCTTGTCTGGGACTTGAATTGTGGCCCATTTTCCCTGAAGCAGTAGTTATGATTTTGTGTAGGAAACTGGCTAGATAGTAAATGCTTGCTCCTGTGAGATTTTTTCCCATTTCTTTTCTCATTTTGTGCAATCATTTTCAGATAGGGACCACCAATTGTGCTTCTTCATCTAAGGTCCCTGATGTGGATGAATACACGGCTGGGCCTTTTGCAACATTTAGGGCAAACCACTTGGCTGAGCTGTCAAGCCAGAGCAAGGGTAATCAGCAGATTTATTTGAGGAAATGTATTTATGGTACTAAATGGCTGCTCTAAATGGGGCCGTTATCTGGCCTTTTCTCAGCTGCTGTAAGTGTCCCTCTAGAATGTGGATACCCACAATAAGTCCATCATGCTTCCGGGACACGACTTGGAGATGATATTTATGCTGGCTCCACTGGATGCACATGCATGTGTTCGGGTAATTTCAGCAGTGTTTCTTGAATGCTTCGGCGCAAATTCATTGCCAGATGCTTTATTAAATGTTTCCAGGGCAATCAAAGGCAGAGAGGAAAGAGCAGAGATTTGTTGAATAGTCAGTGGAGATTAGGAATTGAAATGCAGCCCTAAATTATTCATAGCCTGGTATGAGCAGAAGAGAAGCCATAACTAAACATCCTAGGCCATTTCGAGGGCCACTACCTTCCTGCTGGATTCAGGTACCCTCTTCACTGGGGTTTAAAGAGAAGTCAGAGGGCAGTGGAAACTGCCAGCAGGGGCATTTGCAAGAAACAACAGGGCTGAAACCTGTGGGCTGAGCTCCGCCTCAGGCCCAGGGAGTCATGCAGCCAGCGAAACAGAGACTTGGCTTCCACGGCTCGGAGCTCTGCTCCACAAATGTACATTCTGAGATATAGATGCTTTATGATTTCTTACCAAGTGTCGGTTCCAAACCCAGAAATACCTTTTCCATATGTTCCTGTTTTGCTTCCTACCTCTAAAGCTTGTATAACAGAAACAGAGACAGATTCTTAAAGAACAGACCCATTTTCATTTATTTAAAAAACTAATTGTGCGTATGCACGCATAATCATGTGTTGTCTTAGTTACTTTTCTCATTGCTGAGACAAAATACCCACCAGCATGAGGTAAAGGAGGAAAGGTTTATTTAGCTCCTGCTGTGTAGAGGTTTTGGCCCATAACCAGAGAGCTCCAAGGCAGGGTGGCTCATGGCAGAGGGGTCATGGCAGAGGTGGTTCATGGCAGTGGGGACAGACAGTGGGAGCAATAAGCAAGAGACAAGCCTCTTTTTGTCCTTTATGCTGTGTGAGGCGATCCGTGCTAGGGCAGGTGTGGCACCCTCAATCCCAGAGCGTCAGTCCCATTGCACCACAAATCAATCACCACATCTGAAAAAAACCCTGTGGCCCTATGAGGCTTTAGGGGGACATCTAGACATAAACCATAACATGTGTGTAGAGAAACACACACATACAACACATAAATATAGTGGGCCTCTGAAATCTGATTATTTGCATGTATTTAGTGAGAAGGGGAGACTACTGTTTTAAAAATGAGGTTCCTTCACAATTTCTACATTCTAGAAAGAAAACATCCTCATTTTAACAAATAAATCAGAATTTAGGTACAGTCCTCTAAGTGTTCCAGAGGAAAAAGATTTTTGATCTGGAAAATGGAAGAAAAAAAAAAAAAAAAGACATGAAAGAAGGCTATGGAGCAAAGAGGTGCCACAGCCACAGAGGAAGACGCCAGGGAGACAAGCCCGGGCCGGGAGCGGGGGCTGTGCTACCTGATCTTTAGTTGCAAGTCCCCAGGCTTCTTCTGGTCAGTGCTGAGCCCTCAACTTTCATGAAATCCCTGCACTAGTTGGTGCTTTTGGAAGCGAAGACAGGGGCACAGTTTTGCTTGGGCTGTGAAGAAAGCAGCACAGCAGGGGAGCAGCCTCTGGAACAGAGACACAGGCAGCCACCAGACTCAGGAAGCGCAGACGTGTGGTAAGAGGTTTGAGTTATTTGTAGGAAAATGGTTGCACCTTGAGACCATAATGTCATACAAAGCAACTCAGATACATAGCATGGCTTCTCTCATATGAACAACCCAGCTGGGCCTGGTGACACATGCCTGTAATCCCAGCACTCAGGAAGCCGAGGCTGGAGGGTTGCTGTGAGTTTGAGGCCAGTGTGGGGTGAGGTCAAGGCCATCCTGAACTGCATAGCAAAATCTTGACTCTAAAAAAGAAAGAAAGAAGAAAGAAAGAAAGAAAGAAAGAAAGAAAGAAGGAAGGAAGGAAGGAAGGAAGGAAGGAAGGAAGGAAGGAAAGAAAGAAAGAAAGAAAGAAAGAAAGAAAGAAAGAAAGAAAGAAAGAAAGAAAGAAAGAAAGAAAGAAAGATCCAACATGGAAATAGTTTACAGAGCAAAATAAAATTCATTGCAAAATAGAAAGGTAGGTCTTCTGCAGATGGGAAGGGGAATTAGGAAGGGAGAGGAGAAAAGGAGACATAACAAGAGATGAAAAGAATTCCGATGTGTGATGTGTGTGTGCCAACTTGCCACAGTGACTGTACTCATCACAAACAGTGAACACTGACTAATTTTTTTTTATTTTATTTTTTATTTTATTTTTTTGAC
>NW_004524690.1:4295112-4296211 GCF_000260255.1 Octodon degus
CACAGAGTGAACTATCATATGACTGGTCTATAAACTCTTTCTTCTTCATGTTTATTTTAGACAATTTTTATTGTTATATTCATTGAAGTTTATAATTAATTTTTTACAATGTGCAATGTACATTAATCTCATGTTATGTATTAATTTCAGCAATATTTTTCTAAAGTTAAAAAAATAATAATAAATTGCATCTTATACCCCCCCAAAAAAACTTACAGATTGTATGGTTCAAGGAGAAAGTCAAACTCAAAACTCAGAGCACTGGTATCTGTAATTTACTTTAAATTTGCATAAAGAATGACTTGATAAATAGATGTAGCTGTAGATTGATGGACATATGATAAAGCAAATATAGTAAAATGCTAATGATGGAGCCATGTGGTGGGCATATGTGTATTTCCTATAAAAATCCTTCTATTGTTCTGTGTGTTTAAATAAAATACCAGGCAGTAGGAGGGATCAGACCAAACAAGCATGGTTTGAACCGTAACCTGGAAATTGGAGGTAACATTTGTTCCCTCTCACGGAGCTTTGTTTCAGCAATGGCTTTTTTTTTTTTTTTTTTTCTTTTCCTCATTTTCCTCGGGGCAAATTCTCAAGGTCTCTCTGAATACATTCAAGCTACCACTGAGAAGAAAGAAGCAATGCAATTAACCAGCATGACATTTCACAAGAGACACTTGTACATCTTTTTATAACTCTGACTGGTAAACTTCTCCCCAGAAATCTCTCCCTTCCTTAATGTAACTGGTTGCTTTGAAAACAAAAAGGCTGTCGCCCAGAACACAGTTTCATACAGGGTGAGTGTTGGGAGGTTGGGTTGCGATGTTTGGTTTTGCCAGGCAAGTCCATTCCCATCTAGGATTAGTGCTGAGCACCCAGGAGGACCTGGGCACTAAACGGAAATAGTGATGACAGCTGAGGAAGAAAGTGAGCATCACCAAAGGTAAAACTTGGGATGTGAAGAGTTCAGATGGATGGGCCAGATAGCTCAGTGGACTAAAGCACCTGCTGAGGCAGAGTGTAGCAGCCAGGGTTCTATCCCCAGTGTGCTGCACGGGCCCCACTCCCCCAGGGTGCACTGAGGCTGAGTTGAGAC
>NW_004524690.1:4296311-4307186 GCF_000260255.1 Octodon degus
TTTTGACTAATTTTTAAAAGTTGAAAATATAATAGGACATTAGGAACATCCAGGCATGTGACAATTATGCTGAATTTGGTGTACATATCAAAAAAGTAACAAGAGGAAAGAAAGGAGGGCACAAGGGAAGAAAGAGGGAAGAAAGGAAAAGAAGTAGGGAAAGAAGGAAAGAAGGAAGGAAGGAGGGAGGGAAGGAGGGAAGGAAGTACAGAAAGAAAGGTTTCAGATGCATAATTTCAAAATTTGTTGTTTCAACCTTCATTGGGAGCCAAATTAACACTTAAGGCTTGTGTTATGGGCTGAATTTTGTCCCCCTAGAATTCATAAGTTGGATCCTTAACCCCAAATATGACTATATTTGGGGTTGAATCTTTGAGGAGACTACTGCATTTAAGTGAAATCACAAGGGTGGGCTCTTATCCAACAAGAGTGATGGTCTTGTAGAAGGGAGGAAACACCAGCGATCCCCATCTCTGCACACAGAGCAGAGGCCACCAAGGGCACCGTGGGAAGGGGCTAACTGCAAGCTGTGTCTCCACACACAGCTTGAGCTCAGACTTCTGCCCCCCACCCCAGCTGTGAGATGTTCATTTCATTTCTTAAAACCACATGGACTATCATATTCTGCTATGGAAGCCCCAAAAGACAAACACAGTTCTGGGTGCATTTTTCTTTCTTTTGCTCTTTTTTAAAAAATGCTGTTACAGTTTAAATGTTTTCATGCCTTCCAAAATGCAGGTTGAAACATAATCATAATCCCCAGCACAACAGTACTGAGAGGTACGGACTTCAGGAGGTGACAAAGTGACTTCATAAAAGGCTCGATGGTGGAACTGTCCCCTTTGTCCTCCCATCTTCAGCCATGTGAGGACCTAGGTTGCCCCTCTCTGCAGGGACAGCATCCAGACACCATCCTGCAAGCAGGCAGCAGCCCTCACCACCCTGGCCTGCCACTGTCTTGCTCTTGGACTTCCCAGCCTTGAGAACAGTGAAAAACATTTTTGCTCTTTCTAAATGAGCCGGCCTCAAGTATTTTATAACAACAGCACTGACCAGACTAAGACAAGTAGCTTTCCCATTTTTTTCGGCTTGAGAGCAGAGATGAGGAGAGTCCCTAGAAGGCCAGTTCTTGTTTGGCAGCTCCTTCATTGATGAGGTACTAGTTTCTTGTGCTTTCTAATTGAAACCATTTTTTCTGTCTTTTACAAGTGCAACACATGCAACACATGTTTGCCCCATATCTAAAGAATGGCCGGATGACTGTGTATAATTATAGTTTTTAACATGGAAATGCTTTTATTGGATTTTTATACTATAAAAGGATTTCTTGTAAAAAAAAAATGCTCATTTCTTTTTAATTCACACCATACAGAAACCTAAAAAGGAAAATAAAAATGCCTCATTTCCTACCACCCAACTCTTTTGTCTTACACAGATGTCTTGGAAGAAAGGAATGACCCACGGTGCAACTGGCCCACTTTTCTACAAGTCTACCCTGTGAACATCTGTCCACGTCAGTGGATATGGAGCACTGTTTTAAGTGGTTGCATAGTATTCTGTTTTATAGATTCTATTTTCATTTAACCAATTCCATAATTTTACACACTTTGGAAGTCATTAAGAGATTAAAGCGACTTTCACTAGCATTTTTGCACACTTGCACAATTGTTACCTGGGCATATGTTTTAAAAGTGGAATGTATTCAATATTTTCTTTACACATGTATTAGCTTCTACACAGGCTGTGACACTGGAGATGAAGTTATCAAGAATATGCATCCTCCTTTGAGGTTTATAGTTTGGTGGAAAATTTAAGTATTAGAAAAGTAATTAAAAAGCCAGGTGTGGTGGTGCACACCTGCAATCTCAGAAGGTTAGAAGGCTGAGGCAGAAAGATTGCAAGTTTGAGTCCAGCCAGGTCAATTTAATAACTTAGCAAGACCCAATGTTAAAATGTGGAAAAAAAATTTAAAGAGCTGGAAATGTAGCTCAATGTAAAGGCCTTGGGTTCAGTCCTTCAATCTGAGAGAGAGAGAGAGAGAGAGAGAGAGAGAGAGAGAGAGAGAGAGAGAGATTTTCATGGGGAAATACCGAGCACTTGTTTCGGTCTGTTATTAGCCCAGGCTTGCAGTACATAATGCCACATTCCTTGTGGGGAGCTGACCATCTATATGATGCCTCTTGGTTCTTATTTTTCTTTGTCCTTTGCCCTCCCTTCCCCTCCCTCCATCTCTTAGGAAGAAATGCACTTTTTTTTTTTTTCCGTGTTTTAGTAAAGGGTCTACAGGGTGTTCAGGGTCTCACTGCTAGATCAGACTCGTAGTAATCAGCCTGTTTACAGCCTCCCAAGAGCTGGGATTACAGGCACACATCACCATGTCCAGTCTCAATTGCTGTCTCAGTGCTCCCTGGGGGCGGGACCAGCACAGCAGGTCGGGAGATCAAATCCCTGGCCCCTACGCCTGCTTGCAAGTGCTTTAATCTGCTGAGCTACTTGGCTGGCCCAAAAAGTTAAAAAGGATTGTTTTGGGGGGTTTTTTGTTTGTTTGTTTTGTTTTTTGGCTGGCTCAGGCTGCCTTAATGATGGGTCTGGTAAGGCAGGTGGAGCTGGCGATTGAACTGGGGTCCCCTGGGCCTGACTGGGTTTTCTAGAGCAGGCACTTAAACAACTGGGCTAACCTGCAAGCCCCCAAGAAATACGCTTTTTGAAAAGTTTTTTCTACAACTTAGCTGGTTGCCTGTGCCCCCACCCTGTGTAACAGTATCCCCCTCACTCTCCCCTGCACTTAGCAGGTTAGAAGCACCTATACCATATGTCCTATCTCTGAATTCACGTGTTTCATCTTGCTGGCCAACCCAAAGCCAAAACTGCATCTCTTTGTGTGTTCACAGTAATTAATTATTCACATACATTTTTTGTTAGCTTCATATTGTCCCAGCCATTTGGAAGAAGACACTCAGCCACCTTACCTTCACTTGTGTCTGACTTTAAAACATCTGTTGCATAATTTCCCAAAGGTAGTCTTAAATTTCATATCACTGTCCCAAAGTTGGAGTTGATCCTTTGTACCTCATCTGTCCAAACTTCCTCCATTTTACTCTGCTCTGTGGCATACAGCCCTCATGTTTCTTTCTACCCGGGGAAGGCTGTTTCTAGCCCTAGTCTTTGTTTTTGTTTTGGCGGAACCGGGGATTGAACTCAGGCCCTCGCACTTGCAAGGCAAGTGCTTATTCTACTGAGCTATCTCCCCAGCCCCTAGCCCTAGTCTTCGGAAACAATTCCCAAACCCTACTTCTGAGAGTTTAGCATAGGTCTATGGTGCCCAAGGTTCTATTTCACTAACACACAACTGTATGTGACTTTGTCTATATGAAGTTCAGCCTTTGTTGGAAGTGTAGAAGGCTTTGAGTGGCTGGAAAGAGAGAGAGAGGGCGTAGAAGATGTTCTGCTTGAGGAGAACCTGAAGAAGTTACTTTAGCCATGCTCTGGGCTACGGGCATGTCACTTAGGCTGCTTAAAAAGTAATCTGAGAAATGAAGTACCACTCATTCATTCATTCATTCATTCAACTAGTATTTATTAAGTCCCTAATCTGTGTGAGATCTAATGTCTGAGAATACAGTAAATACTTCCAATTATATAAGCAAAATCATAAATTATTATCTTTTCAAGTTTACTGTTACATTAGCAGCTCTCCAGCGTGGGAAGCCTTATTCCAGTAAGTGGGGTTGGTAAGTTCAACACAAATAAACAGTTCTTCAAATTGATTGTAATCAGGCTATGTGTGGTGACTCCCTCAAGTGCAAAACCAGAACTGAGTGAAGAAGACCCACAGGCAGGAGGCTTTCCTCAGGCCTGAGGGGTGATGACCTGAGTGGAGTGGCACCCGTCCCATGAGAAGAGTCCTCGCACTCCTGAAGTTGCGCTGTGCCAACAGGTGAGAGGATCATCGTCGTAGGATCAGAAAGCCATCTTGAGAAATCTGACTTCTGTATAGTACCTATGCTTTCTGTAACTGTATGTTTTTCGGTACCACTGCCTTTTGAAACTGCCAGCCTGGGACCTCTGTGCTAGAAACTGCCAACGTGCGTCTTCTGTGCTAAGGGACTTTTGTGCATGCTGGAGCAGTCCCTAGGGACAACACAGATTAGAAGAATTGCCACTGTGGGACTCTGGTGACTTGTATCTCCTCTCTTCCCTTCCCCTTCCTTCTGTTTCCCTCCTTCTCCTTCCCCTTTGAGCTTCCCTTCTCCCTTTCCATCCCACAGCTCAGTGACCAGCCAAGAAGAGGCCGCAACTCCCAGGATCCCACCAAGAAACTGTGGAACAGGAAGCTTGACCCTGACCCCAGACAGTCCTCCTCCAACAGCATGAAGAATTTTCACCACACTCCTTTCTGAATTTTTACACTTCAGTGGGAGAATAATATCATCCTTTTATTTAATTACAGTGGAGCTTTGTTCTTTCTGTAGAGACATCCTTAGCTACAAGGCTCACTGAGAAAATACAGAGACTGTCCTGAGCAGGTCTGAATACTGGAACCCCAAGTCACACTTGAAGGGCAGTGTCTTGGGTTTTTAATTAATTTTGATAGAGTTCCTGTATTATTGTATTTCCCATGTGTTTTGAGTAATGAACGTTTTCATGGGTGATTGGGCTATTTGTGTTCCGCCTTGACAGGAAAGTTTTGGGTGTTTGCACAGGAACCACACAGAATGTCCCAGCCTGGTACAAATCAGCACAAGATAAACCTCGCCCTGGCAAGTGGTGCAGAATGGTTCTGCTGGCTGGTGAGGGCACCTGCAGAGCCACTCAGGCAGCCACTGAGGCTGCAGGCGACTGAGTGAGCCCACGAAGGATTGCTGTGAGCGTTGGGAAACAAAGTGTCCCAATTCAGAAAAGATAGGATCCTGAATTATTGTAGTTTAACAATCCCATCATTTGTTTAGTGACTTTTATTTTTAGCCATTACAAATGTTCCCATTGTTAGCCCCTTCGGCCCTATGTACAGTAGCAATAAAGTTACACAACCAGCAAGCTGACAATGGCCAGCCAGCTCCTAAAAGTGTTGAAAACCAATCAGCCAATCAGGAATGTCCCTTTCTCTCAGATCAAATTCAGAGTCAATATTCATAGTCTTTGCTTTCTGTCACAGATGGTCAGAAATACACATCAGCTCTGGCAGGCTGCTTGTACAGTGTAACTTGAAGCAGTGTACTTGCCCTAAAGCACAGAAAAAAATCTGAACAAAGTCCTCCTTAGAATTATTATTTTAATTGACCATTGCATTTTTTTATTAAACTCTTAGTATAGCTTGCATTTTTAAAATTTATGAGTAATACATTAACCATAGCAGTGATTATTTTTTATTTTTAAACATTTATTTACATGATACTGGGATTGGAATCCAGAAAACACTGTGCTCCATGCCCACACCTTTTTATTCTGTCACATGCTGGCCTGCAACTTGTGATCCTCCTGCCTCAGTCTTTTCGGTAACTGGGATTGCAGGCTTGAGCCACAGTGCCCCACAGAGAGTTGATTTTCGAGGGGCCAGCTGGCATCCTCCCAGGGGCATCAGAGAGTAAGGCAAGGGTGGCAAGCAAAGGGCAAGCATGGCCTAAGCCTGGAACACACTAGGGGTGCGACTGGGAGCAAACAGACCTCACAGAACCCTGAGTCTCCATCTGATACAGGAAGGAAGAGAAGCAAAGGGAGGAAAGGAGGGAGGAGATATGAGTATTGAGAGTCTGAGCGGTGACGTCATTCATCCAACACAGTCTTGTTGGGTCGGCTCTGCTCTAAATATGGAAATTGTGCTTAGCACCGTGGGTAGCATTCCGAACCACAGAGGCTCTGTCTTGGTATTTAAGGTCGTGTGTATGACACTGAAAAATGAAGACAACAGTAACTCCTGGAAGTGGAAAATGCAGGGTGCCAGCACCCTCAGCACAGATTGGGGGTTCCAGAAGCCTTCTGGGAGAGATCCCCAGGCTGACACCGGAAGGCTGTCTGGCCTGGGGAGCAAGCAGCGAGCAGGGCCGATAGGATCGCGGGGACCTTAGGCCTAGGGCCAGACCAAGACTTCCCCAGAACCCCTATAATCCCTCGGGGAGTGTCTGCAGTGCACAGCCCCGCCAGCAGGAGGCGCCACACAGCCTGGCTCTTGGGGGTAAAAGGGGTGACAGGCAAGGGGGTGGCCCCTCAGACTGCTTTGGTTTGGGGAAAGTTTGCCCACGCACACTTGACCGTTGGGAGCTGGCTCCCAGTGGACGGGGAGAGCTGGGGCCTTGGGGCCCGCGTCCGTGACCCTGCCACTAGCCTGAGGTCCGAGCCATCTGCCGCAGCCCCTCGGCGCTGTCCCCGCGCACCGGCTCCCTGCCTCCCTCCTCTCGGAGCGTCCGTGGCCAGTGCCTGCGGCCGTGCAGTTCGTTACCCGCACCCCTGACAGGGGGAGAAGGGGCCGAAGGGAGCCGGAGAGGCCACAGAGGCCGACGGCCCGGCCAGCTCCTGTCCCCCTCCCCGGGCTCCGAGCGGGTGATGGCGTCTTGCCTTGGTTTCTCGGCTTCCACCCTCGCCCTCTTTCAGCAGATCGGCTCCCCTCTGCCCAGGGCCCTCCAGGAGTCTTCTTCCTCCATTCCGTGGGAAAGGTCCTCAGGGGCCGGGGGGCGCCACACTGCGACTTTCTCTCCTGACGCCCTCGTGTGTGAGGCCCCAACCCCTGGCCGAAGCCAATGCTGCCGCCCCAGAGGCCAGCTTCGTGCTCCCATCTCCTTCGGGTCTCTGCTCAGTGCTGCTTTCTCAGGGTGGCCTTCTCTAGCCACCCATTTCAAACTGCATCCACATGCATTTCCTAATCCTCTGCCCTGCGAGATTTTATTCCCAGCATTTATCACCATTCTAGTAATATGTTTTTGTTATTGTTATTGTTGTTGTTGTTGTTGTTCTTGGCGGAACCAGGGATTGAACTCAGATCCTTGCTTTTGCCAGTCAAGCGCTTATCCTACTGAGCCATCTCCCTGGCCCCTGTATTTTGTCTGTATTTATTACTTTCCCCCCTGGAATGCTCCATGAGGCCCTGGCATTGCTCTACCCATGGTCAGAAGGTGGTGATATCATCATCATTATTATTATTGTTATTATTTTTTTATGTATTTCCAGGAAGACAACTGGAAAAAAAAGTGGCTTCAACTCTAAGTAATTCACTCTATAATAAAAAATACATTGAACGCAGTAACTTAGCCAGGCTATAGCTGCTGAATTCTGCAGATAGATCGCTGGTAAGTGGCTACCCTTGATATCCACACCTTCGTATAGTTCATCTCCTTGGAGCTAGTTTGCCTTGTTGACTTACAACCAACAATATAGTTGAATGGCGCAGAAGGATTTCCAAGACTGGAAGATGCCTTGAAACATTGGCCAGGCTCTATTGGATGGCTTGCTCCTGGGAGAGCCACTGTCAGAAAGAAATTCTACTACCCCAAGGTCACTTGGCTGTGAGGAGGCTCCAGCTGGCTACAGATAAGGGGGGCTTCCCAGAGAGATGTGCCCAGCTGACCCTAGGTGCTCAGCATCCCAGCCTAGCACAGATATGTTATAAAGGAGATTTCAGGGACATCCTGCTTGGTCACACCTTCAAGTGACTCCAGCCCTAGCCAGCATCTAATGGCAACTGTGGAAAAGATCCCAAGAAAAAAGTGTCTAGGTGAACACAGACAAGTCGATGATCCATGAGAAAAATATATCGTTCAGTGAAGTCACTACCTTTTGCAGTGGTTATCACATAACAACAGGACTGGCAACCCCAGAGGCAGCTCTTTCCAGAGTCAGATTTCCCCAGGCTCTTCAGCAAGGGTCTGCTTTGCACCAAGAAACTTCAACATAAGGAAGTTCACTTTGAAGAAATAAGTGAAGGCCTATAACAGCAATGGCTTACTCTAAGACCAGCTTTTGAGGCGCCAGTAAGCATTCATTAAGCGAGTGCCTGTAATACCTACTTACCAGAAGACTACAAGCAGAAAAATAGACAAATAAATGTTGGGAAAACTCTTTTAAAGATAATGCCAAGGTAAAGCATCTTAAAATTTGTAGAGTAAGTAAATGAGAAAAGTATCCCATGGCCAAAACTGAATTTACACACAGCCTTTCAGGAACAAACAGTTATGAAATGTTTAGCATAGTTGTTCTTACAATAACCCAGACCACTCGAATATCAGAGACACTTTGGTCCCCATTGACCAGACTGCTAAAAATTGAGGGAAAACAGAACTGAGAACCAAATTTTCCAGGTTGATGATCTGCATAGCTCCACTTCACTGGACAGTTGCTAAACTTCCACTGTATCTAGCAGCTGTGAAGAAGCTTCTCCTATTTCTGCAAGGCTTAATAAGTAGCCCAATAAGAAGATCCATTAACCCATGAAAACAGCAAAACATGTCAGGAATAGAATACAATTGTGTGCTTTTGTGGTGTTATGGGAGATTTAGAAAATAGTTACTCCTGAAGTTTGCAAACCAAAGCATTTGCTCAATTTGGGATTCTCTCAGCAGAGCATTGAAATACCATGTAAGAACTGTAGCCAGAGAGCTATAGAAAAACCAATAGCCTTCAGCTCAGGACTAGCCCAGAGGGAGGGCTTGTTGGCGCAGTGGGCACACGATGCCCAGAGGCTGCCCTGGCTGAGCAAGTGTGGACAGACACGGGCGGGGTATGTGGGGGGAGAAATCAGGCAGTGTCAGAATGGCTGCAAGGCTGTTCTGTCTTGTGGCCAAGGAAGAATAAGATAAAGACTCCTTTGATGTTTTTATTTAAGGCTTTGCTCAATAATTCAATAAAAAGATCCATTAGCCCATGAAACCATCAAAACGTGTCTGGAGTGGAATAAAGTTACATGCTTTTATTATTGAAAAATGAGGAATGATTTATCCTTTTTGTTAATTGGCATTTTCCCACAATCAAAGAGTGATTGAGCATGCCCTCCTGGCTGGCAGGAGACGAATGGGAAGAAAATAGAGACTCACGAAACCCATGATAGAAGTGGGGCTTTCTGTCTCCCTAGATTATTGTTTACATTTCCTTTTAAAAACTGATATCTTTTGGTGAATGTCTCCAGGAGAAAAGGAAAAAGCTATTTCTGACAAAGAATTTTTCTATTTTGAAAGTACTAGACATGCTCAGCTTTTGAGAACAGAAATACACAATCTTCCAAGTAAATGGATTGGCTCAGTAGAAAGAAAACTAATCAGGTGTTAGGAGTTCTCACTTCTATCTTCAGCTCCAAGCAATGCCTGCAAGAAAGATATGCTTGGCTCCCCATGAAGGTGTGCACAGGCAGAGGGGGGGACTGTCAGCTGCAAAGGCTTTGGGGGATTTTAGGAATCGTGACTCACATGAGCAGCAAACATTTTAGCAATAGGATAAATACAATAAAAGAACTGACTAGTGGGGACACATGATGGAATTGAGGCCACTGAAGAGATGGAGCTAAAGAGCCCATGGGGAGGAATTAGGAAGAAAACCATAGCCAGAAAAAATGAGGGAAAGGATGCAGTGGGAATATGCAAGTTTTTAGTGGCTCTTTAGTTAGCAATCACTTCTATATGAGGAGAGAAATGAAACAATCCATTCAAAATAAAAATTAACTGATCGATCCCCAAAGAAAGAGATTTCATAGCACATTGCATTTTTCTGGTCTTCTTTTTGATGAATATTTTCATCCCAGGGATCAGAAGAATGTTTTTATTAAGAAAACATTTCTGATGGTTTCTCTCCCATCACTAATGATGAAAGGGAAGCCACCACCAACCCCAGGAAACAATTTAGAGGAATCCTGAAAGTTACGCTATTAATGGGAAGCTGCTGGCTCTTAAATACCTGCCAGCATTGGTGGTGATGGGGTGTGTGTGTGTGTGTGTGTGTGTGTGTGTGTGTGCATGTGCATGCCCTTTCCACCACCATGCTTGCCATGCTCCAGGGAATGCTGGGCATCACTACATCCCCACAGGGCCCAGAGCCAAGGAGGGGTCCCAGAGCCAAGGAGGGGGCCCAAAAAGGAAGAGCTCACAGAGGGTCTTCTATGAGCAAAATGAGCTCCTAAAGAACAAGAGGCAGAAATTAAATGAATGTAAAGACTTACAGATGGCAGGCCCAGCATGTGTGTGGGGCCACCCAGACCCACTGGACCCTCACTCCAGGCAGCACGCAGCCCTGGTGTGTGAGTGGAGCTTCCCCCATCAGACAGGCCTGGTGTGGAACCCTGTGGCAGAACTCTCTGCAGAGAGGATAGAGGCAAGACCCACACAGCTGATCCAGGAGCAGAACATCTTGCCAGAGTGGCACAGAGGGCTCACTTCCAAGGGCTGCAGCAGGAAGAAGTGGAGCACAGCAGCTAGACCCAGGCCACACCCACCTGGACGACTTTGAACTTGTTAGATCCAGACCTGGTGCTAAGGTAATAACTTTACCAAAGTGCTACACCAAAAGTCAGAAGACAATGCTATATAAAATTACAAAGAGAAGGAGCAAAATGCATTCTCACACCCCGAGCCTACACATAACAAATGCAGGAGACAATAGCATAGAAGAAATTGGAAAGTACACACCTGAAATCTCTGAAATAATAGTGTCTGAAGTAAAGAAACAATGGCAGAAAGGTATAGAAGAAATCAGATCAGAAATAATTTCTGAAATAAAAAAAGAAATGATAACTACAATGAAAGAAGTACTATGTTCTAAAGAAGACACTGAGGGCTGGTGAGATGGCTCAGTGGTCTAAAGCACCTACTTAGAACAAGATTAGCAAAGCACAGGAACCGTGGTTCAATCCCCCAGCACCACATGCCAGCCTGCCCCGCCCCCTGGTGGGCTGAGCTGGTC
>NW_004524690.1:4310807-4324783 GCF_000260255.1 Octodon degus
TTTTCTTTTCTTTTCTTTTTTCTTTCCTTTCCTTTCCTTTCCTTTTCTTTTTTTAGTACAGAGTCTACAGGGCCTCACTGCACAGATCAGACTCAAAGTGGTCCTCCTGCTTTCAGCCTCCCAAGTGCTGGGATTACAGGCGTGCGCCAACACACCCAGTCTAAAAGAGACACATTCTTAAGACCAGGTGATAAAAGAAAGCTCCAGAGCAAAAGAGAAAGGAGTCTCTGTATTAACGTATTTTTCATGATTATAAACAAAATACCTGAAGTTGGATAACTTTATAAAGAGAGATTTATTTCACTTTTGGTTCTGGAGATTCAACATCAAGGCAGCAGAATAGGCTTGGGTCTGGTGGGACTTCATGGTGGATGCCATCAAGAAGGCAGAGGCATGGGTAAGAGGAAGAGATCATACCTGGTAACTGGAAGCTACAGAGTGATTCAGGATCAGGCTGCTCTTACAATGACTTGCTCTCGCAAGAGCTCAGGGTCCCAGTGCCTCCAGTGACCTGAGGACCTCCCAGTGGGCCCCACCTCCTAAAGATTGTCTAACACCTCTCACTAGGGAGATAAGCACTGAGCCTTCCCTGAGGGACAAAACACAGTTAAATCCGTGTAGTGCCCAGAGCAAGGACATGAGGGTTCTGCTAGACTCAGTGGAGCCTGTGGAACAGGGTAATGGATGTCAGGTCAGAGTAACCGAAAGGATGTTTGCCTTTAGCAATGACCTGGGAAACTCCAAGTGGGCCAGTCCTCTCACCATGGCTAAGAACTTTGGGCAAAAGAAAAATGTGAAAACAGTGGGAAGTGATGAAGAGCAGGCAGATTCTGAAAGACAAGAATGCCACTGGTGAATTTTTGTTTTCATGTCTTCTGTCCTGATGGTGGGTCATCCTCTGCAAACTACAGTGTAGCTAAAAGAAAATGATGACCCACCCCAGTTTTGCAGGGATGTCCTAGTTTCTACACTGAGAAGTTCACATTCTAGGAAGTCCTTCAACTCTGGGCAAACTCAGATGAGTGGTTGTCCTACTAAAATCCTAACTAAAAATGTGAAGTTTTCTTAGCTTGAAGAAACAATAGACAGGGACAAATGCAGTCACCGGAGGGGCATGGCTGAGAGTGTCAGTGAAGGGGGCACTGTCCTTCTGTATGAGACAAATCTTGGGATGACTTCTGGACCACTTATTCTGAGAACAGAATAAAAGCAGCCCAGCTAAGGATTGAAATACAAAAATGAGGGCTAGGGAAATAGCTCAGTGTACTAAGTGCCTGCCTGGCAAGCACAGGGACCCAGGTTCGATCCCCAGTACCACATGCCATGCACCATGTTGGCCACCGAAACCAGGCATGGTGGTGCATACCTGTAATCCCAGTGCTGGGGAGGCTGAGACAGGAGGATAACTATGAGTCTGAGCTGCATAGCGAGACCCTGTCCCAAATAAATAAATAAATGATAAAAAATGCAAAAATGAGGGGGAAAACTGATACAAGATTTCAGTTGCTACTGAAGAGACACAGTTTGCAATTTGCTCCTCTTGCTGAAGGATGAGACTCAGCCACATCATGGAGGGAAAGCTGCTTTACTCAAAACCCACCAATTTAAATATAAATCTCATTCCAGAGTACCCTCACTGAGACTTTAGAGCCATGTTGGACCAAATACTGGGCACTGTGGCACAGTCAAATTGATACAGAAAATTAACCAAGCAGAAGCTAGGGAACCAAGCAGAAATTCTTTCTTTAAAAAGTCATATCTGAAACAAAAATAAGACAACAATAAAAGAAAGAAAAGGTGTGATACCCACATAAATGCAGCCCCTCTGGGACAGAGGGACCTCCACACAGATTTACTCTTGAAGCCTTCATAGCCAAACACCAGCCTCTAGTTTAGAAGCTTCAGCAAGACGACCTTCACTGCATGTAGATGATTTTACACTCTGCATCCCAAATAAAAACTACCATTTACATCTGCAAACAGAGCCAATTTAGGTTCTTTATGACCTTTATGCTGATTCTTTTTCTTGCCTTATTGCAATTACAAGAGCCTATATAGAGATAAAGACTAAATGTCCCTATCTTCTTCCTGATCCTTGAGGGGAAGCCATCCACTACTTACTGGTAGGTCTAATGTTACCTCTAAGATTTTTTGTAGGTGTCTCTCGTCATGTTGAAGGAATTCCCTTCTTTCCTATTTGGCTGACAGGATTTTTTTTTTTTTTTTTTTTTTTTGTGGGGGGCAGTGTTACTGCTTCATTCTTTGTTTGTATGTTTTCTAAATATCTCAAATTAGTTTCAGTTTTTTTCCAAATGGCTCTTATTTATTGAAATAATAATATGGTGTTTCTCTTTTCTTCTATAAAGGTGATGAATTATAGAAATTACTGGACAATGAATCAATTTTTCACTCCTAGGATAAAGTCTAGTTGGTCATGGTATTTTTATATGTTCTGGATTTGATTACCCACTAATTCAATTAAAACTTTTATGCCTATATTTGTGAGGAATATTTGTAAGGAATATATCTTATTTTCTTTCTTTTTTTCTTATAATACCTGACAAATTCACGTATTAGGGCTCTGCTGCCCTCATAAGAGGAGTTAGAAGTGTTTCCTCCATTTTCCTGGAAATTTCATTTTCCTTAAATATTTGATAGAATTCACCAGAGAAATAATATGGGCATAATTTCCTTGTGAAGTATTTGATAAATTTCATTTTCTTAGCAAATACAAGCTACTCAGATTTTGTTTTATTCTATGCCAGTTTTTCTAAGTTATTCAAAGAATTCGTCCTTGAATTGTTGCTTAACTTCTCTGAGCCTAAACTGCTGGATTTGTTGGCATGAAGCTGTTCAAGTTACTCCTTCTGTATGTTAACGTTTCTAAAGTTTATAGTAGTAACCCCTCTTTCCTTCCTGATAATGGTAATTTAGAACCATCCATGTCGCAGCATGTATCAGCACTTCATTTCTTTTTACTGCTGGATACAATTTCATTGTGCGAATATACCACATCTTATTTATCCATTCATCATTAATGAGTCGGCAGCGGCTTATGAATAACGATGCTACGAGTGTTCATCTCTAGGTTCTTACGTTGTCTGCTCTAGCTCTGGTGCTGGGTCTCTGCTTTGACCCTGACGGGCCTCCCCAACTGGTACCCCGTCTCAGCTCCTCATTGCTGTGTGATTAGCTGAGGAATTTCTCTTGGCTCCCATCCCTGAAAATCCAGTGGATCGAGCCACCTAAAGTAGGGTGAAGACCTTAGGCAAAACCTTGAGAGGCCCCAGACCTCTAGATGCTCAGGCAACCGAGAAGTACAGAGGAACCACCGCAGGTGCAGACTTGTATGAAATGAGTGAAAACTCTTCCTGAAGAATTGTGCAATAAGTAACTTGTCAATTTGTGTTAATGAACTCCCATATTGTTAAACTGTATAATTTGCCTTTTAGATTAGCTTTGTCCACAGGCACACTCTCTTATTCCTGGAAATCCTCCAGAATAACTCATTATATTCCAGAAGAAGATTTCACCCCTTGAAATTCAATTCCTTCCTCTTCAATTTGCATTTAACCCCAAAGGACAAAATACCAATAATTTTTTTCCTTCACATTTTTATCATTGACCCATTTTATCACCTTACCCAAAACCACTTCCTCTGAAGTTGTAAGGGAACCTCATGTTAAATAAGAATTTGGTATATCCTTCATTTTTCCCCTCTTAATGGAATTGTCAGTAAAGTTATTGAAAGATCATTATATCTGATAAAAGGTGAGGTCTGGAATTGACTTAATAAGTAAAGGAAAGAAGGAGCAGAAGGAGGTTAACTACGTGTGAATTTATAGATGTTTTGGTGTCTAGAGTCCATGTAAATAATATATTACCTCGCTATAAATATTAACTCTGCTCAAGCCTAGGTCTTTAAACACAAATTAGCAGGAGCTCCAGGGAGGGAAAAATGTTCTGTGCTTAATGATCTTTTTAACACCAGCTCCAGGTACTCAGGATCCTGCGGGGAATTTGTAGGATCAGTAGTCCTTAATATGCTAGTCTCCAGTGTTGAATAGTTTATAAAAGTAAAAGAAAAAAATTAATCTTTCTTCTATGAAATAACAGCTGAAATGCTCAAACAATTCATGTTTTCAGAACAATTATAAAAATTGGCATTGGTCTGGGGGCTCTAGGTTTTAAACATTCAGGAGTTGATTTTTTTTTTCAAATAATAAAAGTGAAATCTCTGATCAAGATCATTGGCAGAGGCAAGGCTCGTCTACCACCCATGATTTTCACCATTCCACTGTGACCACACCCTGCCTGGCTTTCTTCTGCAAAACGCACCAAGAAGCTGTCCTGGGCTCTGCCCATCTGTCTGCACTCCTCTTCTGCTCCTACTTTAGTGTTCAACACTGAAGTTCTCCATGAGTATATTTTCTTCCCTTCCTCCAGTCCCCAAGTGCTGGTCTCAGTGAGAATCCCTTGTCTGTCTCTCCCTCCTCAGTACCGCAGAGCTGCCCCCACCCAGCCCTGTCTCTGAACTACTGCCCTTGCCTGCATCCATCTGAGGCATCTCACCAGTGGGGACACGCTTGCTTCCCCTTGAGCGCACCTTGATCTTCCAGGCCTAGAATCTGGAAGTCAGCTGGGTATCGCTGCAACAGACTTTGGAATTGGGCCTCCTAGATTTCATTACCAACTGAGTGACTTTTTAATTTGCCTGACTTCTCTGAGCCTGTTTTTTGCTTTTTCTTTCCTGGATGAGAATAGTTGGGAGCCCAAATGAGTTGGATTATAGTGTCCTGTATACAATGAGCACATAATTTGCACTTGATAAATAAAACATACTCTTAAATATGTCTGGCTCATAAAATATATCCACTCCAGGGATATAGCTCAGCGGCATAAGTGCCTGTCTGGCAAGCACAAAGTCCTGAGATCCATCCATGGTACCAAAAAATAAAGTAACTAAAATAAAATACAAATACTCAATAGTCCTTATTTAACTCTTTCATGCCTCATATGGCCTTGTGCCTCCCCTCATCTCAGGTTAGAACTCTTTACTCCCACCCTACCACCCTTACATAGATTTTCACAGGTTTACCTCAGGGATTAAGTAATGACATAATTCTCACTAAACTGAGTTCAGCCATGAGGATTAGGATGAGCAGCTTGACTAATGTTCAAAGTCACCACAGCTTGGTTATCTCACTGTAAAGTGCTTTGAAATAATTAAATATATTCCATCAGTTAGAATGAGTTCTATTTTCTTAAAACGGCTAATGTATGGTATTCAACCAGCATAGTTCTTCTAGAGAAGAGATTGGCCAACTTCCCTGCCTGCCTTTCCTCCTTCCCTCATCTTCTCTTTATTCTTTTCTCCTCCTCCTCCCCCTCCTCTTCCTCCTATTCCTCCTCTTCCTCCTTTTCCTCCTCCTCCTCCTGTTCCTCCTCTTCCTCCTCCTCATTTGGACAGAGCACTTGCTCTCCGGGAGCAGCCCCACTATGTGGCAGCATGGTGCTCTAAGCTTCTGGGAAGGATGTGCCCCTAAGCTGCCTTAGTGACAGCAACTGCACTTGGGGAAGGACAGTGCTTGCTGCCCTACTATGTGCCAGGGCCCCATGCTGGGCACTTTATGCACAGTCTCTTTTATGATCACCCAACCCTGAAGTAGGCATTAATATTCTCATTTTATAAACAAGGAAATGGAGAAATTGAGGGCTTATAGATATTTCCTATAATTTTATAACTGGCTGTTTGAAAAAAACAAGGCTCCAACCAAATGTACTTAATCCAAAGAAATAATTAGGAAGAAATAACTCAGAGATAGCCTGTGAACAATGCCTGTGATCCAGGTAGAAATACAAACTGAATCAAAGGCATTATGTATTTTCTTTTTTCTAGCAGTTCTCTTGTATATTTCACATGCACCTGGATGACATGCTCAGGAGGAAACCTAGAGCAGCCGCTGATTTAAGGGGTCAGAGAAGAGGGACAGTTCCTCTGTGGTAGGCACCCTCATCGCACCCTGTGTGGTGACAAGCACGCCTAGACACATCCTTCCCCCAAGAACTTGCCATTCCACATATCCGCATATTAATGTGCCTGGGGTGTCACCCAGAAGCTCTGGTAGTCTTTCACTGCTGTGTGGGCTGCCTTTGAAAATTCCCCCAAGTGACCTCCAGCAAAGTCATTAGAATAAATGTGGAGATCCTGCCTGGGGTCCTTGTCACTCAGGCTCCTGGAAAGAGGAACAGCCAAAATCTACTGAACCAAATCCTGGTCACCTGGGAAGGAAGAAGAAAATACAGTTCCATTTTGTTATTTAACACCCCTGGATAATTAAGAAAGAATTGCCATTTGACTTGGCAGAAAATAAGTGGAAGGGGGAGGGGACTGGTTTTTAGGTAAACTGTAGTTGAAACAGTCTTCCATTCCATTAATTTTGTTTGTTTGTTTTTAACAAATTAGATTTTTTCTTTCTATTTTTGTAATGCATTTAGTACACGGTCTCACTACGAAGATCAGACTCTTGTGATCCTTCTGTTTTCAGTCTCTCGAGCACAGGGATTATAGGCCTGTACCACCATGCCCAGTCTCAATCGCTATCTCAGCTTGCCCCAGCAGGGCTGGCACAGCTTGTGGTGCCAGGGATTGAACCCCGGTCCTGGCACTCTGTCTAAGCAAGCACGTTAATCTGCTGAGCTCTCTGGCCGGCCTTTGGTGGGTTTTTGAGGATAGTCAAGTCAGGCAAGTGCTTACCATTTGCACATATTCTTGACTCTTGTGTAAGAAGTGAATAGAAAGTGAGTGTGTGGTACAGACCTGTGAAAAAACCAGGTGACCTAGGGAAGCCCATGGCTGTTCCTGATGAACAGAGTTTACTTTTTGTTTTAAAACGGGCAGTAGGTTTAATTTTCCATAAAGCTGTACTCCTGTCTTAGACTTTATTTCTCATCCTTCAGCGATTATCCTGGGAAATAAAACTACAGTGATTTACCAATGGGCAAGGACTCAGAACCCCTGATTCTGATTTACTGAGAGTGATGGAAGTTTGGATCCCTGCTGCCCAGCCTGGATCTTATCTTGCCTGTACTCATCAAGAGGTCGTTCACATTTCAGGTGAAACTGGAGTTTCAAGAAGTGGGAAGCTGGGACAGGGACTACCCCAATCCCCTCTACTGGCTCAAACCAACCTCCAGCTTCCCCTGTCTGGTATCTGTAGCGCCCCACATTGTGGTCTCCCAGCCTCTTCGGATGTCACTTTGTTTTCTGGCCTGCCTTGGCCTGGTTCCTGTCTCTCACTCTGGCCTGTTCAGCGACTTTTCCATTCCTTAGAAATGATCCAGTTCTCTGGTGGAAGCCGATAAAAGCCTCTCGTCTACCCACGCATGTCCTCGGTGACCTGAATGTACCAGGGTTTTAGGCGCCAAAGATAGAAGAACAAGTAATTAGCTGTAGGACTGTATTAATCAGTCTCTCCAAATGCAACACAGGCAAAAAGCCAAGAGTGGTTAGCCTTTTTTGTTGTTGTTTGCATCTAAATTAAAGTAGTCACCTCTTTCATCAATAGCAATTAATATTTCCTGAGTGCTTATCAGTAGCGTGGCATTGTAGCAGGCCCGCCTAGGGCTTTTCACAGCACAGAAGATGTAAAATTTCCAGTCTCAACGAGTGTATAATAATAAGGAAGACATGGCAATTAATTAGCAAATATTTACAGAGTGCCTATTTGGCCTCAGCATTTTGCTAGGAGCTTGTTAACCACAATTCAATAATCATGAGAGGACTCTGGAATCGTTGGAGGCTGGCTCCAGAGCCCTGAGCCCTGCTTATCAGAGGGACAGAGAGCGCCTGCAATCCCTGCCCAGCCACCAGGCTCTCACTGTTTATTTTCTCAGCACTTCCAGAAGTTTCCAACCAGGATCAGTAGCAGCCATCCAGAGTGGATTTTGAAATGTATGGGAACATTTATTATTTGGTCTGGTTATTGAAAACGAGCATTTGTTGTGCAGAGTATAGGGATGCTGATGTCCAGCGATGTGTCAGACAGCCCTTTACAACCCAGGACTTTCCCACTCAAAATGCTGGTAAGGAAGGCACTAGAAGGGCCAGCCAAATAGCTCAGTAGATTAAAGCGCCTGTAAGCAGGTGCAAAGGCCAAGGTTTGATCCCCAGGCCTGCCATGTTGGCCCTGCCCCCGGAGCATACTGACACAGCAATTGAGACTGGAAGTGGTGGTGCGTGCCTGTAATCCCAGCTCTTGGGAGGCTGTAAACAGGCAGATCACTACAAGTCCAATCTAGTAGTGAGACCCTGAACATCCTGTAGACCCTTCCCTAAAATACAACAACAACAAAAAAAAGGAAGACACAGAATAAATCTGTGAAAATACTCAGAGCCTTCACTGCATTTTTCCCTCCCCCATACACACACACACACACACACACACACACACACCTTTCCCAAAGGTTTTGGGAAAACCTTTTTTGTTGTTCTTTTGGTGTTTTGAGACAGGATCTCACTATGTAGTCCAGGCTGGTCCCACACTCTCAGTGATCCTCTTGCCTCTGCCTCTTGAGTGCTGGGATTGTAGGTGTATGCCATCATACATGGTGGGAAACCCATCTGGGAAGGGAGGGTGATGTGTGCTGAGGGCAAGGGTCAGATTAACCCATATTTTTAAGAAATCTGAGAACCCCAGGAAATTTGAGAGTAAGCCTCTGTGGTTTATTCTGCTAACAAGTCCAACAAAAGTGGTTATTACCTTTTTTAAGAAAAAAGGAAGCAAGATTCTGGACTTGAAATAGTATGTATAAAAAAAAAAAAAAAAAAAAAAAAAAAAAAAAAAAAAAAAAAAAAAGGACCGGGGAGATAGCTCAGTAAAATAAGCATCTGACTGGCAAATACAAGGTCCTAAATTCAATCCCTGGTACTGCCCCCTCGAAAAAAAAGAAATATTTATCCCTTATTTTCAATTCCACAGTCATAACACAATTGTCCTTCAGGGTAATTTCTCTTGATAACTGTGACCAATTAGAAAAGAGAGAGAGAGAGAGAGAGAGAGAGAGAGAGAGAGAGAGAGAGAGAGAGAGAGAGAGAGAGAGAGAAAAGGAAGGAAGGAAGTTGCTGTCCCTGGCATGCAGCAAGACACCAGTAAGGGGCAGCTGAAAAGCACAAAAAGAGGTAGAACAAGCTGTGACCAACCAAGGGGTAGGAGGGACAGGAAGGAGGGTGACACCCAGCAGAAGCAGAAGATGGACAAGTCAGCTAGAACTGAGACAGAGCAGGGTGCATGGGGAGAGACATCAAAGGTCAAACCCTCCTGGAGCAATACCCTTCAGGATCAAACAGTGACCATAAAGAGCAACATCTGCCTCTTAGGAAGAGGAAACTTCAGGACTGGTGACCCAAGTCTTCATGCAATGACAAGGAAAATCAAAGGTGTAATTTCAAAAAGATAAAGTGAAATTCAGCAGAGTAAATTGGAATTCTAGGTTTGTTGTGATCTGCCAGGAAAAAGGTAGAAGGACTTGGGAAAGATTCTTGTGGTCCAGTAGACTCCCCAGTAGGCTGGGGATGTCGGCCAAGGAACTTAAATCCAGTTCTCCTGTACAGTAACTTGTGATCATCAGCCTCAACTGCTTCAACTTCAAATGTAAATGCTGCTCACTCTTTGCTTATGAAGACAAGGAATAGTGCACTCAGAACTCTGCCCTAATAACCTTCTGTGGGGTCAGCAGACAATACATGTTGTTAGCTGATCTTTTTCCAAGAACACCCCACGTATTGGTCAGCTTCCCTGTTGCCGGGACAAAGGCTGAGCAACCGGTGTTCAAAGGAGGTGAATTTGTTTTGGCTCACAGTATCAGAGGTTTCAGCCCACAGTGGATGGCTCCACAGCAGGAACCTAGGGAGGAAGGATTAATCCACTGGTGAGAGCAGCACCCCATGGCTCACCCACCTCCCCAGGAGCCCATTAATCCAGCCAAGCTGACAACTAGGATTAAGTGGCTCACCAATAACAGCTGCTGCCCACCTAAACTAATATTTAATTCCATGTTGTTCTTCCCAAGGGTATGTGTCTTAACTTAAAGTATATTTTTTCCAAAACAGTGATACAGAATAGCTCTTCAGAAGCATTACTGTGAGAAGCTTTATCACAATAACAGTGTCAGTTAAAGCTTATGGTTACAATGGTTACAAGTGACTGAAAATTCTATAAACTGATTTAAGAAAAAAGTGGAAAACATTTCCTGCTTTAAACTGAAAATTGCTGGAGTGGGTCTGGCTAGGGTGGTCCACAGTTTAGGTATCCCCAGGGCTTGCTGCCTCTATTTCTTACATAGAAACTTGGCTCATGGCAGCAACGCAGTTCCAGCATCTCCAGATGCTGCATGACCTGCATAATCCAGGACATAATCTGCTCACGCTACTTTGGGTTACATGTTCACCCCAGACAGTCGATGTGACTAAGGGGGCCTAACACCCTGACCGGCCTGAGTCATCTCTTTGCCTCTCCAGGCCGGGAGGATGAAAGCCACCTGAAGCACATTCACTGGGCAGGAAAAGCTCTGTTCCCCAAAGGAAATGCAGGCTGTACATGCAGATGCTAGGCAGAAAAAGAATAAAACTTCCCTCCAAGTCAGTGTGAGGGCACTTGCATGCAATGCCAGCAGTCTAATAGGCCAAAAGGAAAAGGAAACTTGAGCAATTACCCCTTCATATTTCCAAGAGGCTGAGAGAGGAGGATTGTGAGTTTGAGGCAAACCTGGACTACACAGACAGTTCCCTTCCAAATTCTTCACATTCTGCAGGACCAAAATCTACATGCTTCTGGAGGCTAGAATATAGTAAAACCCAGCCAAATGAGCCGTGGAACTTGCTGTGGGTTTTCTCATATAAGATATTGACCTCCTAACATCTGATTCACCTTTACAATGTTGAAATATATCAGCAGTCTAAAAGAAATAAAACTTGAACAAAGAGTCTGATATTTCAGACTGAGTTAATTTATTATTTTTGTGCTACAAGCCTCTTATTCTGTTGATGGCATCTTATGGCATCCTATTCAAAACATGAATTATTCCTTTGTCCCGAGTATCCATATCATACACACTACCCACCCATTAATCGCTGTCTTGGTTACTTTTTTCTTGTTGCTGAAACAAAATACCCAACATCCAAAATTAAGGAAGGAACGGTTTATTTCGTTCAGAGTTTGTGGAGCTTTCAGTCTCTGCTCAGCTGGCTCCCAGGCAGAGCGACACATGGCAGGGGGCAGCAGTTCATGGTGGTGAAAAAGAGCAAAATAGCAAGAGCAAAAAGGGAGGAGCAGCATCAGAGAGCAAGCCTCTCTCCCTTCCTTACATTGCATTCAGGCTATGCGCCCCAGGGCGGGTATAGCACTCACCCCCATAATCCCAGCATTGGATCATGAATTAATCACAAACTCTAGAAATCCCCCCTTGAGGGCCTTGGGGGGACACCTAGACCCAAACCATGACAGTCACTATTGCCATGCCAGTTCTCAGACTGACTATTGCTGTATCCCATTGCTTATGTTCAAGAAGGTCTCACAGTAGCTAAATCCTGTAATGCAGTGTCTACCTCATTCACCTCCCTTCACCTCATCGTGTAGGCATTATGTCATCTCATAGCATCAAAGAAAAGTGGGAACACATAAGAAAATATTTTGAGAAATTGATTCTAGCTTTCACCTGCGGACTCAGGGCCGGCCAGTATTTCCTGCGGAGCTCCGAGCACGTAAATGGTCAGTGTTGGGCTTCAAATAGATGGAGATTACAGGTTCTTGGCTATGTGGTTCAGGCTGCTGTGGAACTCACGTCTTGGCCTCTTACATCAGCCTCCTGAGAGCTGGGATTATAGGATGATAGAAGAAGAGCAATATTCTTTACCCTCCTGAAGAGAGAAAATAGTGGCAGGTGGACTACATAAGGTTTCAGAGAACCTTCACGTGAATGAGAAACCAGCCTCCACCAGGATTTCAGATGTCTGGCAGCCCTGTGTCACTGAATAACGTACGTAGTCTTTTTGTCATGTCGGGCCTAAATTTTAGTATATGTGCTACCAAAATGAGCATCCTCATATTTACCTCAGATTAGAGAGGATCGGAATTCTGGAGAAGAATGTTTAGGATCTAAAGTCCAGCTGTCATTTCCCAGAGCTTTACTGTGCCCTATATATGACTATTTAAGTTGATAAAAATTAAATCAGTTTTGTTTGTTTGTTTGTTTGTTTAAAAAAAGAGAAATAGATTCTATATTCACTGTTATAGTTTATGGCTAGCTGTCCCCCTAGAGACACATGCGCTCATTGGTGGGGCTTTGGGAGGTGATTGAGCTGGAATTTATAGCTGACATGCCCTCCAGGTGGGTTCTAGGTCACGGAGGGCATAGGCTGAAAGGGTTTGTCTCCCTTTTGGCTACTCTCTTTTCTCTTTCTGCTTCCTGTCTGCCATGTTAGGACTGTCTCTCCTCTGTCACGCACCTCTGCCATGCTGTCCTGCCTTGGAGCTGACTGGCTAAGGACTGAAACGTAAACCAAAATAAACCTCTCCTTCCTTGAGTTACGGGTGTTGGGCATTTTCTCCCAGCAACAGGGGAAATAACTAAGATACTCACTTAGCCTTTATTAGAGTTTAACCTTTCTCTTGTAGTTTATTATTATTTGTTACTAATCTACTGTGACTGGTTTATACATAAAACTTTACCCTAGATATATGTGTATAGGCAAAAGCTTAAGTATATATAGCATGTGGTAGTACAATGGGGGTCTTGGAATGCACCCCCTTTGATGAAGAGGGGAACTTCTGTAGATCCTATTAAACATTATAAAACCTGAAACCAGGTTTAAATCCATACCTAGAGAAATCTAAAACAAATTGGATTTCACTTCTTTATATAAATGTGATCTTATGAAGACAGTGAAACTCCTACCTAGTCTAAAGGCAGGATTCCAGCCATGCTGCCTTCAACATCCTACACTGTTTTTACCTCCTTTTTAAGCATTCATTTTTGCAAAGTCTGCAGTACCATTTCATAGTGAAAATTACAGCCTGACAAAGGCCTTAGGAAGCAACTTTACTGCCACTTCTATTTTCTAAGGGATCCTTTTATATATACAGCCCAAGATGGCATCAGTCTTGTTTTTGCAGAATGATTTCATGGGCTCATATGTACAGTAATTACTCACTATTACTCCCTGTTTTCTTTCTGCATTGCTGCTCCCAAAACAGCCGTCTTCGCTCACACGTACTTGTGGGTTATTATTTCTTCCTAGCTGCGCTACCTTATGTTTATCTATATTAGCCTCATCTCATTTACTTCACTTCCCACTAATTTTCCAAGATCAGACTACAATTTAATCCACATTTTTTCTCTCTCTCCTTTCCTTCTCTCTGGTTTTCCTCCTTCCTGCCTTTACCTTGAAGAGGTTAAAATATGCTGTTCTGGCATTTTGACTATTTAAATTAAAGGCATTTGAAAAACAGCAGGTGCAAAAAGATCGCTTTGACCTTTGTGCTTTTTCTTGTGAGCAGAATATGAAATTTCCATGTGAAAGACAAGCTCCCTGCTCTGGAAGGGTGTAGTACCCTCACCCACGAGGACAAAAAGCGGAAAGCAAAGAGAATTCTGTACAGGCCTTGTTTGAAAAACAAATCAGATCTTTTTAAAACCTCATAATTTAGCTGCTTCTTCACAGTTAACTATGATTTTGAGCCCAAATTCTTCCAAATACAATTCTAAACACCATAATCTCAAATGTTAAAATCTCCAAAAGAAGAGCTGGTCAAATAGCTCAGTGGATTAAAGCACCTGCAAGTACGCACAGGGGCCAGGGAGATCAATCGGGCCGTGCCAGCCCCGCCCCTGGGATACACTGAGACAGAAATTGAGGCTGGGCATGGTGGCACACACCTGTAATCCCAGCTCTTGGGAGGCTGTAAACAGGCGGATCA
>NW_004524690.1:4325318-4326443 GCF_000260255.1 Octodon degus
ATATTTTGGAAACTTCCATCAGGGTAAACAGTTGTTGTATTTTGTTGTTTTGTCTTGGGGCATAGCTGTCCTTGGAGAATATATTCATATTTATATTCTAATTGGTGCTGCTCTTTTTAAGAAATTAATTTTATTGGTACATTTTAGATATACATGATGACAACATTCATCATATGAAGTCTGTACCTGTAGGTGACATATCTTGATTCTTCTGTTTTTCCCTTTCCCACCCCTCGCTTCAACCAGTGCTGCCCTTTTTGAAATTCTTCTAACTTTGCCAACACACAAGTCTTCTATTTCCCCATATTGCATACTTCGCTTTTAGGCTCTTTTGGATACAAGGAAGTCCATCCTGTATAAGCTTATTCAAAGACCACAGATTTGGTAGAAATAATCAAGGTGTTGGAACAGTAGTGGATAACGTGGAAGTGTATTTTCTTATCCATTCATACTCATAGCTATTTCTGAGTCAATACTTTCACTAATTTCTAAAAGAAAACCCTCACTAAAAATTTAACTCATTAAAAATCTCCACTTTCATCAACTGGAAAGAATGCCACTACAGGTAAATGACAACCTTTAAAAATTTTTATTTATTTATTTGATACAGGGTCTCACTGCACAGATCAGATTCTTGTGATCCTCCTGTTTTCAGCCTCCCAAGCATTGGGATTACAGGTGCATGCCACCACACCCAGTCTCAATCACTTTCTCAGCACACCCCCAGGGTGGGGCTGGCACAGCACTCTGGGGATCAAACCCCTGACCCTTGCGCTCTGCCTAAGCAGGTGCTTTAGTCCACTGAGCTATCTGTCTGGCCCTTGACAAATATTTTAATTGAATTTTTATCACTGCTTAATTTTGAGATCCAGCCCCTTCCCCAAATGAGAATTTCTACACCTCTGTTTAGCCTTTTTCATGGGAAAAAGGTTTGCGGGATTTCACTTTTCAGAATTTCAACTTTCGGACCCAGAGCACAGGCCCGGCATGCAAGGGAGAGTACCCGGGGCCCACCAGATCCCGTAAAGACCCATAGCGGAGGCCCAGCGTGGAACCCTTCAGCAGAACTCCCTGCAAAGAGGCTAGAGGCAAGACCCACCCAGCTGATTCAGGAGCAGACATCTT
>NW_004524690.1:4329031-4329547 GCF_000260255.1 Octodon degus
AATTTGTAATCTATTAAAAATTAAAATAAAATTTAAAAAAAGAAAGAACAAAAAAAAAGAATTTCAACCTTCATAATTTTGATCTTTCAAGATAATGATTTGGGGGATTTCAGACTTTAGGAATTTTAAACTTTGAAGATTTTGATCTTTCAGGATTTCAACAGGATTGTGGTGTTTGAGATGACATCTTTTTAGGTGACTGATATGAATAAATAATTATTTCTTTGAGCTTAATTTCCTTATGTCAGCTCCCATGCTGCATAAAGTTGATATGCTTTTTCTTTTCTTAATCTATGAGGTGTCAAATTAATTGTAGCACTCAGCTGGGATCCTAAGAGGATAGAGGTGAAGGTTTCTTTACCCTCCTCGTATTCCTTCTCTCCCTCCTTCTTTCCCTCCCTCCTCCCTCCTTTCCCTCACTATTCTAGTTTAGTGTCATAAATCATTTTCTCCCTTGTCATTAGTAGATAAAATGTAAAGGTCTTGAGTAAAATGGATCCCTGCACTGCTAAGCTT
>NW_004524690.1:4330552-4375846 GCF_000260255.1 Octodon degus
CAACCACTATTTCCACTGTAGAAGAAAACAAATTCTAGGTGAATTTAAATAGTGTATAAATATATTTTAAGTCACAATATGAAAACAAAACAAGTTAAATATTTACATAACCTGCAGCTGACTTCAAAAATATTTAAGTGGAAAACTATGAGGAAAAGGCTTGCTTGGTGTCCTACAAATGTAAAACATACAAAAATTAAGACAATGTGCCAGCCATGGTGTCCCATGCCTGTAATCTCAGAACTTGGGAGGCTGAGGCAGGGAGATTGTTGCAAGTTCAAGGCCAGCCTGGGCTACAGAGTGAGTTGAAAGCTAGCCTGCACTATAAATTGAGACCCCATCTCAAAAAATAAATAAATAAATAAAAATAAACAACCCAATTAAGATAATAAACAAAGCAACAAAGCGCCAATAGCAAAATAGCTCAGTGAACTAAGCACCTGCTTAGGCAAGTGCAGGGACCAGCAACATATACCTTGCTGGCCCCACCCGCAGGCACACTGAGCCAACAACTGAGACTGAGTGTGGTGGTGCATGCCTGTAATCCCAGCCCTGGGGAAGCTGTAAACAGGAAGATCACTATGAGTCTGAGCTGCCCAGAGAAACCTTGTACCAAATATATTAAAAATAATAATAATAAAGAAAATGAAACAGTTAACATTTCCTCATTTATTCAGCAAGTATTTATTGAGTATCTAGTATATGCTGGGTGCTTTCTCTGTGCTAGGTGTGCAGCAGTAGACAATATAAATAAAAATGCTTGCCTTTGTTTTTATAGGAATAGACAGTAAGAAAATTAAGACAGGCAGTAGATCCCCAACAGAAAAATGGACATGGGCTATGAGCAGACAAGCCACCTCGCAGAAAAGCTGAGCACCTAATCAACCATGACTGAGTGTGGTTGTACTGTTGCTGCTGAAAGCAGACCTGCAGAAGCATCCGGCATGCTCTGGTCCCAGCCTCCCTCTAGTAGTGGCATCAGACCTTTGTGAACAGTGGGCTCATTTGTAAGCTGGCCCTACAAAGAAGCCTCGCCATGCCTGCCTCCTGTTCAGGGCTGATGCCGTGCAGCTGTCCTCCTACACTTCGGACTCATCTCACCTGGACAGGCCCTTCAACCTCTGCATGCCTATTTTCCTCATCTGGGGTTTGCAGGCTAAAGCTGTGGAGGTGGGGTGAGCACTGAATGGGGAGGCCATGTAAAGTAGTTAGAGCAAAGGCTAGCACTGGGCAGGCACTCAGTTAACAGCAGCTTTTCCTGAGTTCTCTGAGGTCACTGGGAAGAGGTCTTTCATGGGATGCAGTTGCACTGGGACAGGAAGAAAAGTCCAGGCCCAGCAAGCAAATGGGAGCTAGGGCTTTGTTCAGGACTGGGCCTGGATCTAAGAATTCCAGCAAGTACCTTCAATCTACTGAGAGCAAATCATCCTTTGAGGCACTATATGTACTCAGTACCCAGCAAGACTCCAAACAGAAAACGTCCTCCTCTCATTGCTTTGATTGATGCACTGTGTCTTCATTTTTTCATACTAAATGTCCACTGCAGACCTCTCTGCTGACCTTTCATGAACCAACTCTTTGTGGTTTCCTATATTTTTTTTCCACTGCTTCCCATTGGCTGAAGAGACAGGCAAGGTAAATCTCCACCTAGCCTGTCTCTTCAGCCAATGGGAAGCAGTGGAAAAAAATTGGCAAAAGGCCCTTTTGAACTCCCAAGTAATGAAAGACAAAAGAAAGAAATTTTGTTAGCATTCCTCCTACAATCTTATGAGAAAGCTCCAAATTTTTAAATTTTGAAAATTATACAAAAATCAAAACAAAGCACCATACAGATAAACAATTAAGGCACTTCTCCAGTCTGGAAATGTTTTGTAGGTTACCCAGGTAGAAGACTTTGCAGTGACCCCTTGTTTTGTTTGGAATTATTTTAAATGCTACTTAAATTTCATAGCACATGGAGACTTCTGATAGAGCCCTGAATTTGAAGGTATAATGCAAGCAAGGTAACAACATTAATAGCTTAAACTGGAGAGGCTATGTAGAGGAGAGCCATGAAGAAAGACAACGATGCATGCAGACAGAGTATTGACTGTCCTGGCACTGTGGGACGCTGGCTAGGTTCACCAGCAGCTTAGCACCTTCTTGCACAAGGATTTTCCATGATGTCATATCGCAGGCAGAGGAAAGGATAGGGTTTCAAAGGACAAGTCTGTAAATAAGTACATAAGACTTTTTTTGTTTATTTATTTTGAGACAGGGTCTCAGTATGTAGCTCAGGTTGGCCTTAAACTCACTATGTACCCCAGGCTGGCCTCAAGGTGATCCTCGTGCCTCAGAGTCCCAAGTGCTGTGTGGACAGTGACAGCCACTCCGCAGAAATGCCAGCAGCCAGCTTGAGGCCATCCCTGCACCGTACCTGTTCTGGGGCTGAGCATGCAGTGGGTTCTGCACCTCTTTGCTCTCTACTCTTTCTTGACTTGATATTCTAGTCGTATTCAACAGCTGGATGAAATCCTTAGTATACCTAGCAAACACAGCTAGGGAATGCCCTTGGGCTCGGCTTTTCCTGTGAGAGTCCATGAAGAATCTCATTTTCCCAGGAGCTGACATTTGAAGCAGAATGAGTGAGGCCGGGGAGGCATTAGGTTTAAGAGTCAATAGAAAGGTTCTAGAGTTAAAGGAAAAGGGATCCCACGACTGGGTACTCTATTTGGTCCTGGAAATACAAAAATCAACAGAATAGTAAGATCCGTTATTAAGATAACAAATAAGATGTGGATACTTAGGGTTTAGAAAACTGAACAGATAAGTAATTCAGTGGTTATCAGCTTAATATAATGATGCAATAGTAACAATGTATACGGGCTTCACAGGAATACACAGAAGCAATAATGACCAAACTCATCTAAGGACACAGGACAAGTTTTAAAGAAGGGGGCTTTGTTTTGTTTTGAGGCGCGGCACTAGGAGTGGAAGCCAGAGACTCCGCTGTGCTGGGTGAGCATTCTGCCACTGTTGCAGACGCGGTCCCTAGATCTGGGTTTTGAAAGAACTGACCAGAAAGACTGGATGGAGAAGGGAGCATCCTGCATTCCTGAAGGCTGGCACAGCCGTGCACTTACTTAATCTTGATTGTCAGCGTGACTGGATCAGAAAATCCTGGAAAGGAGATCGGACTGCAAGAGCAATGAGTGGACTCATTGAGGCATTCACAGGTCGCTGGGCACTTAGGGGGTGTAGCCTCAATGGAGGAAGGGTCATGTGGGCCTGAGCTTGGGAACTGCAGAAGGTACAATCAAAAGCTACGGTGAATGTTTACATTTTTAATGTACTACAGTAAAAGACACGCTGCCACTAGTCCCCTTCAAAACCCTCCCCGTCGTGTTGAATACACTTATCCCATCGTTCTTGCCACTTTGTAGAGCAGTTTTGGAAATGCTCTTTTGTGAGTCTTTAGTTGCAGCACTATGGCTGCTTCGATGTCCTGAATTTGTCCACATCATTTACCTTTTGTGGTCATTTTGACTTTGGGGAAGAGCCAGGAATCACATGGTATCAGATCCAATGAATAAAGTGAATGTCTCACACTAATATTTTTATTTGACAGAAATTGGCATTAACATTTTACACTGAGATGGCCACAAAAAGACACGAAAGAGGACTTCCAGAACTGTTTCAGAAAGTGGCAATAGGACCAGGGTAAGTGTATTCAAATCAAGAGGGATTCCTCTGAGGGATTTGTGGTGAAGTATCTTTAACTGTAATAAATTCTTTTATTTATAAAACATCCCTGGGTGTACTGAGTGCACCTCCCAGCTGGGCCCTGGGCCCTTTCTCTCTCTCTTCCCCTGCCCTCTCTTCACAGATACCTGGAATTAAGCAACTTTCTTCCCCACACTCCTCCCCCACACCATGATGTCCCTGCTTGGAGTCAGGAACTGTGGACTTAAGCCTCTGACACCACAAGCCAAAGAATAAGCCTCTCTTCCCCTAACTTGTGGGTGTCAGGTAGTTTGTCCCACAATGGTATAATGGTTGGTGATCTCTAGATGAGAGAGAGAGAGAGAGAGAGAGAGAGAGAGAGAGAGAGAGAGAGACAGACCAAGACCTTATTAAGTAAGCCCACAGAATCGTATGTGGAGATTCTACAGTGGCTATCAGCACCAAAAAGCCAAAGGATCCAGTAGCTGCTCAGTCCAAGAAGTTGGCAGCTGCAGAATAAGAAGGATTAAGGACACAGCACTGGCCTAAGACAAAAGGCCAGGAAGCTCCCTGGAGAGTTGCTAGCATAGTTGGACTGGAAGGCTAAAAAATCTGGAGTCTGGCGACCACAGGCAATGAATACTAAACCTTCATTTGCTCAAGCCAAAACAGGGCTTTCCAAGTGTGCGCCAACTTACTCCTTCGTTCCCTTTTATTCTGTCCAGGCTACAGGCGCATTGTTCTGTGGCATCCACAGTCAGTTCGGGTCTGTCCCCCTAGGTTTGCCAGCCTGCTGGCCACTCAACTCTGGGAACCCATAGACACACCCAGAACTGCACTGTACTGATCTGGGAGGCATTTCTTAAGGCAGTCAAGGTGACAAATCACAAGTAATGGTCACAAATGGAAAAGCCGACCAAGGCAACAGCCTAACCATAACAGTGAAAAGGACCCTTCAACCCCAACAAAGGCATGGGTTAGTTCTAGCCCCACAGGTCGGGGTGTCTGCTAGTGGGGAAGGGACACTGAAAAGAGGATGCCACAAGTGCAGCACACTGAGTGTCTAGTGAAGAAGACAGGGCCGTACAGGAGGCAAAGGAGAGAAGGGAAGTGATGGCTCTGCCCAGGCACGTGGCAGGAACAGGAGCCACAAGGGATAAGAAATGGGGGCAGTTAAGAGAGGACACCTGGGGGGACCTTCCAAGGCCGTGGCGCTCTGGAAGGGCACATTTCGGCACCCAGTCGAGGTGGGCAGGAGGTGGTGGTGGCCAGCAGTGAGGGTAAGAAGATGAAGTGCTGGCTGTGGGGCACAAGCCCAAAACATGGATCACAGCTTGCCGGCGGGTGCAGAGGCTGTGCCAGGAAAGACCAGAGGCTGTGCCAGGAAAGACCTGCTTAGGAGCCCTGGTGGCACACCCTGTGTGCACCAAGCCAGGAGGGACACTAGCTGCCCCTGGGGCTCACTGCTCAGGTCCTCACCTTTTTTCCAGAGATGGAGCCCAGAGCACCTCACCCTGGGCCTGTGCCCCCACATTGGGCAGCCTTGAGGTCTGGCTGGATCTGCCCTCAGTGCTCAGCCTGTGCCACTCAGCAGCCTGCTCCTCAGGGAGCACGAGCAGAAGTCTGTACCCTTAATCCTCGATTTGCTAAATAAATGTGTGTGTATGTGTGTGTGTGTTCCTGTTCATTTTCTTTGTTTAAAAAAGTACATGGAGGGCTGGGGAGATGGCTCAGTAGAATAAGCACTTGCCTGGCAAGCGCAAGGGTCTGAGTTCAATCCCTGGTTCTGAAAAAAAAAAAAAAAAAAGTACATGGAGCCTATTGTAACAACAAAGCTGGCTGGAAGAGCCAAGAAGGCCCTGAGAGATTTCATCTGAGATGAGTCCTCAGAGGTGTGAAGTTCCCAAGGTTGTAGCTAAAGCAACAAGGACTCCTAGAGAGGAGGCACAGCGCAGCCTCCACTCCCAGCTCCTAGGGTCACATGACACAGAAAGAGGCCCCTCCTGTGAGTAACAGAAAAAACTCTCCCCACACATTGCAAAACCCAGAAAGCATCAAGAAAAACTACAGTCTTGAACACTTAAGATCATTTTAAAAACATTTAAATATTTTAAGATTGGGGCTGGGGAGATGGCTCAGTGGAGTAAGCACTTCCCTGGAAAGCGCAAGGTTCTGAGTTCAATCCCTGGTTCCGCAATAAATAAATAAATACTTTTTTTAAGACACGTAAAAATCTGGGTATAAAATAACATAAAATCAAAGACTTGAGAAAATAGTCGTTTTCATCCCTAGAAAGGAATAGGTAAGTGTATTAGAATTCCAAAACTCTACGTGACAAAACATAAACAAGCATTTCCAAGAAGAAACTAAAATGGAAGATAGGCAAATGAAAAAGATGCTTGACTCCACTATCTTGTTTAAAATGTAAATTAAGACTCGGAAGGGAAGGTATTTTTCACTTGTAAAGTTTGCAACCGGGAGTTCCACGTCAGTAGCTCCCTCCATCTTCAGCTCCTCACCCCACGCTTTGCTCTAGTTTTCTTGAGTCATATATCTATAGCTGCTCTCTTCCATAATGAGAAACGGCTGCCGTCACCCTTCCACAGTGGCTTGTCAGCAGCACCCTTCGCTGTGTCCAGTCTCCTGTGGCTTCTGTCCCACCATACTTGGGCTCCGGTACCCTCCCCCTGCAGAGGCACCCCTGTACCCCACATGGGTGCTGACACCCTACTCACCCTCCCCTACCCCCCCAGAGCACACCCACCTCCCACCCCCTGCCATCCCACACCCTCCTCGCTGGTGATGGCCATTCTGCTTGGCCCCAACTTTAACTTAGACATCACTTAAAGATAAATTCACTCAGGGAAACAACTGGTGCAAAGGTCACCAGCCTTTGTGTATAAACCACTTTTGAAAAGATTTGCACCCATCTAGTTTATTTAGCATAAGCGTCATATCAGACCAAGATGTGGTAGCACACAGCTGTAAGCCCCGAATGCAACAGGCTGAGGCAGGACGATGAGAAAATGAGATCAACCTACTAGGCTACATAGCGAGTTCAACCTGGAGGTCCTGTCTCAAAAACACATCAAAGTGCCTTGTGAGGGGCTAGGGGGATAGCTCAGTAGAATAAGTGCTTGCCTGGCAAGCATAAGGGCCTGAGTTCAATCCCTGGTTCCACCAAAAAAAAAAAGTGCCGTATGAGCAGACATTTGTGGGTACAAGTATTAGCTATTCTTTCCATTCTCTTTCTCTTCTGGTTCTTTCCATAGTGGGAGTGTCAAGAACAGAGAAAGCCTTAGAGAGAGCCCTCTCCTCCAGCTGTCTGACTCTCTGGCCTCACAGTCCTGGACCTAAACAACCCTCAATTCCCAAAAGCTGGGGAGTTTTTATTTCTAGTACTGGAGATTGAACCCAGGGCCCACAAGCTCCCTTTTATTTTATTTATTTTTTTTAATTTTATGTATTTAGTACAGGGTCTTACTATACAGCTCAGACTCATAGTGGTCCTCTTGTTTTCAGCCTCCCCAACACTGGGATTACAGGCATGCACCACCATGCCCGGTCTTGGTGGCTGGCCTGGCGTGCCCAGGGCAGGGTTGACACAGCCTGTGGTGCCAGGGATCAAACCTGAGTCCTTGTGTTTGCCTAGGCAGGCACTTAGACCACTGAACTATCTCCATGGCCCCTCCCTTTTAAATTATTTTATTTATTTATTTATTTATTTATTTATTTTGAGAGTAGGTCTTGCTAAGGCTAGGCTTGAACTAATGACCCGATGATCCTCCTGCCTCTGTCCCCCTGAGTGCTGAGGTCACAGCTGTGTACCACCAGCCCTGGCTGACAGCTGGATCTTGACATGAATCATCAGTGAACAACGTGCCACAGTCATTTTAGTCCTGCTTTCTTTGACATTGACATAAAGACTTTAAAGAGGGTCTTGCCAAAGGTCTGCAAAGTGGGAATAAAGCTGAAGCCCAGAGACATGGCCATCCACCACCTCAGCCTCCTTCCCTCGGAGTCCTCTTCATCTGTCTCCGGCATGTCATCCTGCAGACTCCCCTTAATTTCCTCCTTGTTTATCTATGTTTTAACAGTCCATCTCAATACAGCTGAAAATCCCACTAAATTTTCCAACTCTTCCCAACCGAGGTCTCTCCCAGGAAGCTGAGCACAGCCCTTCTGGACTGCTCGGAAGGTCATGTGGCAAGTTGCAGAAGGAGCTAGAATCCCAAGGGAAACTGATGCCTGGTGACATCGCAGACTCCCCATCCCTCTAAGTAGAAACTCTTTTAAAATAATGCTCACCTTAGACACTGAGCTTTATAAATCCTCCCTGGGTGAAGGCTCTGCTGAGTCCCAGGTCTGATGAGGGCAAGAGGGTGTACGTGCATGTGTGTAAAAGAAATTAATTCACTGTTTGCAAAAGAAAGATTAGATCAGGAAAATGTACCTAATTGGTATTAAAAAGGCCACTGTGGTTGTTGGCACCATGCCACCGTCCCTCTGCAGGTCTCAGTCCTTGGTATATTTATGTCCTTTGTCACCTTCATAATTGGAAAGAGCCACTCCACTGACTTGCTCTCCCTCTCCCCTTTATAGAATAGCTGTGGGAGGCACATTGTCAGTCATGGTCATGGGCTCAAAATTGGTCTGGGTCTGGAAAGAGACAGAGCCATTACCCCCGATAGTTGCTTGGCAGTGTTCGGAAGGTAAATTAGTGGCTTTAGTTGAAGACTGGCTGCACAGATGTCCACGTTGTTGGCACAACGTCCCACTTCCTCGTCACCAACCTCAAGGGGAGATGCCCAGACTCTGAGACAAGTTGAAAGAACTAGGAAAATAAGCTTAGAATCATTCCAATAATAATAATCCACCTAGAAGAATAGCAGAGGAGGCAGGAGTTCTGCTTCGGACTCATAAACTAGGCCATGGTAGGCCTGTGCGGTGCTCAGCCACACTGACTGGACCCCCAACTCCCGCATCTCTGATCACTGCATTCCCTTAACCTTGAGTAGAACTGTCACTCCACTTGGAAGTCCTTGAAACTAGGGTATTTGGTCTTTCCTCCCTCTTGGAAGGGACAATGAATCAAGTTGGTGACAGCTTTTCTTTTCTCTGCAAGCTTGATGATGTCCAGAGGGAAGTAGTCCTAAAGTTAGGATGGAGAAAGAAAGGGCCTACTCCCCTGGGCTCCGCTTTTGTGACTATCCCTGCAGAACCCCAACCGGAAGAGGAAGATGTCAACGAGAAACACGGAGAATGAGGAGGAAGGGTGGAAAGAGTAGAAGCAATATCTTAGGTTTGAAACAGCCCCACGTTCTTTGACAGTCTCCTTTTAAAAGGTGGGGTCTTGGCTTCCCTCACGAGCTTGAAGAGAACATAGTGGGTAGAGGCCTGGCCAGTGTCTACCTCAGGCCTTTAGGAGCTGGAAGCTTCCATTATCCATCTTGAGAATCTCCCTCTGTGAACTCAACCATTAGACCATTAGAAAGCCCAAGCAGAACACAGAGAAGTCTTTAGAGACAAGAACCGAGGCCCCTGGCCCTCACCCCCAGCTAACTCCTACTGTCCAGCTGTGTGGATGCATCTTGGGGATAGAGCTGCCCACGGTGGAGCTGCCCCCCCCAGCAGATGCCCTGCGGAACTCAGTTGAGCCTTCCTTGGCCCCTAAGCCCTATCCAAATGCAGACTTCGTGGCCTGTTGCTTCAGCTAAGCTCCATGTTGCTCTGCAGCAGTAGGTGACTGAGGGGACTCAGGGACGGATGGGGAGCACTCCCAGCTCTCCCCAGGAAGCAGCCACTGGTCAGCTGCTCCTATTTTCAAAGAGGTCTGTGAGACTGGGTTCAGGCCACCTTTCACACTCTCCTCCTGACACTGCTCAACTCCCACACCTGAAACCTTTCATTTGGGGAACCTATCATCACTTGGGATATTGACCATGGCTATCTAACTTAGTCCAAATAAATGGGGATGAAGATCTCTAGACACTGTCTCTCAGGGCAAAGTCCTGCAGCTGTAGGCTTTGGGGGGATCCTTTTCATGCCGAGGACAGTTTTGTCTGAGAAATGGATCTCATCGGGGAACCAAGGAGAGGGTGGGGCAACAAGGAACCCCAAGGGATGTGCAGCTCCCCAAGCCAAGAATAGAAGTGGTTCAGGAGCTGGGGATGGACAGTCTTAAGTGGGAAGAGAGCAGCTGTGTAAGACCAGAGACAAAGGCATTTCCTAGACTTCAAATTGGGCAGTGACTTTCCCAGGGAGCTGGAGGAACAAAAACTACACTGGGGTGAATGAGCATCAGGGAGAAGCGAGGCTGTTCTCACAGACAAATCTATCCCAAAATTGGCTGGCAAAGAAGAAAGAAGACAGTTGAGTGGCAGAGGGAGGAGGCAGAGGGCTGGTTAGGATGTATGGATTCTCAGTTAGTTTGGTTTTGAACATGGAGGTTTCTAAGCAAGTTTAAGGCCTGGTCCTTGGGGAGGGCTGTGTGGGACTGGGCCTCAGAATGTTGGGGGGCGGTGGTGGAGATGCTGCCGGAGGGGAGGGGGGCCAGGTAGGAGCGAGATGAGAATTACACTAGTAAGTTTTTCTGCACAGGAGTTCTGGGGACAGCAAGCTGCCTGCACACCACCAGGTGACTCGCGACACTGCGGTTCTGCACTCTTACCTCAGAGGTTCTTTTATCCCCCATATAAAGAGCATGTCCCAATGAACACATGTTTTCCAGAATATGCTTATATTCCTTCTTTATGTAAGAAAGGAAAAACAGACCGTTCAAATTAAAGGGACCTGGGGAGGAGGCTAGCCCTCCTCTGCTTGCTCGGAGTTGAGGGAGTTAACTTCCTTCGCGTTAACTCCGACTGCCCCGGCAGAAGCTGGAAGCGAGCCGTAGTGCAATTTCGGCTCCTGCAGCGCCACCCAGTGGCCGCGAAGCAGAACAACACGCAGCTCAGAGCACTCCGGCGAGCCCGGCTGAAAGCCGGTAAAGCAAGCCTTTGTCTTGAGAAGGTTCTCTTCCTGCCAAAGCAAACCACCGTGTGTTACGACTGCTGGAGGAGCAATCCCGAGAAACAAAGGCCTGATTTTTTTGAAGCAACCGTGGAAACCAGACCCCACTTCCTTCCTCCCGGATTAGAGTTTATTGAGGCTGGTGAAATAGGTCATCTTGTTTCGGGCTTGACCTGCTGCCATCCCAGCTTGGAGGCTGAGAGAGGAGAAATATTTAAGTTCTCTCCCAGGGAGCTTATCAAAGGTTTTTCTGTTCAGGTTACCGCACTGTTACAAAGGTCTCTCTTGTGGGTGTTTCGTTCTGCCCCCGCTACCCCAAGCCTTTTAAGGGTTTTTAATAACACGGAACCTGAATTTTCTTTCCCTGTGGCTAAAAAGCAAGTGGGTCTGGGGGCCTGTGACGGGTGACACCTTCACTGTCCCTCGGTGCCCCCCCCCAAGGGAAAGCAGCTTCCCTGGGCCCTGGGAAAGAGACGCCAGGGAGCTCATGGATCCAAATGCCTGGGTGAGGAGGGGAGACAGGCGGGGAGCCTCAGGCAGCCAGGTGCTGTGGTCTGCAGGCCCCGCACCCCGCGAGAGAGGAGAGCTCCGGGTGGGTGACCAGCTCGACAGTGTAGTACGTTAATTCAGTTTCTCATAAAGGAATCAGGAGAAAGCTTAGCCAGATTCCTGACGGAAACCCCCATAACCAGTTAAGATACAAAGAAGACATGAGGGGCGTGACCCTGTGAGGCAGAGTCATTCCAAGCAGGAGGCTGAGACTCAGTTTCTTCTGTTCTGCTTAAGAGCGCTGAACACCCGTTACCTTCCTTCAAGGCTCACCCTACTCCACAAAAACTGGAATGGCAATTACACCTACGTCACAAGACTGTTGTGAGACTTTAATGAAGTGAAATATACTTAGTGGTGATGGATTTTGCTCTACGTCATGGAATACTCTCATTCTGAATTTTTCAAAAGCATATTAAATCACCTTGCCTGTGTGGTTAGAAATTTGATCTCAGTCATGTGGGGGTTCCTCCTTGTCTCTAGGTCCCACAAGAATCACCGAGCTATCTGTGGTATCTTAGAAGACGGTTTAGCTTCTGTCCATCAGGGACACTGCCAAGACCTACGCTGAGCCCCAGCCAGCCTGGTCCCTAAAGACTGTTGGTCCCCTTGGTCTAGGGCCTGGATGACTGGGCGCACTTCACAGCCATGCTCTGGGGTCCCTGTTGGTGGCCATGATGAGGCAGTGCCTGCTTTGCTGCTCAGGAGGTCCCACACACACACCCCATCCAGCCCCCAGCCTTGAAGGACCTCCCTAAGTCTCTTAGAAGTGCTCATCTCTTCCCCTCAGAGGGGGTGTCCCTGTACTCCTCAGGAAAGCTCTCCCACAATGCCCTGCAGGAGTACAAAGAGCCCAAAGTGTGGCTAGCAAAGGGGAGTAAACAACAGGAAGAACAAAAGCAGGGAAAGGTAAACAGGTCTCTGTAAGCCATCCTGTGAAGCTATAGCAAGGAGTAGTCACTGTCCTGTAGCCAGAGGCTGGCCTTTGGCACAAGATTGTCAATAGCACTGTGTTGGTGCGTTGGACTGGCCACTTGGGTGTATACCGGGTTTGTGCTGTCTTTCCGCTGGCCTTAGCTCCTGCATGTAGAGGGCTATGGAATCCCTCCTGCGGCCTCTCAGCTGATTTCTAGGAAGTCTTTTCTTTCTCCTTCACCTCTTCATTTTTTTTAATTTTATTTTTTTTAAATGCTTTCACTTTATGTATTTATTTATTTTGGCAGAACTGGGGATTGAACTCAGGTCCTTGCACTTGCCAGACAAGCGCTTATTCTACTGAGCCATCTCTCCAGCCCTTTAATTTTAATTTTAATTTTAATTTTTTTTGACAGGACTGGGGCTTAAACTCAGACCCTTGTGCTTGCCAGGAAAGTGCTTATTCTACTGAACTGTCTCCCCTGCTCCCCTTCTCCTCTTTTTGCTCCCTTCTTCTTTCTCTTCCTTTTTCTTACTCCTCCTTTTCCACCTTCTCTTCCTCTTGTCTCTTCTTCCTCCCTTCCCCTCTCCTCTTCCTCTGCTCTTTCTTCCTCCATTTCCTGTCTCTCCCTCAGCAGCTTCCTGGGCCTCCAGCAGGCCTCACACTTGCTTCCCCACTGGTCACTACCAGCAGGGGGAGAGGGGAGGGGACAGAGCAGGCACAAGGAAAAGAACTGCCACCTAAGGAAGGGTGTCCTCAGGCCTTGCACAACCCCAAGGAAGCCATTTGCATTTTCATAATGAGGAAATGGGCTGTGTAAGGCACGCAGCTTTGTGTCCAAGTCCACACAGCAAGAAGATATGAACTGGGTCTTGCTCCAGGTCTCAGGAGCCTGATCCCTGAGATGCCAGGTTGTCTCCCAAGTCTGGCAGCTTCTAGGCATCCACTTGAGGGCAAGGGCCACATGGGCACTCGCTCCCCTTGGTCACCTTCCTCCCAGCTGAGGAGGAAGCCACCTGCCTAGGAGAACCAGCTGTGTGCAAGGGCGTCAAGTGGAGGCCCTGGACCTTGTGAACGGTGTGAGGGCGGGTCTACTGGGCCTGTTTACTGGAAGTAACTGCGCTTCCCTTCGAGGGGGCCCAGGGCAGCAGAGAAGCTCCTCTGGCCAAGCTGGCCCTAATGATTAGGTGGCATCTAGGGATTAGGGTCAGCAAAAAGAATATACACAGTGCCAAGCTGTTTTCTGGAGCTTTTTTAGGATTTTTCTGGATTTCCATTTCTCAAAGGCAAACCTTTATGAGAATCATGATTCATATTCATTCTAGTAAAAAAAAAAAAAAAAAAAAAAAGAACATACTATTTTGGGTCACTACTGAGAGACCATGAGGTGACAGGAAAGAAATCCAGCACTGACAAAGCACATCTAGAAATTTCATCAGCTTCTCAGGCCCTATGACTCTTATAAATATTAATTTAACTTGCTGGGTAAATTGGCAATAAAATTCTCTTTGCATTAAGGAAGTGGTAAAAGTTAATAGGCTGTAAGCCAGCATAATTCCTGGGTGGTTTTACTGCAGAGCACGCCAGCAGCTCTCACTGTTCTGTGAAGAGCTGAGTCACTGCGATCCACATCTTTCCCGGAATAGCATTGTTATTGAACAATGTGGCGTTCCCAATACTTCTATGCACACTGGCACAAAGTAGGTGTTCAATAAAATACCACTGTAACAGGACAAAAACAGTGCACACAGAACAAAAGGAAAAATCCAGAGGCCACAATCAACCTGACTGAGTTGAACTATTTTTAAATTATGAAGCATATTGAAATACTTCCTTAATGTCAATGATTTAGGGACCAGTCTAGACACTACTTCCTCATTGCCCTAAAGCAGAGCTTCTAGAAAGCCGTTCTAAGGTGGTTTAGTTTGGAGAGTTTCCTGATCCCTTGGGTGATCCCACGGATAGTCCCACTGCTCTGAACTGTAACAAATTCTGGATTTTGAATATTTAACATTTAAAAAAAAAAAAATTACCACTGACCTCAACAGACAACAGAAACAAGAATCTCAGTCAAAGGTCTGGCAGTATGGTGATGTCTTTAGCAAATGCAAATGACTTAACCATTAAATCTTAGAGCTCCAAGAGATGCCCAGTTTGAGGTCAACAGCTGTCTCAGTTTCTCTACCACAGCAAGAACTGTTTGGCATCCTCACTGTGAAAAGCTTGCATTCCTCTTGCTCTTGATGAACAAGGGAAGAAAGGAAAACCTCGGTGAGAAACAGGCCCCTTTCCTACTTGAAAACTGGACGGAATTGTGTTTTGTTACTACAGCGTGAATAAACCTGCCACCTGCTGCATGATCCCAAGCTTTTCTGGGCATTGACCTTGATATTTATGTTCTTTTGCTTTAACTCAAGGCCTTCCGACAGGGGCTGGGGAAATAGCTCAGTAGAATAAGCGCTTGCCTGGCAGGCGCAGGGGCCTGAGTTCAATCCCCTTTGTTTGTGGCACTCAAGTTAGCTTAACTTGAGTGGGGCTTCACATGCAGACACGGTGGCGGGAAACAAGACTCAAGGGCCTGAGGGCGGGGTCGCCATGAGGAGCTGGGGCCGGTGGTGATTCTGGAGAACTCAGTGCCTTGTGGATCTTGACTTTGGCTCCCCGCCATGCATGTGATGCCGCTCCGTTCTCTACCTCTGCTGCTTCTCTGGGGCATCGCTGCTGCTACCAGGCGGGAGCTGTGCTCTGCGCTCTGCACGTCCTTTCTCTGTGTCAGCAATTCTGCCTCACACTCACAATTTCTGCCCACTGGAGGCTTCAGCCTACTCATGGTTCTCCACGGCCTTCCCACCACATAGCCTCCTGCGTGCAGTTACTCAGCCTCAGATTCCACTGAGGCAGCTGCGCCCTCTGTGTTCCAGAGAGATGACCCAATGGCACGGGCAGACCTTTCTGCCAGACCACCCCTAGGCCGACCACGAACCCATCATGTTATGTGGCTGAGGCCACCATGCACGAGGAGTAGCCCAGGTCCCCTGGAGAAAGCTGTAGTCCAGAGCAGACAGCAGGCACAAGGGCAGCTCTGGCTGGCACAGGGAGGACAGCAGCCTAGTGTGCAGCCTGTGCCCTTCCTCTGCAGCTTTGGCTTGGGTTTTGTCTACATATTCATCTGGCTTTCATGTTGTTAAGCCCAACAGTCAATTCTCAGGCCTCATTCTCTTCGATTCCCTATCAGCAGGAAACCCGTTGTTTCTCTCTATCAAAGACACTCTTCACTTAGCTTCCAGGGTGCCTGCTTTTTTTCCTATCCTCCACAAGTCCTGTTTTCAGTTCGTCCCTTCCTTATCTGAAAGTATTCAATACATCTGTTCCCTCCATGACGTCATTGGTCTGATTTCTTCAAATCACCTGTCTATGCTGATGATGCCAACCTTCATACCTCTGACCTGGCCCTCCTCATGAACTCCAGATGAAGGCAATGACCGGCCCATGTAATGTCTCCACTTGGCCATCCCGTGTTCAGTTGAAACTTAAGATGCCCTGCTGAGGGGTTTGGGTATAGTTTGCTCACCAAGGGCTAAAGGTTGGAAGATCCGTCCCCAGGTGGCAATGTGGAGAGGAGGTGGCATCTTTAGGAGATATGGATGGTGTGAGGTCATTATGTCACTTGGAACATGCCCTCACAAGTGATAAAGTGGTTCCTCTGAGACCCCAGTTAGTTCCCACAAGAGTGACTTGTCATAAAAGCAAAACTGGTCCCTTCCCACTCTTTCTGACTTCCTGTCTCACCATGCAGTCTCTTCCTGTGCTGTATGCTGTCACCATGATGCCATCTAGGCCTTCATGAAAGCCAACCAGATGTGAGCCCCATCCTCTTGAACTTCCAGAATTATGAGCTAAATGAACTTACTCACATTATGCTAAATGAACAACCTCCCTTATGTTGTTATAGTAATGGAAACCAAATTAACACATGCCTAAGTCCAGATATTCATTTTATAAATTCTCCTATTCCTCCCTCCATTGAAAATCCTCCTGCTCCTCTGGCAGTCTTCCCCATCCTAGCAAACAATGATCCTTCAAGTTGCTCTGGCAGAAAAAATATGTTTTATGCATGCATATGTATATATATATATATATATATCCATTAATACTATATGTATATAGTATTAATGGATGTATTTTATACAGCCACCCCAGCTTCTCTTTTTCTGCCACTCTCAGATCCACTGTACAGCAAGTTGTTCCTGCTTGATCTCCAGAAGATCTAGAATCCAGCCACTGCCTGCCCACCCCCCTGTGCCACTCTTCTCCAGGCACCTTCATTCCTGCTCCCTGTCTTGTTGCACCAGCCTCCTTGCTGGTCTTCCTCCCACCTTTATTCTGTGTGCAGCCCAACCCTCCAAGTCACTCTGTTCAAAAGTAACTGGATCATATTCTTCTACTCCAAACCCTCCAATAGAATTTTTTCCTGCTGAAGTTAAACATCTGAATTCATGCAAGACTCCCAAGACCTACCCCACATGAACCCTCATTACATCTCTGGCCCCATCTTCTCCTGGGTCACTTACACATCTTCTAATGGCCAGAGAAGTGCTGATCTGAGTGGTCCCCACCCCTTGGAGATGGTCACAAGGCTGCCTGCACCATTCCCTTCAGGCCTTCACTCAAATGCCACCATCTCATGAGGTCTTTCCAGGACACCTGATCTAAAATTACCACACACTCCCTCAAGTCACTTCTCTCTTTCCACTTTACATCCTTCGTTAGCATAGATTGCTAGCTGTAGTCTCTATAATTTTGTCTTATTTGTTATCTGGATCCCTTATTAGGACAAAAGATCCTTGAGAGCAGACATTTTTGTCTATTTTTTTTGTTCTCTCCTGTATCCCCGGAACCCAGAGCAGGATTCCAACTAAAATTTCTCAAACTGACGTATCCTTGTAAATTCCCACTGTCTCCCAGCCCAGCACATCTGCGCTAACCAGTCTTTGTACAGGTGCTTGCCTCTGTATGCATGTTATCCTGTGGTTGTTCACTGACATCCTTTAACTAGAATCTAACCTTTCCAGGATGCTGCTTACCTCAAGAATGTTGTGCTTGCTCACTTGTCCATCTACGGAGCCAGGGATCAGTACAAGACTTTGGTGCTCTGTTTCTTTGTGCATGAGATGGTGATTCTGTACCAAATGGACACTGGAACACTGGGAAGGCAATGGCGGGATCTTCAGCAGGAGCCTGCTGCTCCTGTTACACTCTGAGCTCGGAGCAGGCACGGCCTCAGAGAAGTGACACACTCCTCACCGAGACCCAGAGAAGCGATCTAGGGCCAGCTTGCTGACACTGAATTTGTAGGCCTAATCATGGAACTGCAGGACCACCTATGGAAAAGCAATTATTTCTATGTCAGAATTATTCCAGCCACATTACACACTGATAATAAATCTTCATCTGGTCATTTAATACCATGTCAGAATGACATTTCATTCATAAACCCTGCGATGAAATTCAGAAGAAAAAAAATGTAATTTAGTGAAAATGTCCATATATTGAAATGAACAGAGTTTATTAAATGAAATGACACTTCCCTCTCTTTCTTACATGGACATTTTTTATATTAGGTATTATCATATGGGGAGATATATATATATATATATATATATATATATATATATCAAGCTCTAGCTGAAAAGAGTGGCTATAACAAGTCATTTGGGGTCCTTACTCTTTCCTCCATTTATTCTCATCACCCCCACGGCTCAGGATGTCTAGCTCACCCAGCACACAAGGTGGAACTATAAAAATGGGAAGAGGTTTATTACTTTCCAGTCCCCTCCTAAATGAAGCTAGCGACTGCAGTGGCCTGTCAACCTGCTGGTGATAAAACCTTTCGAATGAAACCTTCCTTTTCCACAAAGATAAAGAAAAGTAGATTCAGAGTCTAATCTCCTTGCCTCTTATAACCTCCCTTTCTTTTTAAAGGCCAGCTGTGAACATTATTTTTAAAGCCAGCAATGAACTCCACACTTGCACATACAGCCAAATCCTCCACGCACCCAGAGGCCACTGCCTCTGAATCAAAGTCCTGCTCGCCCACCTCCCACCCCTCGCCTTAGCAAAGGAAGGTAAGGCCTGGCCTCCATTGCCCCTACTGTCTCCTCCAGCTCCCGTGGTGTATCGCTGAGGGAGACAGCTTGTGGGAGACAGCATGGATGTGTTCCAGAAGATGCAGCAGAATCCTGAGAAGCTGTCTATGAGGTCAGCGGAGTTTGCCTCTGACCCAGATGGGAAGGTAGAGACACAATCTGTTTCCCATTGCAAACATCTGGAGGCAGAAGGGTCTGCACCAGTCTTAAACACCACCTCCATGCTGTAGCTTTCATTCCCACTTTAATGGGCTGCTATCACGCATCTTCACGGACAGCAGCTTGAGCGATGGCTGCTAACAGGCCGCGCTTTCCAACTGCTTCAGCATACGGAAATAGAAAGCTTTCCAGTTTGTTTCTTGAAGTCAGCACAACTCTGGCACCAACGTGTCTTTCTGTGCGCACACCCACGCAAGACTGATGTCATTTGCACAGAGGCACAAATTTTAAGTAAATTTCAGCCAAAATATATTGTGCACAAGTGAAAAATGGTACAAGTAGGTCTGTCTTAGTTCATTCCTGCTACTACAACAAAATATTGCAGACAAGGAAATTTGTAAGAAAAAGAAATCTATTTCTCACAGTTCTGGAGGCTGAGAAGGCCAACGCACAGCAGAGCATGTCTGCTGAAGGCCTGGTCCTCATAGACCTTTCCCAGGGTCTCCTTAACCAGAAGGAAGAGGCAAAAGAGGCACTAACTTACCCCTCAGAAGCCCCTACAGATGGGAATCCAACCCATGAGGGCTTGAAACAGGTAATTCTCTGCACTTCTTTCACCTGTAGCCTCACACCATACCTCTTAGTATTGTTACACTGCGGAGTAAGTTTCTGTGTGAGCTTTGGAGGGAACACCATTTAAACTAAGCCATCTCCACCAAAGTCTCCTGGGTACCCTTCCCTTTTCAGCGCACCCAGCACAGCCCATTTGACTCCAGCTGGGCGGGGAGGTGCAGGAGAGCCTGCCATCATCCACCTTCAGAGGGAAGAGGCCTCATGGGCTTTGAGGAGAAAGCTGGTGGGGGGAGGGGAATGCCACCCTTTATCCACAACAAAAGAAAGACAGTGCTAGCAGGACCCAGGGCAAACTCAGTCCCCTCCCTACACCCACCCAAGAGTGGCACACAGGAGAAGACTGAATTGAAAATGATGATCTTGGGGCTGGGGAGATAGCTCAGTAGAATAAGCACTTGCTTGGCAAGTGCAAGGGCCTGAGTTCAATCCCCAGTTCCGAAAAAAAAAAAAAAAAAAAAGAAAAGAAAAAGAAAGAAAGAAAAAGATATCATTCAAATCCAAAACCATGCCATCTTCTGGATGAGAAAGCTCAACGCAATGACATGGCTATTTTTCTCAAATTAATGCCTTAATTTGACTTACCATCTCCAAAAAGAAGTGGTAGAAGGTGTATGGGGTGGCAATGGAGCTTTAAAACAAGACTCAAAAAGTACATTACACTAGTAGAAGAGTAGAAGGTGCTACACTTTTTTATTATCATTATTACTACTACTACTTCTTTTAATGTATTTAGTATAAGGTCTCACTGTGCAACTTGGACTGGTAGTTATCCTCCTGTTTTCAGCCTCTGTAGCACTGGGATTACAGGTGTGTGCCACCTTGCCCAGACTCAGTTGCTGGTTTAGCATGCCCGGGGGTGGAGCCAATGTGGCATGCGGTACTAGGGATCAAACCCTGGTCCCTGCGCTTGCCTGAACAGGAGCTTAGTCTGCTGAGTTATCTCGCCGGCCAGGCTCTACACTTCACCTGAAGGAAATTTTGAAAAATAAGTGGACTGAGGAAAGACTTGTGTCTGTCTGTCTGTCTCTCTGTGCACACGTGTAACCCCAGCTACTTGCATTACAAATTTAAGGCTAGCCTGGTCAAATTAGCAAAACCCTATCTTATCTTAAAATAAAATTTTAGGGGCCCTGCCCCTTAGCTCAGTTGTTTAAGTGCCTGCGTAACAAAGCAGTCAGCCTCAAGGTGGTGTGGTTCAATACCCAGATATTCAAACCAAACCAGACCTGTGCTGAAGGCAACCTGAGGCCACCAGAAAAAAAACCCTTAAAATAAAATTTTAAAAAGACCTGTGGTGTAGTTCAGTGATACAGCACTTGTCTTGCAGGCTCAAGGCCCCTGGTTCAATCCCAAAGCACTAAAAAAAAAAAAATAGCTGTACAATTTTAAGAGTAAATAAATCCAGCAATCAATAACCATAATAGTATGTTTTACTAAGCTACACTAACAGTTAATAGAACAATAGTATTATTGGATTATCAAGCAATTCAAGGAAATGAAATTAATTCACTCATTAAACAAGATGGATTCCTAGTACATCCCAGGCACTGGACACCACAGAAACTGGATTCCTGGTTCTTACCTTCAAGGCTACAATATTGCAGAGGGAACTGACATTAAATGATGCCACAAACAACTAATAATCATAATAATACAGTTCCTCCAAAAAGACATGTCTACCTGTAACCTGTGAATTCAGCTTTATTTGAAGAAAAGGTCTTTGAAGATGTAATTAAGTTAAGGATCTGGATGGGGATAAAGTGATCCTCAATTATCATGGTGAGTCCTAAATCTAAGGATAAATGTCCTTGTAAGAGAAAAGCAGAGAAATCCGAGACACAGAGAGTAGGAAAAGCCATGTGAATAGGCAGAGACTAGATTTACACAGGCAAAGCCAAGGAGCTCCTGGTGCCCCTGGAAGCTGGATGTAAAACCTCTGTTCCTCGATTGTATCTGGCTAAAGGATGCCTAGAAAGAGTGGCTGCAAGGTCACTGACTGTCTTCCCCTGTGGGGCTAGCCTCACCCTTAGGAGTCACTCTTGCTAGCTATTGACTGATTGACTGACACATCAGTACTGGGATTAAACCCAGGGCCTTCACATGGAGCTATATTCTCAGCCCTTTTGATTTGAGTCAGGGTCTCACTAAGTTGCTAACTGCCCCAGGCGGGACTCAAACTTGCTATCCTCCTTTCTCAGTCTTCCAAGATTGCTGTGAATGCCTGCTTCTTTAATAAAAAGAAGAGACCCTTGAGTTTGTATTCTGACGGCTTTCTCCCTGGAAATTATGAAGCACAAATTTTGTAGATTTTGCCCCTCAGGTCATTCTTCCTGATCACTCAAGAGGGACATGCCACGAACAGAAGACACAGCTTTCTAACTCCATGACACTAGTGGTTCTCAAAGTGTAATAAACATAGTGCTTGTCAGCCCAGCCGCAACTTGGAACCCAGGACTCCCACCCAGATTTCTGATGCAGAATGTGAGGTGGAGTCTGAGAGATTTTCTCACGTGGTTTTACGTGCTCACACTTGAAAGTCATTGCCTTAGCGCATCTGTGACCTCCCTTCTCACCCACAAAGCACTTGCCCTGCACTGTGTCCTGGATCTGTGGCTGCCTGTTGACTGCATCTTTGACTACCCATTGAGGAGAATGAGCTCATCCTCTACAAGGTGTTTCTCTAACATTCTTTGAAACCCTGAGATCAGAAGGCCCAAATAAAGCCAGTACTATTGTTTCCTCAATTCTTCAGCTGCAAAAGGCAGCCCTCAGCAACTCTTCCCAGCCATGGTCAAGCTGAACCTGCCAAAGGGGAAGGACCTGGGAGCCACAGAGGTTACTGCTGCCCTCTCACTGCACATATGGGGCAGTGAAAATGTTAAAATTCAAGGCCTTTAATGATCCTTTTCCCTTTCTTTGTAATATCCTAAATCCAATCCTCAGTCTGCCTTCAGGCCCAGTTTAGTCTGGCCTCTTCTGAACTGTTCAAATCTCCCAAGGTCTCAGAGCCCATCTCTGAAGCCAGTCTTGCACTTAGTAGGAAAGTGTCACCTCCCCTAGCCTCTCAGATGCCCATGAGACAGGCTGGGGAGTACTCAGTAACACAACTGACTGCTTGCTCAGGACATAGGGTTATACAGTTCACATTATACCAGAACACCCCAGGACCTGGACTTCACTATTCTATCTTTAAAACAGGAATAATGAGGGGCCAGTGAGATAGCTAAGCAGAGTAAAATGCCTGCTTAGGCAAGCTCAGGAACAGCAGTTTAATCCCCAGCAACACATACAGTGCCAGCCCAGCCCCCCCCCCCCCCCCCCCCCCCCCCCGTGCAGGCTGAGTGGGTCCCAGAGTCCAGGCACAGTGGCGCAAGCTTGTAATCCCAGCGCTGGGGAGGCCGAAAACAAGAGGATCATTATGAGTCCAAGCTGCATGATGAGACCCTCTAACAACCAAATACAGAAAGAGGAGGAGGAGGATATTCAGAAGTTAAGTAAATGGGTAAAGATCACATGATGTGACTGACATTAGTGTCTCTTAATTTCAGTTGGTAGAATCCTATGTGTGCTGAGACTCAGATAAAGGGCCTGCCCCTGTACCTGCCATCTACCACTGGGAGGAGCATTGATCTGCTTCTTCCTTGCCTGCTAGGCCTAGGAACATGGTCCATGAGCACTTGACAATCAAATAATACATCTACCTAAGAGTAGTTGCCTGCCCCACCATGTGGTACAGTATCATGTGCGCTAGAAGCCTCTCACTTTCCCCACCAACTCCTTATCTGCTGTGCCAGCTGTTTTCCAGGCAGGTTGGTTGCAAAGAGTCAGTTTGCTGAACTGAATTTTCCTGTAGCCCCTACAACAAGATTCATTGTCTCCCCAGGTCTGGGACATCTCACTGTGAAGGTCTTTGTCAGGGGATGGGTCTAACATTCTCCACCCCCATTTAACTGTGGCTAACTGCTTTAGTTTGAACCTGAAGTATTTTCCAAAGACTTATGTGTTAAAGGCTTGATCCCCAGCCCACTGCCCTGTTGGGAGGTAGTGGAACCTTTAAAAAGTGGGGCCTGCTTGGAGGAAGTTAAGTCCCTGGGGCCATGTGCTTTAAGTGACCATTGGCACTCTGGCCCCTCCCTGTCTCCCTTTTTGTTTCCCAGCTGCCATGATGTGAACAGATTTCCTCCACCAAGTGCTTCCTACCACGATGTACTGTGTTACCACAAGCCCGAAACACCAGAGCCAGGCAACCATGGACTGATATGTATGAAACTATGAGTCAAATTAAACCTTTTCCTTTATTAAATTGATTATCTCAGGAATTCTGTCACAGTGATGGAGCAGTGATTAACATACTAAGCATCGGGCTGGCCCAATAGTTCAGTGGATTAAAGCACCTGCAAGCAGGCACAGGAGCCGGGGGTTGGATCCCTGGGCCTGCTGTGCCAGCCCCGCACCCAGAGCACACTGAGAGAGTGATTGAGACTGGGCGTGGTGGCACACCTGTAATCCCAGCTCTTGGGAGGCTGTAAACAGGCGGATCACTACAAGTAAGATCTAATAGTGACACCCTGAACACCCTGGAGACTCTTCCCTAAAATGCAAAAAAACAAAAAACTAAGCATCGTGTATCTGAGCGCATTCAGAGGCCTGAAAGACACCCGATTCTCGACACTTCTTTGGGGATTCACTTTCTGAAGAGCTCCCCAGACCCCTACAGTGCTATATTCTTCTCCTCCTGGTGATTCTATCTAAATTAGAGCTAGTAACAAAAAGCATTAGTCTCACCAGCCCATGAGATAACCAGGAACACTCAGAAGACGCAATTTTGTTATATTTATGGAAGGTGGAAAGGGCATGGAGTGGTGTGAGAAAAGCTGCCAGAACCCAAGAAGCTGAAGTATACGCAAGTCAGTTGTGACTAAGCGCAGAGTGGAAGAATAAAGTGAGGCACAAAATTGCATAGGTTTTTGTTTTATTTTCTCACAGAAATAAGACATGCAGTTTGTAATGATAGAATTAGCGCAAAAACTCTTAAAGGACAATGAAGTCAGAGGCCGGGGAGATGGCTCAGTGGAATAAGTGCTTGCCTGGCAAGCACAAGGTCCTGAGTTCACACACACATAAATAAATAAAAAAAAAAAAAAAAAAAAAAAAGGTAACAATTTTTAATCTCTTTTCATAATTTTAATTTATGTTTTGAAACATATAAAAAATATACGCATTTATAAATTTTTGTAAGAAAATGAGATCACTCTGCTCTTAAGTGTAGGTTTTATTGTTACTCAGGTATGTTGTAGCCAATAGAGCAAGAGATAACTGTCTTAGAAATGAGTTTGTTAGTTTCCAGAAGAAGGAGGCATGGCGGGTCACGTAGGAGAGTACCAGGAGGTGGAGGGAGCCAGTGGAAAGGCTGGAAAAGAGTGTGCTGCGCTTCTCCTGGGAAGGAATGGGTGAGGCTGGGCAAGAGGACTTGGCTGGTTGAGAACTGACTAGCTCCAATGGAGGGTTGGCCCTAGTTGCTTGGTACGTGGCCCTGAGGCCTTTAGGGAAGGGACAGGTGGCTCAAGCTGTGAGAGTACAGTAAAGGAGGTAAGTGGTGGGTCTGAGCTCTGAATTAGTTTCTTTGCATATGGAAGAATTTGCCAGGAAGCCATCTGCTATCTCGTGTTGGCTAACCCAGGGAAGGCCCATCTCCCCAGATCAGCAGGGCTCCATACCCAGAGCATCAAGAATTCATAAAAGAGGCTGGCCAGATAGCTCAGCAAAAGAAAGCACCTGCTTAGGCAGAGCACAGTGGCCGGGGTTTGATCCCCAACCTGCCGTGCCAGCCCTGCCCCAGAGGTACGCTGAGATGGCTTTTGAGATGATGTGGTAGCACAAGCCTGTAATCCCAGCTCTTGGGAGGTTGAAAACGGGAGGATCCCTGTAAGTCTGATCTGTGTAGTGAGACCCTGTAGACCCTGTACTAAATACATCAAAAAAATAAAAAGAATTCATAAAATATCCTAGCACATCAAACACAGAGAGAGGAAAATAAAAAATACTATTGAGATAGCATTTCCCTAACATTATAAACTAGTATATTAAGAACAATGGCAATATGCAATAACTTTCTTTTTGACAGCTTCATAGTATTCCATAATTTGGATGACCCTGGCTCAACATGAATTCCATGAAGGGACAGTTTTGTCTCTTTGGTCTACTGCTATACCTCAGATGTAGGACAGTACCAGATATAGGTGATCAAAGATATTCCCTGAGGGGCCAGGGAGATGGCTCAGTAGAATAAGTGCTTCCCTGCCAAGCACAAGGGCCTGAGTTCAATTCCACAAAAACAAAAACAAAAAAAAGATATTCCCTGAATAAACAAATAGACCCTACTGCATTCAACTACTGCTTTATCAACAAACATTCAAATTGCTACCATTATTTCAAACATTGCTTCAATAGTTGTACCTTTTTTTTTTTTTTTTTTTTTTTTTGTGGAACCGGGGATTGAACTCTGGCCCTTGCGTTTGTCAGGGAAGCACTTATTCCACTGAGCCATCTGCCTGGCCCAAATAGTTGTATCTTTAAATAAATCTTTATGCATTAGAATTAGTTAAGACAGTGCTTCAAAAGTGAAAAAAAAATAATAATAATAATAATTGTGATTTACCCAAGACAGATAGTTACCTATCTTAAATTCAAGAGGTCTAGTCCTAGCACTCAGGGGCTGAGGCAGGAGGATCATTGCAAGTTCGAGCTCAAAGCCAGCCTGAACTGTGTAGAAACCCCTTCTGAAAAAGATAAAACAAAATTCAGGAGGTCACAAGGTGGTCAAACCAGGCTAGGTGGCCTTCTCTGCAGGTGAGGATGCAGGCCGCTTCCACCTTGCTGCCTCTGACATACACAGCTGGCACTCCCAAGGATGCCGCTCTTACCCATTCCAGCCAGCAGTCTGCATTCCAGAGGGAAGAAAGAAGCAGAGCCTGGGAGTATGGCTCCTTCCTTCGAGGACATTTCCCAGGAGTTGCTACTCCTGAATACTGCATATACTTTTGCCTAAAACTGGAGTGCATGCCCGTACTTAACCGTAAAGAATGATAGGAAGCATAGCGATCCTTCTGCGAGGCCATGTCTAGGAACTGATATCTGACAAATGGGACGGTGGATGAAGGAAGGAAGGAAGGAAGGGAGGGCTGTGTGGAGTTCCTGTCTCCTCACGACAGCCCTAACAGTCACAGTTATTATCCTTTCTACTGATGAGTAAGCAAGATTCGGCAGGGCTAAGCAGCTACGGTGTTTGGGAGACTCCTTCCTTCCCTCCTAGACGCTTCATGTCTCTAATGCACTCCTCTCCTGCACTTCTCTTGCTCGGACCCAAGACTAGCCTTTCTCTCAAGATCCAGACCTTGTCTCTTTCTTCAAGCCACCCAGCACTCTTATTTCTCAGCTTTTAAAGCTGGAGCTTTTTTTTTCTTTCCATTTATGAGTCTTTTGTATACACTTAAAACATGTCCTTGATTGCATGCTGTATAATAAGCTCCTTGAAGGCAGGGAGAGTGACTCATCCCACTTGGGGACTGCACTGCTAAGCTAAGGTGTCCCCCCATCTCTGAGAAGGAACAGAGAACCCAGAGAGTCTACTCCTGAGTCAGTGAGCAGCAACTGCTCCTAATATTTAGGAGGCTCTAGGGGTGACCAGGAGTCTTCAGGGAAATGGTGAACTGTGTCTAGCAACATCTGAGAAGAGTTTGTCATTGATATTATTGAAACAAAACCTAGGAGGCTTAAGGGAATTTATTTAAGGAGATAAAGATATTCATAGCCCCAAAATGTTTGCCTCAATGACATCTGAAAGGATATGAAGAGTTTATTTCCTTAGAAGAATACCCAAGGAAGCCAAATTCTGGCCAAAGTCACCTTGTTCCTTGTGCCCTGAAGCAAGATGAAATGACAATGTCTGATTCCTCCGAAGCTTGGAAGCCTTTCTGCTGGGGCAGCACTGGGCTAGGTAGCTTGGTTGTGGATGGGAGGAGAGAAGGGACCCTGGAAAGTTCTGCAGGGTCTGCACAGGAAGAGTGACTTTCGCAGCAGCCAACAGCTGAGTGAACCTGAACATTTACTGCCCTTGAGGAGCTGCAGGCCTGCTGAGTAGACTGGAGTGCAATCCGCTGGAATGCATAGCTCTCTCCGAGCACCTACTGGTAGCTCCTTCCATCTGAACCAGGAATTGTGAGAGAGACCCAGAGAGATGAGGTGACCCCAAATCTGTGCCTTGGAACAGCTACCATGGACAGGATTTCTTTGGCACACTTTCCTATGAAGCACTCGGTTAAGTACTTCCTGCCAGGCAGAGTTTCTAGTGACTTCAGAGACATGTTAAGCAGATGGAGAGCTCATAAAGAACCAAAGCCAGGGCAATCAGAAACTTCCCTCTGAATCCCTGGAGCTGAGAAAGCACAAAGAAGGAATGGAAGCCTCTTGCTACCCCTGAGGGAAACTAAAACATCTAAGAGCAGATTCTGTAGACAGTAATGTGACAGAGTTCATAAGAAAATTATATTAACATTTGAAGTTATTGAAGTTCATTCTTAGTAGTTTGGGGAGAGATATCTCTGTACTCAGAAAAAAAATGGCCTAATATTGAGAAAGCTAATGTAATATCATTCATAATATTCTGGAACAAAAAAGAATATACTTTATATTTCTAGAGAGCTTTTATTATTTGAAGGTTTCAATACCAGAACACGTAGCCAATCATCTTATTGCTTTATCATATTTCCTGTATAAAAATTTCCCTTAATCTATTCAAAGCCTACTTCCCATGTATTGAAAGTCTCAAGAATGCCTGAATAAGAATGGAGGTGAGTCTCTAAATGCAAAAGCCCCAAAGGAATCTATACCATAGACTCTGGGTTACACCTAATTGTTCTCATGTGGGTCTCCCTTCTGGGCAGTGGTATTCTCTGTGCATGGCACTCAGGGAAGGAATTACACATCAGGTGGCCGTTGTCACTCCGAAAGAATACCCTGCTATATGGCTATCAATTCCTTTTGCATGCTGTTATGCAGTTCTGCATGCTGTTATATTTTTGACTTTTCAGGCATTGTGAGTTTACAAAACGGCTGGAACTATCAACACGGGTAGTATGGTTTGGACCTTGAATGACTCCCAAAGGCCTTGTGGAGGAGGCTTTGGTCTCCATGGTTGTGCTGTTAGGAACTGGTGGAACCTTTAGGAAGTAGGGCTTAGGGAGAGGCTTTTAGGTCATTGGGGTTGTGCCCACAAGGGGGATTGTGGAATCTTAGTCATTTTTTTTTTCCTTTCAGTTCCTAGCCATGAGGCAAGTATTTCTTCTCTAGCACATGTGCCTACAATAATGGGCAGCCTCAGCACAGGCCCAAAGCAATGGAAGCACGGACTAGAACCTCTAAAACGGTGAGCTGCAAATTGCTTATATCAGATATTTTCACAGTGACCATAAGCTTATTAATACATTTGAAGTGATAGCTTCTTTGTATCTGAGTGAGGCACTCCAAGTAGTTAGCCACTAACCTCACCAAGCTGACCTGGAAACCAAGTGGTAGCTAGCTTTCCGCTAAGTGGCCTCTCAGAGCCTTTGTCTCCTAATCTTCCTCAAATTGTCTCAAAATGAGGAAACAGTCTAAATTCTTCCTAAGAAATCAGTCTATTAGCAATTCCATGAATCTGTGAGAGTTAAAGTATTTAGAATTAAATAATTGGAACTAAATTATCTTTACATTTTAATAGTCCTCCCCCTGCCCCACGCGCCATGGGCCTATTACATCTCTTCTCTCTGACTTCAGTAAGTTTTGCATTTATGATTTCTGTCTTTCAAAACAACAAAATATGATATTAGGCCCAGAATCCTAAGGCACAAGGCCAGTGAGGCCAAGACAGCATCAGTTTTGAGCAGCAGGGCAGTCCGTGCACAGAGCTCCTCTTACGAGGCCAAGCTGAAGACTTCAACCAGAATATCTGATTCCACTCACTTTCTGAAAAGTGCCATCAGATTGGTTTTCCTCCACAATAATGAACAAATTCATGACCATAGAGGTGACGTAACTGTTTTCTTTTACTGCTATTCTTTTCTTTTCCTATTTACTAATTGTAGCTTTAGATAGCAGTAATAAAAGAAACATTGTCATCCTTTTATGTTCTAGCTTGGCAAAATAAATAAATGTGAACGGAAATTCCCCACTCTCCTCTTTTTGTATCAAAGCCCAGTGGAATCCATTTTGGCACACCAAGTCCCACTGACATCGGCGGAGGAGGCTCCTGAATTCAATTCCTTGGGACTTGGCATTGTAAAAATAATTGGATTGTGCTGCACTCTTAACATTCCTTTCAGGAAACAGAAAATGTGCCTTTGCTAGTAGGTGGGGGTGACAAGTCCTCTAAGTGTTGGTGGGTTTCTCCCTGTGTTTTCTGTATTGTCTTGTCAAGAGGAGCTATTATCAAGTCCCAAATGAGCCTGGCAGTGCTACCCTCAATGAGGTGTTTAAAACTGCCTTCCCTGGTGAGAATGAAAACACTTCTTTTGTTCCCATCTTTAAAATTAACTGCATAGTATTACCACTATCAATGAGGTGTTTAACATCAAAATTGCCTTCCCTGGTGAGAAGAAAAACACTTACTTTGTTTCCTTCCTTAAAATTAATTGAGGTTTTTAAAAACTCATCCTTATTCAACCAACAGTTGCATAAAAGTCGAGAAGAGAAGATGGGATTTTAAAGTGTTGTCTTCGGTAGCCCATCAACATATTTTTCCTGTTTAAACCATGAGCTGAATACTCTCCACCCCTTTATTTCTTTCCTCCTACTCCATTACATTTTGTAACTTTGGCCTCATCTGTGTGGCCCTTGGCAGGGAGTTAATAGATATTTTGCCAGATGAAAGAATGAACTCCACTGACTCCAATATTCTTTACTAGATTGCATCATTTCCTCACATCTCTTCACTTGTTCTATGAGATTAAAGAAATTGCTTATTAAAAATTAAAATTAGTCACTAGTATTAATATCTTTTTTTTCCCCCAGTACTGGAGATTGAACTCAGGACCCTGTGCTTGCCAGGCAAGCACTTATTGTACTGAGCTATCTGCCCCGGCCCCTGTATTAATATCTTGAGGGGGCTTTTGTAGGTACAGATGCCTCCACTTTCCTCCGGAGATTCCAGAAGCAGCTCTAACTTACATACCTAGTCTCTGAGATGTGCAGCACTTTGTGGTCACTGCCTTTTTAACAAGATGCAGTGGAATGAAGAGGACAAAAGAGGTAGTTTTGACTTTTATAGGTCAAGGTCCAGATAGGGCATAACAATAGCCTTAAAAGAGATAAAGATCCAGGCTACTTCATAAGAATCAGTTTTGCAAAAATTCTGAAGGATCTGGGAAGGAATCAGAAGAATTAGACTACTAGAATGTTGCACAAAAAAAGGCCCACATCCTACTACCTTTATCTCAGAGAAGGATGACAAAACCCTAACAGGTTTGGAAGATGTTAGGCAAGGTGACCTCGGCTGGATTGCCAGGAGAAAGAAGGAATGCTTTGACACACCCAAACACCTCTTCCTCCCCACTGGCCTGGGGGAATATCTTATACTTCAGCTGCAAGAGGACCTGGTACAGGGAGCCACAGAATACCTACCTGTGCCTGAGGGAGTCCCCAGGCCTGACCAGGCCCAAACTAAGACAAGGCTGATTGTCCAGATACTGACTTGGACAAGGCCATGTGGCAAGCAGATGAGGTCAACAGAGTGATGGGTGGCTTGCAGGCTGCAGCACTGCCGCACTCACCTACACCCCCTTTGTTAAGCTATAAGTTCTATAGAGCTTTTTCAGGAGCAAAAGCTAAAAGGATCCCTGGAAAAAGCTGCATGTACTCCACTTTTGCCCCATCCTCATCAGGCACTTTTGACTGGTCTCAGGAAGCACCTTTGGCTTTCATGGTGGATGGCCTTGTGCTGCAGCCTGGCACACAGCTCCAGGACCTATTGGGGATTGGAGGCACTGGACAGATAGATGGGGTGGGGGCGCAAGATGGCATCTCTTTGGCTATGGTTCAAAGGAATTCTCGCTACACTTCACCCCTTCCTCCAGCTCTTACAATCTTCCTGAGCCTTGTTGATGTTCCCTGTGCCCTGGAAGGGATGTATCTCCTTTGAGAAGTGAGCACCAGGCTGCTAACACACTGCAGCCACCAGATGCTCATTGCTAGAATAACATGAACACTAATAAAGAGTAGAAACATTAATCAGTGATGGACCTGGGGACAGGATTCACTCACATGTTACCTCTTGTATGCTATTCAAAGGAAGAATAGCGTACATCCTTATCTCAGTTCCAGGAGCCCCATAAAGTTACTCTAATTTTGGAGGAACAACCATATGTCCATTGACTGGGACAGACAAATCCACCACATATCCAACAGTTGTACACATTCTGAGTTTCTACCATGGTCACTGTCCCTGTCCACTGTCCACTGCTAGAAGAGGGTCCCCTCTGCCATCGCTGGTAGCATGCAGTAATCTATAGGCACAGACAGATACTTACATGGTAATTTCAGTGGCACAACACATCCATTTCACAAAACAGCAGCAGTGGCTTCACCAGGCAGCTTTTGTCCTGGCTTGCATTATCACATGTGAACCCTCTTCCTCAGAGTGGGTTTAAGGTCCAGTTAGACATTGATGATTATATCCAGACCAACTGTATCACTATTGTGCCAGCAGGCACATCCTGCTGGCATACTGCTAGTGTAACATGTTAGTATAATGTGCACTAGCCAACACGGAGGAAGCTTCCAGCTCAGTCCCAGCTTGATTTCTGTGTCCTGCAGCCAAAGGGTGTGGTATCTTTAACACTAGGGATTTATTGACCAGTTTTGTTGTGCAGCCAACTGCACTGCAATAACTGAATGATATGCAGGAGCTTTGTGGGCTTCCCTGGCCAAAACTTCAGAGAAAAGTAGCTTAACCTTGGCCCTAGGATTTTCATTCACCCATGCAAGGTGCCTTCATTGAAACCTTTAACTATGATCCATTGTCCCAGCTTGGGGTTCTGCGAGGGGAAGCAGTACAATACAGAACACTTAATCATAAGATTATTTTATAATAGTCACCCAAAGAGTCATATACAAAGACATTACAGGAAACTGTCCACATACTAAAGACCAAAGAATCCAGCTGAGGGCCTGGATCCCATGCTAATGTCCTGCATGAATCCAGCTGAAGACCTAGAGCTCACAACAATGCCTCCCACAAGTCCAGCTGGAGGCCTAGAGCCCACAACATTGTCTCATGCAGGCCTGTTTCATGGATCTGCTCTGGGAAGGCCCAAAGGTCAGTGGTGGAAGCTAGAAAGTCTGTGCTAGTGGAATGAAAGATCTGTGCCAGCAGGCTGAGGGATCTGAACTGGAGCCAGGAGGCACAGCTGAAGGTAAGCACCAGCACTTCCCCAAAAAGTACCACAGCCATCCTCACCAATAGTGAGGTTCCAAGCTCCTCCAAGGATGAGGAAAGCCAAGTCTCCATGAGGAAAGCCAATGTGACAAGCTTCTCCAGAAGACCAACCTGTGCACCATCTTCCCTTCCAGAGCCAAGAAGCAATGGTCAAAGCAAGAGCCAGAGCTCCCCCAGAATGCACCACAGCCATTCTCAACAACAAGGTCTGAAGCTCCTTCAATGATGAGAACAGTTGAGTTTATCAGGGAAGCCAGTATGACAAGCTCCTCTAGGAAAACCAACAGCTCCCTACAGCTTCCCTGACAACTTCCAAAAGCTTCCAACAGCCCCCAACAGCTTTTTTCCTCCTTCTCCAGTTCTGCCTCATGTGCTACTGGCAACAATCTTCAGGCAGGCCTCCCACATCCAGCACCACACTGGTTCAGTTCAAGCCAATCAACCCCTGTGAGGGTGTAAAGCAGGGGAATATGCCACTGTACTTGACTGTCCTCTGCCCAATTTTTGTGCCAGTGTTGGTGAAATAAATGCCCCGTCATTGTCAATTATTCATAGGTACCTACTCATCTCACTAAACTAAGTAAGACTTCCTAATAACAGCTTCCCCAGTGGTCTGTTTATGGAAAACACTTGCAAGAGGCCAGTAGCAATATCTGCACATGTGAGTACACATCTGCGTCCTTCCCTCCGGACACAGTCCCAGTGTAATCCACCTGACACTCATACCAGACACCTTGACCTAAGTACCTGTCCAGCTAGTATGTCCACCCTTCAAAGATGCAGCTTGAAACAAGTCTTACACACCTATACAGGATATAAAAGACCAGAATACCTTATGGAAATACCTGTAGCCTTTGCTCCCCCCCACCACCAGCCCATGGTAGCCCCCTTGTGCTTCTCTAGGTGTCTGGTGACAAATGGTTTGTACTTTCCCGAGGGCATCAGTCTCTTGATTACCTGGTAGGCAGCAAGCCTTGGACAGCCACATGACAGACTGCTAGTGTCTCTGGCTCTACATTATTTTGTACATCTCCTTCCACATTCGTTGTCCCTTGAATGGCTTTCTAACTCTCTGCTGTTTTTTGCATTGTGCCGTCTACACGGTCAGTCCTCTAAATTCAGCCCCACTCTCCATGCAGAGGAGCCACTTTTCATGAGTCACTACTACCCACACTCCCCTTAGCTCAGCTCACTGGCTATTTTTCCTTTCCCACTCTCTAACCATCTCGTAGCTGCATTCATCTCTATGACTGCTATTCCTTTCTGTTTTGTGTCTTGGCTACTACTGTCACTAGTAACAAGCATCTTTAGGAATGGACACTGTCCATTCCAGCACCTTATTGGTCTTAGCTCTTGATTCAATCATTGGGGGTGGTTTAGCAACTTGCAAAGACACTGACCCCTGTATGGCCTGCAAGCCACTTGTCACAGCACAGGAAAATACTACCCCATGCTGCTGCAGCTATGGATGCTGCTTTTGATTTGTGCTACCCCAGAAAAGGGCTTGGCCAAAAGGCCTTCAAAGCAGTCACTATTGGATATCTTCTCTTTACAATCACCTAGGCAAACACAGTGATGGAGTCTACCTGCTGCAAGTCTTTGTCCATGGCCAGCAATTCCTGACCCCATGCTGCATCCTGGATTTCTATTTTCCATAATTGGGACCAGAATTCCACTAGAACTGTCTGTTCCACTTGTTTCTTCCATAGCCCCCAACCATAGTAACTCTTAATAAATCCTAAGACAAATGGGCTGGCACATGCTTATAATCCCAGCACTTGGGAGGCTGATGCTGGAGGACTACCATAGGTTCAAGATCAGCATGGACTACAGAGGGAATTCAAGGCCAGTCTGAACTACATAGTGAAACCTAGTCCAAAAATACAAACAATAAATAAATACAAATAAAGCAGCATTGGGGTTCCAGGGCACATAACTGGCATGTCACACAGGTATCTTAGCTTGCTCAAAAGTCTTTTGAACCCTTTCATCCCAATCCTGTACGGTCTCCTTTTTTTTTTTTTTATTATCACGTTATATAAGGCAGAGGCTGGACATGGGGGTATTTGCTTGTGATCCCAGTGTTCAGGAGGCTGAGCCAGGAGGATCACTGTGAGTTCAAGATCAGCCTGGGCTACAGAATGCTAACCTGTCTCAGAGAGAATGAAAAGAAAAAAAGGGGGTAGCATATAAAAATGTGTCCACCCCCCAAATCCTAGATGTCTCTGAATTTATTGGCACAGGCCGCTGCAAAATTGTCTCTCCATTTTTTGGCATCTTGTGTGTCTTACCTGACCATAAGACTCTCAGATTCTCTACTTTGGTGCCAGGCCCTCACACCTTGTGTGTATCTCCCTTCAGCACCCCATCAGGTGGCCATGTACACTTCCAGATATTTCCCTAAACCCATGAGGCACTCAGAGGTGAACGAGTTATGTATAATGAAACATTGTCTCAGTCAGTGTGCAGGATAACAAATCAAGGCCTGGGCTACCACCTCATGGCAAATGGTGGGGCTCTTCAGGAAGTCCTGGGGTCCTGGGTGACCTTGAGAGGTCCATTAGGTCCACTCCAGGTGAAAACAAACTGTTCTTGGGGCTCAGCAGCTAAGGGAAGACTAAGAAAACACTAACAACATTTCAAAAAACAGCATGCTATCACAAAAAATAGAAAGAAAGAGGGCCCACCAACAGCGGGCGCAGGGCCCAGACTCTCCCTGGCCTGCCCTGCCAGCCGTGCCTCCAGGGCTCGAGGAGACAGCAATTGAGATTGGGTGTAGTGGTGTGCCTATAATCCCAGCTCTTGGGAGGCTGTAAACAGGCGGATCACTAGAGTCTGATCTAGTAGTGAGACCCTGAACACCCAGTAGACCCTTCCTTAACATACCAAAAACAGAAAAAAAAAGAAAGAAAGAAGAAAGAAAGAAAGAAAGAAAGAAAGAAAGAAAGAAGAAAGAAAGAAAGAAAGAAAAAGAAAAAAAGAAAGAGAAAGAAAGAAAGGAAGGAAAAAAGAAAGAAAAAAGGGGTGGGGCTGGGGAGATAACTCAGTGGAATAAGTGCTTGCCTGGCAAGCATAAGAACCTGAGTTTGACCCCTGGTATCACCAAAAAAAAAAAAAAAAAAAAGAAAGGAAAAAGAAAAACATCAAAGAAAAATGATCCCAGAGCCCACACCAGTTATTCAGTCTGTCTCAATTACTTTTCTCTCATTGCTGGAACAAAAATACCCAATACCCAAAATTAAGGAAGGAGGGGGCTGGGGAGATGGCTCAGTGGAACAAGCACTTCCCTGGCAAGCTCAAGGGCCTGAGTTCAACCCCCAGTTCTGCAAAAAAAAAAAAAAAAAAAAAAAAATTAAGGAAGGAGAGGTTTATTTAATTCACAGTTTATAAGAATGCTAGTGACATGTATAGAAAACAGATTTAAGCTACGAGGAGTTGATCTCTGCCCAGAGGCCTCAGTACTATAGACCAGCATGTGAAGGGCAGCTCTTCTTCTGTAATTTACCTCCCCAGTTTATTTTTTTAGTAGACCAACAATAGTTAGAAATATAGAATAGGGGCTGGTGAGATGGCTCAGTGGAATAAGTGTTTCCCTGGCAAGCGCAAGGGCCTGAGTTCAATCCCTGGTTCCACCAAAAAAAAAAAAGAAGAAGAAAAACAGAAATATAGAATAGCCTGTTTTTAAAACAAAAGTCACTTGTATTTGTCTTTTTTTTTTTTTTTTTTTTTTTTTTTTTTTTTTTTTCCGAACTGGGGATTGAACTCAGGCCCTTGTGCTTGCCAGGCAAGGACTTATTCTACTGAGCCATCTACCCAGCCCTCCCAACCTGTATTTTTCTGTAAAAATTGTATATATATATTTTAGAGAAAGTATTTGGACACAAAGTATATCAAATTTACAGTAGTTTTTTTCATACCCTTTTGAAGTTTGCAACTTCTGTAGTTAGGAATCTATTTCTTACAGCTTTCTTATTCAGAGCTTTGTCCTGGTCTGTTCTAGAGTGTACACAGAACTAACTAAAGTCATGTGCATGCAGCCTGGTTGTACTGGAACAAATCTTATTCATAACTATGCAGGTTTTAATTTCTCAGTCTCATTTTGGTAAATATTCCTTATATGGCTTTTGTGGGAGAGTGGGCTGATACTTAAAAATAATGGGCTCTGATTGGACAACTTTTTATGAGTTCTTAAACTTGACCTAATTTAACTGCTACAATTCAAAACTGAATTCATGAGCTCAACTTTATTTTTATTTATTTATTTATTTATTTATTTATTTATTTATTTATTTATGCAGAACCCAGACCCTTGCATGGAGCTATCTCCCTGGCCCCTAATGAGCTCATCTTTAAAGCTTTCACTGGAAATTTTTCGGCTGCTCCAAGTGAGCACTATGTGTGAGAGACATCTGATTCCTTGTTTAATTTGTAAAGTGGGGCCAGGGAGATGGCTCCGTAGAATAAGTGCTTGCCTGGCAAGTACAAGGGCCTGAGTTCAATCTCCGGGTCCACAAAAAAAAAAAAAGATGGCTTGCAAAAGCAGGCCAGAGTCTAACGGTGCTCATTAATACTGGGTTTGCTTGTTAAACACAGGTATAAGCCTAGTATGCAAATAAAAGAAATACATAACAAATAAAAAATATATATATATGAATTCATAGTTTGTGGAGGTTTCAGTCCATACTCAGCTGGCTCCACGACACCAGCACATGGCAGAAGGCAACAGCTCATGGCAGCAGAAAATGGCAAAGAGCAAACAAAAAGAGCAGTGGCAGCAGTGTGAACAGAGAGCAAGCCTGTCTCCCTTGTGTAGCATCAGGCTGTCTGCCCCAGGCCAGCTGTAGCACTCACACCCGTAGTTCCAGCACGGCTCATGAATTAATCACAAGTCTAGAAGTCTGCCTCATGACTGCATGAGGCTTTCGCATGACAACTAGACACAAACCATAACACAATCAGAAAGCAATGTTGGCTACAGTAGATTAGACGGGGGAGCACCTTCTTTAACTTTTACCCATCATCATTCTCCACAAGCCATGCAACTACTGTACAAGCTGTACTGGGCTGTACTGGGTAAAAGAACTGTGGACTAGGCAATTTTTAGTTTTTCTAATTCTTGCCGGTGGCTGTGATCTTTGCCTATCACCCCCAGACTACCAAGTAAGTCTATCCTGCCTGGTACTAACCACCTTGTGCGGGCTGGGTAGCATTACACGCTCCCATTTTGCTTAGCTGCACATCATTGTCTTTCTAGTCTGAACTCTCAAGTGGGACCCTCTGACTGTGGAGTGCAGGGTGTATTCTGACAATATATTACATTTTTCAGGTGGAGCAGGGATTACAAACTGTGATTCCAGAAAGGATAGTTGCCCACCCCTAACATAAGCATAGTCCTCTTTACCTGTGCTGTTCTATCTCCATACCCGTAACTTACAGCTCAACATCTCTGGCTCTCCCTATCTACAAGCTCCCTTTTGTCACAAGCCCCATGGCTGCTTTGATCTCAAAATGCTTCTGGAAGAATGAAAAGCCAGGTAACCCACAATGGCAGTTGAAGAACTATACCAAAGTCATTCACAAGAAATGTTCTAGGCAAGCCAGTCAGTCAAAAATAACAACTTAAGTTGTGGAATCCAGAAGCAGAGTACCAATCACTCAAGACATGCCCAGTGGGCTCTCCTTGACTTTTCTGTACCCTGCCAGGAATGCTCATCCTTGCCCCCTTGATATCCTGAGACAGGAGTCAACCCCAGCACTGCCACTTGCCTCAACCCTATGCAGGCCACTTGCGGCTCAAGAGCCACTCCTCTCACCTGACATCCAACTTTAGAGTCTGACCTGTTTCCATGTCAACTTGGGTTTGGGCTTCAGTTTGCACTCAGTATGATGACCTGGACCCTCTACCATCCCCATCTGCCAGCCCTGGCACCATAACAGAGTCAGTCCAGTCCTCTTCCTTCTGCACTTCCTTGGCACAGGCTTGGGCTTGAGGCCCAGCTGCTGCTGCTATCTTGAGGAACCTTGCTATGGCTGCTACATCTCACCCAGCTCTTTTCTAGCCATCACATCATACTGTTCCTTAACAATGAGAGTATTTCTCCAATCTTCAGATTACTTTGAAGGTAACCCTGTACTCAGTCCTAGCCCTCCCCAAACAGAGGCAGACTGCCATCCCAGATGAAGCCACCCACCGATGAGTTGTAGCACATGAAAACGTCACCTTTCAACAGCCCCACCCTTGAACACACAAGCCTTTTGGGAGGTAATTTGGATCTGAACCATAACACTCCACCATGACCCAGTTTTTTGACCTTGGGCAATCATCTAACCACTCTAAGGCTTGGTTTCCTCATCTACAAAACCAACTCAATCCGAAGTCCCAGGCTAGGGCTAACTTACCCTGACTCTAAAGAGTTGTAATTAAGTTGATCGTTCTCTGGATACTCAAACTGAATTGTCCAAATACTAAGTCTTCTCTGATCCCTGTATGTATGTCTCTCCCAGATTTAAATCTTCCATATTCTAGGATAAGGCGTTAGTTTCACAAAAAATTGGGAATGGGAAAATAAAATGTAATGGCTCATTTTGTTAGCAATAGAAACATGAAGACAAAAAGATTGAATTGTCTTCAGAAAGGCTCTATATAAACTTATATAAAGAAATATAAGAACTGATGTTTCAAAAAAACATTATTTTGACAAAAACATAAAAAAAATCTGACAAGGCTCATCTATAATAAAATGCCTTGTTTGGTTCAAGACTGCTTTCTTTCATCCCTTTATTTATTTATTTATTTTTAAAGTTAATTATCTTTTTTTTAACATTTATTTATTTGTGTGTGTGTGCGTGTGTGTGTGTGTGTGTGGCCAGCTCAGCCCACCTGGGGGCGGGGCTGGCTGGCATGTGGTGCTGGGGGATTGAACCACAGTCCCTGTGCTTTGCTAAGCTTGTTCTAAGTAGATGCTTTAGACCACTGAGCCATCTCACCAAACCCATACCATCCCTTTAAAAAAATAATAAAAAAAAACTTTTCTAATATGTCACAATCTTCTGTTCATATTGGTTTTAGCTTCCTTTCCTCAAGTGCAAAATCTTTAATTTATTGAACTTGTTATTTTTCTTTTCTTTTTTCTTTTTTTTTTAGGAACTAGGAATTGAACTCAGGTCCTTGTGCTTGCAAGGCAAGCACTTAGTTTCCTGAGCTATCTCCACAGCCCCTTGTTATTTTTCTTACATGGTCTTGACATTTCTCAGATGTTTTCTTTTTCTCAGGGTAAGTATGACTCAGACCCACACAATTTCATGTTCCCAATCTACAGTATTTATTTAAGGAACAGATAGATGGACTGCCAAGCTGGTGAATTCCCAACAGAACCTCAGGACACTGCCAGAAACTACCAGGAAAGATTAGCTCTCTTCCTACTGATACTGTGGAGCTAGAAATGATGTCTGCTGTGAGCCAACAAAACCATTCTGTCACTATGTAGGAGTGCTCACCTGAGATACAAGCTAATCCAGAGAAAGCAAGTCCTACTGCATGAGAAAAACAGGCTTCCTGAGCATATTGTTTGACCTTGCAGGGTATACGGTCTGCCCTCCCACCTGCCAACAACACAGCCAATAAACTTCCTTTTTGTTTAAGCAAAAGCCATCTTTAAATCAGAATTTTTTTGGTCACATGCATTTGAAAGTAATCAAACTAGAATCTGTGAACCTATGGGCAAAGTTCCATTTTCTAACATCTTCACATCAGTAGACAAGCAAGTAGCCCTTCTAAATTAAAAGTATGTATAATTTTCATGTGACAATTAAAAATAAAAATAAGTGAAATTGGGGTTAATTTACCACAATTAACTGTGGGGTTAATTTGTCACAGGAAATGATAAAATAGAATGTCACATTCCCATTTAATCTTCAAAGTAGCAAATATTTATTTTTCGAACCAGAGTCTCATGAAATGCACGCTGACCTCCAAGTCACAGCAATCATCCTGCCTCAGCCTTCTGGGTGCTGGGATTGCATCATGCACCACCACATCTAACACATTTTAGGCCTTTTTATTCTACCTAAACATTTTTTTTTTTGTAGGAATATATGCTTGCACTACCCCCGCATATATATAATTTTTTAATTAGCCAGAATTTAAACTTATTCTGGGCAGCTTTACCTCTGCTATTTCAGGTACTCTTTATTCCATCTCAAGGTTCTTACCTCAAAACTTATGACCCCTTTTATCTTTTATAATGGAGGAAGTGGACTGGAGATTTAACTCAGTGGCACAGTGCCTCCCTTGCAAGTATGAGGTCCTGAGTTCAATTCCCAGTACCAAAAAATAAAACAAAATAAAATGGTGAGGGCTGGGGAGATAGCTCAGTTGGGCTGGGGAGATAGCTCCGTAGAATAAGCGCCTGCCTAGCAAGCACAGGATCCTGAGTTCAATCCCTGGCACCAAGAAAAAAAAAAAAAAAGGAGAAAGTTTTTCTACCTACAATTAATCTCTCCACATGTTTTGTCCCAGTTCCTCATACTTTTTTGAAATTGTTACGCACTGTCTCTTCAGGATCCTCAAGCTTTTCTTCAGTCCACCAGCCAGCATTTGCACATGTTCAAGCTACAGCCATGTGAAATTCAAAAGCTGCTTCACCCCAAGAGTCCCCTCTTCATCCCTCTACTACCCAAAGTCTTCCTACTGAACTCACTTCAGTATACATCCGTCATGCAATCAAAAGTGCTTCTGTAAGTAGGAATGGAGGCCTGTAATCCTTGTATTCTGGAAGGCTGAGGCAAGAGGATCAAAATTAGAGCCTAGCACGGGCAATCTAGTGACTTATCCGGATCCTCTTCAAATAAAAATAGAAAGGGCTGGGAGTGTAGCTCAGTGTGAAGATACCAAGTTCAAACATGTCACACACACATACACACACACAGAGAGAGAGAGAGAGAGAGAGAGAGAACTTTTGCTTAGCTCATCTATAGAAATATAGATATGAGACAAAAGCCTAATGTCCCAAGGGAGCAGGGCACAATAGACAGAGCTCCGGAAGAGCTGCTGCCTCTCACTTGTAAATCCCAGCAACCTGGAATTCAAGGCTGCAGATAACAGCTTCCAATGTCACCCTGTTCTTTGATCCCTTGCTTGGGATGTTATCAGCTAACGTTTGTGTGAACCTAGTGTTAGGCAAAGGTTGGAAGTTGATAGAGATAGTAGTTTGTGCTTATTAAAATAATTATGCATATTCCTTAGCCTGCCTTTAGCCCTCAATAAATATGAGATGCTTCTGAGGCTCTGGGATCACTTGGAGAGAGACTAAGATCAGTGAGACTTCTGAAGCTACATTCATCAAGTCTTCTCATCCTTTCTTTCAGCACTGACTCATAACATACAACAAGTGGTGCTCAATGTGAGGCACAGAAGATGATCAGGAGTGAGTTTAAGAGGCCTGACCATGTAGGAAAAGTATGCCCAGTGTAGGCGAGACCACCAGAAAAAGCTCAGAGTAATGGGAAACTCCACTTCAGTAGAAAATGAGTATGTCCGTCTTATTCGGACATTACTCAAAGGAGCAAGTGTAAAGGAGAAACCAGAGTTTTGAGGAATTATTTTCCCTTATAAAAAGGCATTGTTATTGGTTCCAGCCTAAGCAAAAGGCTGCTTTAAACTTAACAGTTCGGAAACAAGTTATGAGAACACTGCGTCATGCTCATCAAAATGGGGAACCAATTCCTCTTCTCTTTGTAGTCTAAAGTCTTAGCTTTGGAACCATTTCAATCAGACTCAGAAGAGTCTAAGAAATGTTTGGAAAGGTCAGCCTCAGATACTGATATTGCTAAACCTCAAGAGTAGCTTCCATGCAAATATGAATCTGCACATGAGACTTTTTAAGATCTCTGCCTTCCTCACTCTCTAATGAGAATGCAAGCATAGAAAAAAGGAGAAAAGTAGAGTGGGGGCCTCTTTGGTGCATAATTATGATAAGGTTGCACCCCCTCATGACCTCCTACATGGAGGCACTCTCCAGAATACCAAGAGTGTTGGTTTTTAAATTTCTCAATGCTCTATAGTGGCTATGACTCTGACAAACTGGGTTCTAAAAGGACATTTATGGCATTACAAACCAACTGCTCAGAATCTGAGGATTTGGAGAATATAGAACAAAGGGAAACTAAGAATGAGGTACAAGAGCTGCAAGCCAAGGTAAGGCAATTATCACAATTGATTTCTAAATTGATTGAAAAAATGGAGGTCTCTACCCCTGTAGTTCCTCCATCTTAGTTCATAAAAATTCAGCCCCTATCACCATCTTTTAACCCTTCTGCTCCTCCATATGAGGAGAAAAAGGAAGCCCTCATAAAAGTTTATGAAAGTGTGATATCTCAGGCTCTTATGCAAGGGAGACAACAGGGAGACCCTGAAGCTTATTCTGCCCCTTTGGGTATTTTTCCTGTGTTGGTTCAACAACACCCACCAAATGCTCAAGTTCCCCAGCGGTATGTACAGTGGGAACACCAACCTCTGGCATTCAAGGTTCTTAAAAATTTAAAGCAGACTGTTATGGCCTATGGTATGCAATCAACCTATGTGAATGGATTAATACAAAGATTAGCAAATGAACATAGATTAATTCCTCATGATTGGGAAGTTTTGTGCCATACAATTTTAGAGCCAAGCCAATATTTTCAGCTTAGTACTTGGTGGAAAGATGAAGCAGATACTCAAGAGAGGGTTAATAGGGGACAAAAACCCCCAGTTAATGTTTCATCAGGTAAACTCACCGGGTCAGGGGCCTAGCTTGGTATTCAAGCTCAGTTGCAATATGTTGATGTTGCTATTGTGCAAACTCATATTTGTTGCTTGAGGGCACAAGAAAGGCCAGGAGATGATCAAAAATCATTTGCTAAGGTTCTCCAATCTAATAAAGAGCCATATATAGATTTTGTCTCCCGATTAAGGGAAGCTGTACACAAAACAGTAAAAGCACCAGATTTGAGGGAGTTATCATTACAAACTTCGGCTTTTTAGAATGAAAATACTGAATGTCAGAAGGCTCTTCTTCCCTTAAAGACACAGAGTGCATCATAGGAAGAATATATTAAGGCCTGCACAGACATTGGCTCAGAGCCATACAGAGCTAATTTATTAGCAGCTGCCTTACAGTCTTTTTTTAAACAAAATCATACCAAATGTTTTAAGTGTGGAAAAATGGGTCATGTGAAAAAAGATTGCAGAAAAGGACAAGATAAAAAGAAAAAAGTGATAAGAATACCGAGACTGCTCCAAGACCTTGTCTGAGATGTGGAAAAGGTAAACACTGGGCTAATGAAGGCCACTCCAACCTTGAAGTATGGCCAACCCTTACAATCTCAGGGAAACTGGAGTATGGGTCCATCATCCAGGGGCCCCTGAGAAAAACAATAGAGAACACCTGTAGTTTTCATTGGCCAGCCCAAATTTCAATCAAATGCAGGATCGCAGATCTTTTCCATGAAATCCCCAGAAGCACAGCTTTAGATCTGATGACTACGGAAAATCAGTTTTTGCTCTAAGCTTGTGACGTTTACAAAATTAAAACTGGAGTTTTCAGCCCTATTCCAAAAGATACTGTAGCTCTGATAGTAGAAAGAAGTAGTATTATTACCCCAGGTGTATTTGTACATTTGGTAACTATTGATAGTGATTATGAAGGAGAAATATTACTTAGGATATCTACTATTAATTTTTTTTTTTTTTCGGAACTGGGGATTGAACTCAGGCCCTTGTGCTTGCCAGGCAAGCACTTATTCAACTGAGCTATCTCCCCAGCCCCAAACATTTTCAAAATAAAACTTAACTGCTTATTAAAAATAGAAGTCATTTTCTCTTTATTATGCATATCAAACTTATACTGAATTACCTCAGGTAGATTGTTTACTTATAGGTAAGTTTCTTCCAAATGCTTTGTAAAAAAAAAAAAAAAAAGCTATCTTCTAAAAGCCTTCTAAAAGTTTTGTAGAAAAAAAAAAAAAAATCTTGTAAGTTGTAAACAGATGGTTCCAAGCAGCAGGGGACCGTGGCGGGTGGGGTGCATAAACTGAGATCAGGGAGGGCCCATGTTCCCATCCACTCCCATCCTAAGCTAACTCAGATCAGCATCTGCAAGGTAGGTTCAGCTACAGAGGTTTGTGTTCCTGGTGCTGAGTAGGTGGATCATGACTGACAAGCGGTGGCTCTAGCAATGGCTGTGCACATGGCTGCCTTTGCAAGTTCTTAAGGCTCAAGATAGTATCTAAGTTTAAAATGTGGGCAAAAACAGAACATCCAGCAGTCAGAACCAGAGCCACGGCTGACACAGAGTGGCTAAGCCCAGAGACCATAGTTCCCTTAAAAGCTTCAGGAGATAATGTAGGCCTGAAAAACCCTATGTAGGTGCTAAGCTTAAGCTGCTGCTAGCCGCTGGGCCAGCACAGCTACAGTAAAATCAACCAAAGATAGCCCCAGTGCTAAATGGTCTCCAGTTTTGGGGTTTTTTTGGCAGAACAAGGGATTGAAGCCCTTATTCTATTGAGCCATCTCTCCAGCCCATATCTGCAGGTTTTATTTGGTGTAATCAATGCTGTTTATACAAAGAAATCAAAGTTATAATTCTATCCAACCAAACCATTGTTTGAACCACACCAGATTCTTGCATTGTTCAATTGGTTATTCTTTCTTTGATAAAAATTTTAAAATTGTT
>NW_004524690.1:4376250-4382785 GCF_000260255.1 Octodon degus
GTGAGATGGCTCAGTGGTCTAAAGCACCTATTTGGAACAAGCTTAGCAAAGCACAGGGACCGGTTTGATACCCCAGCACCACATGCCAGCCAGCCCCGCCCCCGGGTGGGCTGAGCTGGCCACACACACACACACACACACACAAAATTAAAATAATGTGTAAAAGCCATGGAGTCTAAAAAGTTGCTTGATTTTGATATTCCATTTAAATAATAAAAGGCCTAGTAGTGGCCTCCAAAGGGGTTCAAGCTATGATAACTTCTTCATATTTGGGTCAACTTATGCAACAAAGATATTTTGTGTCCCAAACTGTTCAGATCAACCATTGATGATTTTCAGACTTTTTTGGTAATATTAATTGGCTCCATCTAGATTTTAGACTAATTTCTCTGGTGCTATAGACTGTTATTATCCTTCAAATGAGTTAAATTAATTTGATTTTTTTTCATAGATAGGGTGATATTAGGTTAAGTGAAAAAAAAAAGGTATAGCTTCCTCTTCCAAAATATAAAATACAGGTTCCTCACTGTACAATCAAAATTCTATTAAAGCAAAAGGGGAGTCAATCCTGCCAACATCATTTGTAAATTTATACTATTAAATTTTTAAACTTTCACAGCAACAGAAAGACAAACTAGGTAAGAGAAAAAGTGCTAAAAAGGGTCCTTTGGAGAGATCTCTGTACTGGACAATCGAAGGGACTCAGTCCACTACTAACCTGGGGCAAGGGATATGCTTGGTTTTTTGTTTTTTGGGGTTTTTTTTTTTTTCCCAGAGAATGCTAAATGACCTATTTGGGTGCCAGAGTATACTGTCAGGCTATACTATGAAGCCAGATCTGAAAAAGTAAATGGCAATCAGGCTAGATCCAGCCTGGGGCCTACTCAAGGAACTGACCAAATGGAAATTTAAGGTCTAAGTAGGTGACAAAAACATAAAAATACAAAAGATGCATATTAATTATAGATAAAAGAGTTTATTCCTAAGGGGTTTATGTATCTGTGTGTTTATGAGTTTGTGTGTCTTTCAAGAACAGCTGTTTTTCTTTTTTAATGATTTGTTCTAAATATAATTTGAGATATAGGCTTAAAAGCATACTTTTTCTTAAATCACCAAATAGTCAAAGTGATATAAAAATTGATTTATACACAATACCCCATAAGATTTAAGCTAATTCAACAAAAATTCCCTAGAGTGAAAAAAATTATTAGAGAAGAATCCAACTGATGAATAAGAGGTGTGGCCAACCTTTTTATTCATTAATGAGGAGCGCCCAACAATCTCAATAGCCTCTCAGGAGACACCCTCAATAAACAGGTCATTGGTTAAAAGATAAAGTTTTTCAAAATGTTACAATAAGACTTACTTTTTAAAGATGGTTTTGGTACAAAACTAAAAAACAAAGGTTTTCATATGAGTATGGCAATTCAGTATTGTTAATCTCATGGTATATTAAGTCTATTTATGATTCCAGGTGTACAGGTCTTTCAAAATATAAAACAAAGATTGCTTATTGGGACATGACTTTTTCTTAAATTCAAACTTCTGCCTTTTGCAAAAAGCTTGTGATATATGTCTAATTTAAGATGGCTAATTAGATAAAAAATATTTGTGTATTAGAGGTGATTGGTTAAAAGTGTTATGTTATGTCAAAACAACAAAACAGAAAATACAGTATCTCACAAAATGCCATTAGGATTGTCTTACTACAATGTTGTATATGGTTTTGATTCTATAAATATTAGAATATCCATTGATAATTATAAAATGAGCTAATCAAAGCTTAAAAGAAATGCTTATTAAACAAAAAGGGGAAAATAGTATGGAAATAACATGTGTACACTTAGATTAATTGTTCAGAAAGCACTAGTTACATTTTTTTTTTTTTTTTTTGGAACTGGGAATTGAACTCAAACCCTTGCACTTGCCAGGCAAACACTTATTCTACTGAGCCATCTCCCCAGCCCCACTGTTTACATTATTTCAAATAAATAACTGCCAGGGGCTGGGGATTTTGCTCTGTGGTAGAATGCTTGCCTAGCAAGCTGGAAGCCCTGGCTTCAGTCCTTGGCACCAAAAACAAAACAAAACAAAATAAAACAGAACAAGAAAATAACTGCCAGACAGATCTGCTACAGACTGTCATTGGACAAAAAAAAAAAAAAAAAAAATTACTGGAAAAGTGATTTGGGTGACAACTTGACCAAACCTAGAAAATGAGCAAATGCAAGTATTTTGAGAAAAAATAGTACCAACTTGTTTCTTGCCATGGTGGCTTTGATATTGCTTCTAGTAAGTGTTAAAGGTAATTTTAGTTATTGGGCTTACGTTCTAAATCCACCAGAGTTCACTGGTGGGATGCTACTATACCCATATAAGTGAATGAAAGTTCCTGGTTACCTGGCCCCTATCATGCCCGGGGACCAGCAGTCCCAGAATAATTAAAAAAAAAAAAAAAAATCAAATGCCATTCTACAAGATTGGAGTAAAAGGCTGACCTATTTGTATTGGGCATGGAGCTCATTGCTTATCTATATTAAATAATAACACTGGGGACAAGGGAAGAAAAAAGGGACTTTTTCTGCCACCCTGCCAGATACTAATGTTGCTTATCTCAGTGATTGGTACACTGGGAAGTCTGTAGAGTAGAAGCAGCCCAGGTGTTGGTTAATACTTCCTGTAGAAGTGTCATAGATTGGAGCCCTTATGGCTCTGCCCAGATGGCTGAAGAGAAGGAGTTAAGATGAAAATGGAATGGCAGGGGCTGGTGAGATGGCTCAGTGGTCTAAAACACCTACTTAGAACAAGCTTAGCAAAGCACAGGGACCGCGGTTCAATCCCCCAGCACCACATGCCAGCCAGCCCCACCCCCTGGTGGGCTGAGCTGGCCACACACACACACACACACACACACACACAAAAAAAAACAATAAATAAATAAATAAATAAATAAATAAATATTAAAAAGAAAATGGAATGACAGTGATGAGATTTATACTAACACTAAAAATGTCAATACAATAATGTGACATAGAAGAATGTCCCCTAGTGTCCCTCATGTTTCTGGGGGACCAATTCAACAACATCTTTGGAAGTTAGTTACCTCATTAAATCATGTCAGCATGAAAAGATTATATATGGAGGAATCGACCCTCCTATAATTGACAACTAAAATTTAAAAGAAACACACCTTCTGCTCAAGCAGGTGTCCACCTCCCTTAACTGTTGCTTGTAGGACCTCCTTATTAGAACTCTTATACCTGTACCATCACGTCACAACTGTTCTTTATATACATGTCTAAATTCTTCTATTAGCCTTAATTGTTCTAGGGATAGCATCTATATTCTCAGGGCAAGGACCAGAATTTGGCTTCCTGTACAAGTACAATGCCCATGGCAAGACTCCCCTTCCATGATGCTGTTCCAACATTTGCTGGAGGTATTAAAGAAGAAAACAAAAGAATGATTAAACTTGTGATAGTCATAATTGTTTACCTTTTTAAAATTAATTTTATTGAGAAGCAAATAGCAATGAGACAGTTTCAAAACCAATTAGTAGGACAGTTTCAATGAATACATTGCATATTTGTTTGTTTTGTTTGTTGTTTTTTTGGTGGAACCAGGGATTGAACTCAGGTCCTTGTGCTTGCTAGGCAAGCACTTATTCCACTGAGCCATCTCCCCAGCCCCAATACATTGCATATTGTTATCTTCATAGTGGTTATTCATAGTACAAGAAGCAGACATGATATCCTGTCCAAACACTGTTAGTACAAATCTTTCTTCTCATTGAATTAAGAGAAAGTAGCTATTTATTTATCCTATTTTGTATATATAAATACAAAATAGTCCTTCATTTTTTTCCATAATTTTATTGAGAAACAAATAGCAATGAGACAGTTTCAAATCCAATTAGTAGGACAATTTCAATAATTAATACATTGTGTATTGTTGTCTTAGTGGTTATTCATTGTACAAGACGCACACATGATATCCTATTTACAAACACTTAGAACAAATCTTTCTATTCACTGAATTAAAAGAATGTAGCTGTATATCTAGCCTATTTTGAATATACAGATACAAAATGGTCATTCATTTATATCCCCTTTTTTTGTTTAGGTTTGTCATTTAAATATTATAGGTGTGTGAATTCAGCAAAATATTCCAAAATAGTGCAGTAGTCCATAACAGTAGTGGGCTTTCCGTAAGACTGGCAATGTCAGAAGTTGTTGACTTGAGCATTTAAGTTGTTGACTCAGCATATTAATAGGCTTTACTTTTTATATTTCATTTTTATACTTTTCTGCTGGATGGTTAAGACCAAGATAAAGCAAGATCTATATAACAAGAAATGTAGCTTTTGTATCTGATAAGGTCAGTCAAATCCCCTCCAGATTTATCCTGAAACCCTGTACTGCAGTTTGTAGATCCGTTGTCAGTGTCAGCCACGTGGATGAGTCACGGCCATTGCTTGACCAATTTGTTCTCTGTGAAAGCCTGAAAAAATGTTTTCTCTCCATGTGACTCTCCTTAGGCACACTCTACACCATCAATCACTTTCCTCTGTGGCCCCATAATCTCCTTGATCAGAAAATTTGGACACAACTGAGTTATATGATGTTATAGTACAGGTTCTCCTATGTCCTGAGTCTTCACTGACCTTGAAAGGTGATAGGCATAATTTAAAAAATAATATCCATCATAGCCAAAGCTGCTACAGCTGAGTAACATTGAGCCAAGGTGTACAAACAGTTCATTTTGTGCAGCAGTGGTATAAGGATTCAGAACACTTATAGACTTCACAAAAGCACATAGATTCAGAGTTAAATGCTAAGATAAATGATTTAGGACAAGCTGCTGTTATGCTAGGAGATCAAATTGTTAATCTACAATGTCAACTTCATTTAAAATGTGATTAAAATACCTCTTCATTCTGTATAATTCACTTTCCATGGAATCAAACTCATTTCCCACGGGAAAATGTAAAAAGACATTTGTTGTATCATGGTAATATTACCGCTGAGATCCTATCTCTTCAAGTATATGATAATACTTTTGTAAAACAATTGTCAGAATTGACTGGTACTGGGGCTGGTGAGATGGCGCTGTGGTCTAAAGCACCTACTTAGAACAAGCTAAGCTAAACAAAGCACAAGGACCGCGGTTCAATCCCCAGCACCACATGCCAGCCAGCCAGCCCCACCCCCTGGTGGGCTGAGCTGGCCACACACACACAAAATAAATAAATAAATATAAAAAAAAATTTGACTGGTACTGATCTGTTACAAAGCTCTAATGGCATTGGAAACCTTAATCCTTGTCATGTTATTCCATGGTTTAGTAAAAGTGTAGTAGTGATTTGTCTATGTTGTCTCTGTACTATTTGTATATCCTGCTTAGCCTGGTGACAAGGACAAGTCCGGCAACAAGCCATGGATCAAAAATCTACAGTCCTTGCCCTGATGCTTCAAAAAAAAATTTTCAGCATAAAAACAAAAGCGGAGAATTATAGAAATATAGACACCAGACAAAAGCCTAATGTCCCGAGAGCAGGGAGCAACAGACAGAGCCCAAGGAGCTGCTGTCTCTCACTTATAAATCCCAGCAAGCTGAGATTCAAGGCTGCAGTTAACAGCTTCTCCTGATGGTGCCCTGTTCTTTGATCCCTTGTTTGGGATGTTATCAACTAGCATTCGTGTGAACCTAGTGTTGGGCAAATGGTGGAAAGTTAATAGAAATAGTAGTTTGCACTCACTAAAGTAATTATGCACATTCCTTAGCTTGCATTTAGCCCTCAATAAATGTAAGATGCTTCTGAGGCTCTGAGCTCACTTTGAGAGAGACTCTCAGTAAGACTGCTGAAGCTATATTCACTGGGTCTTCTTGTCTTTACTCATAACATACAACACAACATTTTGGATCTTCTGTAGTGCCTGAGAGATGTGTATGTAAGTTGCATGGGGATGTGAGGAGCCTGTATGCTTGCTTATTTGAGCTGAAAAAGCCTTTTCTTTGGGCCTTTCACCTCTTATAAAGGCCAATCTATGCTGGTTCAGAGAATTATGTGGGTTGTATTCCTCAGAGATTCAGGTGGAGACAAATTATTCTGCTCTTGAACCTTAAAGTCTAACCATCAATTTACATTAGCCAACGCCTCTCCTCCCACTTCTTACCCTCAATCACTATTGATTCTCCTGGTTACCACCAAGAAGCTACTCTCTGGATCTCTTCCCAATCCCCAATCTCCTCTCTCCTTTTCCAGTGCTTGAGACCCAGTGCATGCGCATCCTCATACATGCTGGGTATCTACCATTGAGTTAAATCCACCTTGGGCAAGATAGTGACGCTGTCATAAAGGTCATATATGACATTCAATGATAATATATTCCTCTCAACTTTGTGGTCCATATCAGGATTCTATATCCTGAATCTTTTTTTTTTTTTTTTTTTGTGGAACCAGGGATTGAACTCAGATCCTTGCGTTTGCCAGTCAAGCGCTTATCCTACTGAGCCATCTCCCCGGCCCTATCCT
>NW_004524690.1:4383430-4384581 GCF_000260255.1 Octodon degus
AAGCTACAGGGCAATAAAATAAGCATAAAATTATTGGATTAACAATCACTAAATCATATAGGCACATAATCATACTTTTTTTAACTTATGCCCCTTTGCCAAACATTTAATGAAAGCAGAAACTCGGAAAACTTCTGCATCTTTTGAATAGCCAATTTCAACAATCCTTTCATCCTTTTTTTTTTTCAGCAATTCGCTATAAAGAAATAATAAAGCTAAAAGCAACATTACAAGCTTCAACATGTCTTTGTGCTTATTTTTATAGTTTTCTTTGGCATAACAAAAAAGCAGGCAATATTTTATATAACAGCTGGGTTTTGATTATTCCAGCATGTATCTTTTTTGTTAATCTAACCTAAAGTGACTTTTTAAATTTGTATTTTTTAAATTTAAGCATTTTTACTTCATACATTTATTGAAGGAAAATGTCATAATTTATCACGTATGAATATATTAATTTTAATCTTACACATATATCTAGAATTGGAAATGTTAACAATGAACCTGCAGTAATAGTGCATGGTGTAATTGCAAGCAAAATGGAAAATAATCCTAGGTGAGAAAAATAGCTTAGAGATAAAAGAAATTATCATGAACCAGGAGAAACACGCCAAACTGCAGGCACAAGCGCACAATGGTGGGAAAGGAACGGCTCTCAGAAAGGTGGTTCATAGAACAGCCTCAGCGGATGATAAAAAACTTCAGTTCTCATTAAACAAGTTAGGGGTAAACAATATCTCTGGTATTGAAGAAGCCATGCTGAGACGGAAACAACTGACAGAAATCCTATCTAACATCTTGTACCAGCTTGGTGCAGACAGTCTGACTAGTCTAAGGAGACTGGCTGAAGCTTTGCCAAGCAATCTGTGGATGGAAAAGCACTGCTTGCTACTGGAGAAGAGCATGATGACGAGGTTCCAGATCTTGTGGAGAATTTTGATGAGGCTTCTAATTAGGAATGAGGCAAACTGAACTAAGTCAGCTTCTGAAAAAGATCAAACTTGGAAGAAATTACTGGGACCTGCTATTTTTATATTATGACTGCTTTTTAAAATTGTTTTTATGGATCTGAGAAAATCTAGATCACTAATATCTGTAAGCCCATGTCGCTTGGACACTGCAGCTCTCTTTCAGTTTTTGCTTAAGTATAA
>NW_004524690.1:4385694-4386874 GCF_000260255.1 Octodon degus
GAGGGCGAGACTGACAAACACTGGCGCCACCGCCGCGAGTTTCTGCTTCGCAACGCTGGGGACCTGGCGCCCGCTGGCGGCGTCGACTCCGCTAACCCAGACGAAGCTGCGGACGCCGAGAGCGGGGCCCACAGTCGGCAATTGCAGCAGCTCATCTCTTTTTCCATGGCTTGGGCAAACCATGTCTTCCTGGGGTGCCGGTGAGTGAGGAAGCGACCCTACCCAGCCCTTTTCTTTTTGTCCGCTGCCCCCACGCTGGGTCCCGGAGCAGGCCGCGGCGCCGGCGTCGGTGGGGAGGGGAAGTTGCGAAGCGCGGGAATGCGCAGGACCGGCTGCCCTCTAGGGCGTGAAGGGCGTCCCTGCGAGCAGCACTCGTAATTAACAGATGGTCCAGTCGGTAGGTTCTCTACGTCTGGGAGGCTGTCGATGGATTATTTGCAGTAAGCCGGAAGCGTGTTTGCGGATGGACACTAGGTTTAAAGATCATTGTGCAGAGATCTGCTTCCTAGACCGGGCATTTGTTCATGGAATTCCAGGAAACAGTTCTTGGCGGTTGGTATACCTTCTTAATTGCAACCAGGAAATGCAGTTCATGTGGCCTGTTTTTCGCACAACTACTAGTTGAGGGGAAAAGAAAAAACCCGAACAAATCACTTTTTAAAAATGACTTTTTCTTTTTCAGGTACTCTCAAAAAGTTATGGATAAAATTCTTAGTATGGCTGAAGGCATCAAAGTGACAGATGCTCCAATCCATACAACAAGAGACGAACTGGTTGCCAAGGTGAAGAAAAGAGGGATATCGAGTAGCAATGGTTAGCAGATCATAGATGTGAACATACATAGGAGTTAGAAAATAAACTTGATATAATTAGGAATTATTGCTAACTAACTTAAGTCAAAATTTGTATAATGCTATTAATCAAGTTGGAATGCTAAATCTAAATTACATGGCTTTGTGTCCTAGGCTCTGAATTTGATAGTTTCCTTTGAATACTTTAGAACTTGAAGTGTTTTCTATTGTCTGATGCTGTTGATTTTTTTTTTTTTTCTTTTTTAACTACTAGAGTTTGATGATGTTTACTTAACACTTTTAAGAATTTATGTTGGGGGCTGGGGAGATGGCTCAGTGGAATAAGTGCTTCCCTGGCAAGTGCAAGGGCCTGAGTTCAATCCCCGGTT
>NW_004524690.1:4388304-4400520 GCF_000260255.1 Octodon degus
ATATAACGTCTAGTATTTGAAGAGAAAAACTGGCTTTTGTATAAAACGGGCTTTCACAAATTTTGTATTGCTTTTTTCCAGTTTTGCAGAAAATTTACATTCTAGTTCTCTTCAGAAAAGTAGAAATTGTAAATACTTGACAGTACATATTAAAAGGTATGCATTAACAGCATACCAGTATGCCATTTTATTTGCTGAAAAAATACTGTCTTCTATTTTTAATGATACATTAGGTACGATGTGTAGCTCTGTAGTCTTGAAAATTTTTTACTACTTTCAATTTGATGAAAATGTATTAAGTTGTCTACCATGCTTTTTTTTTTGTAGCTGAATAAACCACGTCAAAGAAAAGGGGACCACAGTATTTGAATGTCTAAAAGTCTGTCAAATTTAAGGTTTTACGAATGTTGCCCATAATGTTGAAAATGTCTGTTAAAGAATAAAACAAAAATAGTTGCTTCAAACTATTTTTATGAGAAGTTGTAAGCATTTTTTAGATAAAAACCAGTGTAAAGTACTTATTATTTTATTCTGAAGTTGTTTAAACTTCACCATAATTTTGACCGCTGCTGATTCATTAAGCGGGTTAATTTATGTTTTGAAGTAAATTTACACTTTTTATTGAATACATAAATGTGGGTTTCTATATTAAGCATATTTTGTGACTACTACTAACAGATTGATTTGTTTAGAAATTAAATGCTTTAAGCTATTTTACCTTTTCAAGAAGTTGTGTTTTTTTGTTACCCTAAATCAGAACGAAGTCTTAGAGATATACTTCTTGCTACTAGTCATAGTAAATTACAGCCAGGTAATTGATATACAGCTTTTATGCAGAAGTTTGAATTTTCAAATCTAGACCTAAGTAGATTTTGTGTTTATAAACCTCAAAGAATAATACTGAGGATGATAGAGTTATTCAGCTGAATGACATCTATTTGTAGTAATGACATGTTTCTGTGTCTCCAATTATTCTGTCTATTGTGGTATAGTCTTTTTTTCAAATTAACCTGAAATGTTTAGTTACCTGGGTTTTTAGATGTTGTTACTAGTTGGTACACATGAAACAGTAATGGTGTTTGGTTTTTTTTTTGTTTTTGTTGTTTTTTTTTTTTTTTTAGTAATGGTGTTTATGTACAGAGAAAAGATGGCTTTTTATAGGCCAGTTGTATTGGAAAACAGTATAAATAGCACAAATTGTGTAAACCTTATTCCTATTTTGTACTCTGGAATAATGGAAAAAAATATTTCAGTTTCCTTGCATAAACAAATAATCAGGGGTGTTATTTTATTGGCTGACTTTTTTTTTTTTTTTTTTTTTTTTTGTGGTACTGGGATTGAATCAGGACCTTGTGCTTGCCAGGCAGGTGCTTATTCTACTGAGGTATCTCCTTAGCCCCTAGTTAATATTTTAAAATAGTTAATCTTTGCCTGGCAAGTTCAAGGTCATGAGTTCAATCCCCAGTACCACCAAAAAAATAAAATAGTTAATCTTTGATAATTTTATAGGATACTGGGAATAAAAGCCATGTTCTATAAGTGGAGATGCCTTCATATATTGAATGTTGGAAAAGCACTTTGCTCACACTCCTTAGACTTAGGATGTGTATTTTTGTAGCACAGCCTTTACGTAAAAGTGAAACCAATATTAGAATAAATACTTAATTAGATGATCTGGTAATCTTCAAAGTAGCTTCACTTTCTGTTAAGGTTATGGAAGTATATCAAGTTGTAATCCTTTAATATGGAAGAAGCTGCCTGGTATAAGAACAAATGTTCTATTTATAAACATCTGTATAATCTAATTGAAAAACAAAATTAATGAAGTTGACTTAAAATTGAAAGATCCTTGGGCCGGGGAGATAGCTCAGTAGGGTAAGTGCTTCCCTGTGAGTTCAATCCTGGTTCTGCCAAAAAAAAAAAAAAAAAAATTGAAAGATCCTTGAAAAAACAAATGCCTGTTTTACAGTTCCTCAAGATATATGTTGCAGAAGAAAACAGGCTTTGCGATCTATTATTCTTGAGGTAGAATCTTGGTTCTGCCTCTTACTAAACATGGAAACTTGGGATTTAACCTTTTATTTTTATTCAGTTGTTTTAACCTGTTAATCTATAAAGTGGGACTATTAACAGTGTCAGTTATAGAGGTTGAGATTATAGATTAAAAGCATAGTATAGGTATATCATAGTATTATCAGTTAATATATACTCATTTTCTTACCACCTTAAGTAGCCATTCTCATTTGATTAATTTTTCTCTTTTTTTTAAGACAGGGTCTTGCTGTGTAGTTCAGGCTACCCTTGAACTCAGAGCAGTTCTCCTGCCTCAGCCTCAGTAGTGCTGTGATTACAGGTGTGTGTCACTATACCTGGTAGTTTCTCATATTAAAAAAAAAAAAATACAGCCAAGTACTGTGGTCCACAAATTCAAGTCCATGTCTGATTTCAGAACCCTAGTGCTTAATTATATGCTGCTGCATATTGTTTCTTCTCTTTTGGCAGAAATTTCTTGGAGGTTTTTGTTTTAAATTTAGTGTGTGTGGCCAGCTCAGCCCACTAGGGGGCGGGGCTGGCTGGCATGTGGTGCTGGGGGATTGAACCGCGGTCCCTGTGCTTTGCTTAGCTTAGTTTAGCTTGTTCTAAGTAGGTGCTTTAGACCACTGAGCCATCTCACCAGCCCGTGGCAGAAATTTCTGAAAGACACCTTGAGTGATTTTTCAATAGTTAGTGAAACCTCTCCAGAACCTTTGTAAGAAGTCACTTCACCACAAGTTTTTCTATTTGTTATTAATGCTTCTCCATCTTTGTGGTTCCTCCATATTCTTTAATGAGTCATCCAATATGGGAGCATTTAGGTTTACAAAAGGACAAAGAATAATTTGCAGTCTACTCAGTGAATATATTCTCAAGATAACTGATTCTTTTTAAGTTAAGGTGCTACATGTCCTAAGGCTAATTTTTCTTGATGCTAAAATTAGCAGTTTTTTTCTAATGGTAAAGTAATTGACTTAAATAGTATTGTCATGATTTTTTTTTTTTTAAATTTTAGGGAAGGGTCTACAGAGTGTTCAGGGTCTTACTACTAGATCGGACTTGCAGTGATCTGCCTGTTTACAGGCTCCCAAGAGCTGGGAATATAGGTGTACGCCGCCACACCCAGTCTCAATTGCTATCTCAGCGTGCCCTGGGGGTGGGGCTGGCACAGCAGGCTCCGGGGATCAAACCCCAGCCCCTGAGCTTGCTTGCAGGCACTTTAATCTGCTGAGCTATTTGGCAGCCCCTGTTAGTAATTTTTTTATTTTATTTTTTTGGTGGAACCAGGATTTGAACTCAGGCCCTTGAGCGCTTGCCAGAGAAGTACTTACTCTACTGAGCCATCTCCCTGGCCCCATGAATTTTTTTTTTTGTAATGTTTAAAAATACTTTTATTTGCTACAGTTACCTTGTTACGCAGCTTGGACTCAGTAATTCTCATGTCTCAGCCTCCCCAGCACTAGAGTATAGATGTGCGCCATCATGCCGGGTTGCGGTGACTGACATGGTGGGTATGGCATGCATTACCGGGCATTAAACCCAGGTCCTTGCGCTTGTCAAGCAGGCGCTTAGGCTACCAAGCTATCTTCCCAGCCCTGTCATGGATTTTTAACCCTAACTCTTGTAGCTTTTCACTACTGCCACTGGCTGGGATAGTTTTCAAGAATATGTGTAATAGCAATCTGGAGTTAAGGCAGAATTGCTGTGAGTTCTAGGCTGACCTCAGCTACAAAGTGCATTTAGGGCCAGCCTGAACTGCGTAGTGAAACCCTGTCTCAAAAAGATACACATGCATGAATATATGTAATTCTAATATGTGATGAATAATCAAGTTATCACCAAAAGCTTGTTCCAACTTAAACTGTGAAAGAGCCATTTGAAAATTTCTCTTTCAGGGCAGCTTTTCTTGGTATAGATTTCTCCTATTTGGACTCTGAATAACAATGAGGAGGTAACCAAAGCAGGCATGGAGCTCTAGGTCAGACCTGCAGATAATTGTGTTACTATAGTAATTTTAAGGGAAATTTGTGGACTTTGTCCTCAAGTACTGTGCTCAAATTCTAAAGTGAGCCCCTTTCTATATGTCAGTAAATCTGGATTTCAATTTCTACATAATTTTCAAAAAAAATTTTCTGTGGTTGATGAATAAAGATTTTTGCTTTCTACCACTTGAACATATAAGTGGATACAGAGATTATCAAACCATTTATTTTTCTAAAACTACTCCCTAGGAAAAACTACCAGGTTCACATGTCCATGATTCCCCTAATAACAGTTTAGTTGCTGACCAGGTAGAACCAGTCCATTTTCCTTATTTCCAGCTTTTAAGATTTTTCCACTCTTTGGCAGGGGATGTGGCTCAGTGGTCTAGTAGTGTGCAAGACTCTGGCTTTTACCTCCAGCACTGCCAAAGAAAATGGGTAAAAAGCGACAAAAACCTTTCCATGTGTTTTGTTTCCCTCCTTAAAAGTTATCTGAAAATATTTTTAAATTTCTCATTTTTGCCTTTTCTGTTTATGCAGTAAGAAGGACTAATGAGCAAGGCCCCAAATTAAATTGACTAGGAAGGACAAAAATATATTAAAGGATTAGATGCATGAGATTCTATTTAGTAAAATCTAGAGACTTCATTGCCAGTACTTCAGCAGTCATAAATATTCTGATTTTCAAACTTGATGAAGTAGACTCCTTGGAGGTCATCAGGAAGCAAGCTAGCGAGTAAGTATAGTATACTGATTATAAAGTAACCTAGAGTGTAAAGGCAAGTGTACATGCAGGTGTATTGGAAGGGAACTATGTCCTTACACTGTTCTGAATGTACCAGGGCTTGAACACTTTGCAAAGATAAAACCTGAATTTTGGATATGTAATCAATGGTATATAAACTATTTTAGTCACATTTCTTCAAAGAAAAGTGGGAGCATTTTATATGTAAAATAGATGAGCACAACTACTTCGATCAAAAGAAGAGTGGTCACACCTCAGCTTAATTCTACCTTCATCTCAGTTTCTAAGGAACCTTATTGGACCATGACCAGAAGAGAAATGTAGCAGTATGGGTTACCCTGTAAATAGTGTCCTCCTGCAACAAGTGTTCAGTAGAAGCCATGAGTTTACTACAGAATGAAAATCAGGTCTTTTAAAGTAATATGCCAAATTAGAATTTTATTAGTGAAGACTAAGGCTTAACCATTATACAAGTGAACACCTATTCTTAATTTTTATTGTGAAATACAATTGTAAAAGTCCTCACATTAAATCTAGTATTTAGTGACTGTCCATATAATAATTATGTTGAGAAAAAACTATCATCATAGCAAGAACTGAAGTTCAGAATTCATAGAGGAGACTAAATGCCTTGGTTCTAATTGGTTACCAAATGTGGACAGCAGTAAGACATGCTGTCCAAGGCTATTTCCAGTGTTCCAGAAAACTAATCACACTAAGGGAAATTTGAGAAATACTATGTTTAACTTTGCATCAAGGAAACTTTAAAAGTAAATTTTAGGTGCAGCAGGGCAGTGCACATTGTTTCTGTAGTGCCAAAAAAAGAAACTGCTGAAATACCTGAAGTAGTGGAAAATATTTTCTAGATAACTGTACAATTTGAAGGGACAATTTGCAGAAGCAATGATTATAATTAGTGATGAACAGTTGAAGCATTGTAATGAATCCTGTTTCATTACTGTTTGCATATTAAGTAATCTGTACTAAGGAAATGACTCATGAAATTAAAAACCAACAAAGTTCTATGTATTTCTAGTTTATCTTACCTGTGTGCACTGAGAGTAGACCATATTTATTTATTTGTTTGTTTATTTATTATTTTTGCGGAACCGGGGATTGAACTCATGCCCTTGTGCTTACCAAGGAAACACTTATTCCACTGAGCCATCTCCCCGGCCCCAAGAGTAGACCATATTTAATGATAGACTTGTGACATGTGCTCCTAAAGTAGGAAATAGGTAAACATACACCTTTCTATTCTTGTTTTTTATTTCAAAGTAACACTAAATGCAATTAAGAGAAATAAGAGCAAAATTAGATACTATTTTGGAAATACTGCTTTGCCCTGTAGTTTACATTCTCAAGCAATTATTCTGCCATAATAGCTACTACAGGGAAGAAGAGAAAGGTAAGTATGGAAGCCCAAATCTGGGAGAGTGAGGAAATTATCCCTCCCAGACCCGCTGAATTCTTAAGAGGAAAAGGGTAGAGGAACAAGCTTTTGTATCATATAGATCCTGATCTGTACTGTAAGTTGTGAATTTCACCAGCATTATTCGTGAGGTGAGAGTACTGTCTTGGTTAAACCTGTTTTTATCCCTTGATTATAGTCAAAGAGTGTTTAGGGGAGTCTCAAAGAAAGTAAAGGGGGTAAAAAAATTAATCAACCTTAAATTCAGAGCCACTCAGTTGCACACCAGCAGGGGGAGCCACTCACATGCAGTATAATGGATATTTAATAAATGAAGGATGTCTCTAAGAATTGTGGAACAAGGTGTCCTTTTTAAAAATCTCTGAGATTTAAAGTAAAATTAGAAAAAAAAATTTTTAATTGAAATAATGGCTCTGCATGGACAGCAGGTAAATTCTAACTTGTCCTTGGAGGAACCATATATTAAAATTTGCTGAAATGGGGCAGATTTATACTTAATTACTTTGTCTAACACATTTTTCTCCAGAAGGAATACAGTAGCCTAAAATCAAGTCACATGAAAAAATGTTGCTTGAGTTGTGGTAGGGTTGTTATTGTTGTTGTTGTTTCCTATTTACATATCTTGGAGGAAATTGAGGAATTAGATAAATATTTCAGTTCAGGCATGGAAAACTGTTTAGTGTTCTTTCCTATGGATAGAAAATGCCCTAAAGTTTGCTTCTGAACATCAGAGTAAACTTCCCAACTCTTGCCCAGTTGCCTTTTCATTCTTTCTTTGTCCTATTGGTTTTGTGGTGGTTTATGTTACCTAAAGTAAGCGAATAGAAACAAGATTTTAAGAGTTATACTTTCATAAACCATTAAAGATAACACTTCTGGGGACCAGGGAAATGGCTCAGTGGGATAAGCACTTCCCTGGCAAGTGCAAAGGGCCTGAGTTCAATCCCTGGTTCCACAAAAAAAAAAAAAAAAAAAAAACCACTTCTGAAATTAGATATCCTGTGAATTTCAGTGTGCTGTTGTTTCTGGGGAAATACAAAAATTGATGACCCTGTCTGATCTCTGTCAGTGTAAGACAACAGGGGAAAAGAGAGATACAAAGAGAATACAAGAACAGCTCAACTAAGTTCTCAGAAAACACATCCGTCAATTTTTGTAAAGTAGGATATTTTAGAATTTAAAATGGAATCCCATGTTATTTAAGGAAATCTGTGCCACCAAATAGCAAAGCAGTTTTATCAAGGTTTCCTGACCTATAAATAAACTAAAATACCAGTGACACTATATTGGTTTTGCACTGCTGGTAACAGATTTGGTGGCTTGCAGGATATAAATCTATAAATGAGAAGTCTGATGTGGGTCTAACTGGATTTAAATAAATGTGTTGGCAGCCCCACATTGCCATGTGGAGGCTTTAAAGGAGAATTTGCTTCCTTACTTTTCTAGCTTCCAGAGGCTGCCTTTCCCTGGCTTGAGGGCCTCTTCCAGCTGAGTCAGTCATGGTGGGTTAAGTCATGATGTCACATCACTCTGGCCTTGTTTTTGCTGTCACATTTCTTCTGACCCTGCTTTCTCTGCTTTCCTCTTCTGCTTTTTCCCCTTCTTTTCTGAGTTATAAGGATGATTGATTACATTGGTTTTACCTATATCATCTATTTGAAGGTCACCTTAGCAATCTTTGTTAAACTGAAGACCTAGTTTTCTTTTTCCATATGATACAACATATCCGTAGAACCTCGGTATGAAGGGCACATTTGGGTGGATCCGTTATTCTGCCTAGAGTAAAAGTTTTCATTTACCACCATTACCATGAAGAGTACTGGTTTTCTCACCTCATGTTGTATTAACTTTTCTGCTGAGTGAGATAACAGAATGCAAAATATTACGGCTTAAAAATGAACTGGGGTTAGGGAGATGGCTCAGTGTAGTATAAGCGCTTCCCTGGTGAGTATAAGGGCCTGAGTTTAATCCCTGGTTCCGCAAAAAAAAAAAAAAAAAACCTCTGCAATTCTTATTAAATTGTTCAAGATGCATATAAATATTTTAAATGTTTGATTGGGGCTGGGGAGATGGCTCAGTGGAATAAGCACTTGCCTGGCAAGTGCAGGGACCTGAGTTCAATCCCCGGTCCTGCAAAAAAAAAAAAAAAAAAAAAAAGATTTCTGTTAAATGTTTGATCATTAGTTTCTCTGTTGTTTCATCCTGAAAGTCTAATAAAGGACCCTATTTCTGCTAAGAACTTGCTCCTAAAGATCAGATAATGGAAGTAAGCTGCTAGCTATGAGCAACACATTGAGATTTTTCAAGACTTTTTGGAGCACAGTGAGGGGAATTACAGAGTTCACCCTAATGGGGCTAGGATCAGTAAGTGCTCTGTGGTTTACCTAGTTATTGCTTTAACTTCATAAATGTTAAATATCAGTTTCTCCTTACTGAACAAACTATATCAAGTATAGCTGGAAAAATAGTCAAGGGCACAATAATTAAAATACTGTAGGGCTGGGGAGATAGTTTGGTGGTATAAGCACCTGACTGGCAAGGTCCGAAGTTCAATCCGCAGTACTGCATGCCGTGCTGGCCTTGGAAGTGGGTGTGGTGGTACACGCTTGTAGTCCCAGCACTGGGGAGGCTGAGACAAGAGGATCATTACGAGTCCAAACTGCTTAGTGAGACCCTGTATCAGTCAATCAATAAAAATGAAATAGAATACTAACTATATTCTATAGGTATACTTAAATACACTCTAAACATATAAAAAAACTCAGAGGTTAAACTTGTTTTTTTAAGCAGGTACATAAACAATTCTGTTTTTGTTTTGTTTTTTTGTGGAACTGGGGATTGAACTCAGGCCCTTGCACTTGCCAGAGAAGCGCTTATTCCACTGAGCTATCTCCCCAGCCCCATACCTGTTTTTTGGTGTTTTTTTTTCTGGAACCAGGGATTGAACTCAGGCCCTGAGCAATTCTATTTGTAAAGTGCCCTATCATGGTGACTCCTGGTTATGATAGCAGAAGAGAGTGCTCAAAGTCCCTCTACACACACAACTATTGGTAGAATAAGGACTTTGGTGTGCAGCCAGTTCTTTTTAAAAAATTAATTTGGACTCCCTCTGGTACTGGGCCACAGGTCAAAGTGGGTCCTTCTGATTGCTAAGACTTCTCCTAAATGAATCACAAGGAAGTGATTCTTGATTATGGTAGCTTGAAAGTTTCAAAAATGTTTAATATGATTTTGGTTTTGCATAGAAAATGATCCAGTAAGTATTTTATTTCTTTATAACTTGGTCATCTGTGGTTTTTAGACCATCTTTGATTTTTTTGGTTTTGTGAGAACGTTGAGGGGAAGGAGTAATTTAAAACATTTCATTCATACTACTCTGTAATAGAAGACATTTCCTGTTTTTCTGTCTCACACACACCTCAATATACCAAAGAAACATCTTTTTAAGACCCATATCCATTAATGGAAGAAATCTTGACTGCAATTATAGATTTTTAAATTGTGTTGTGTCTTATGAGAAGTATTGGTCTGATTCTTACCTAGCTTACTGAAGTCTTATTTTCCATAAGTGAAAAAAAGCTAAAAGCTGCCTGGACAGAGAGTGAGAGCCATTTAAGTGGCCTCTGATCATTCTCTTGGCATTCAATTTCTAAGGAACTTGGTAGCTGGCAGGTATTTCCAGAGAAAGCCATCCTACTTGTTGGTTTTCTAGAAGTTTTTGTTGCTCTGACAACAAAAAAATCAGAAAGGCAAACAATCCTTATATCCCATCAATATATCCATCATGTACCTATGCATGTATATTAACCATATAGAATTATAGGTAACTATATTGATGATTTTGATAATTTTTATCACAAAAATGCCTTTTTAAAGTAACCCTGCTAGTTCTTACTGAAGACAACAAAATATGAATTCTGTGCTCATTTTTTTTCCTTATACTGAGAACAGTTTCCTATTATCAATTTTATAGAGTAAAGCCACATCTATACCAAGCTTGCAGCCCCTGCCCTCATCATCACAATGTGATTATGATGCAGCAAATAGCAGCAACCCACAAGATAAAAAAGCACCTGGTCCCCAGGTGTAGTGGCCCATACCTGTTATCCCACTTTGGGATTAAAAATAACAATAAGAGCCAGTGAGATAGCTCAGAAGACTGAAGTGCCTGCTTAGGCAAGTTTAGGCAAATGCAGGGACTGAGGTTCAATCCCCGGCACCACATGCCACACCAGGCAGGCTGAGCCGAGCACAAAATAAAAATATATATGTAAACAGTTGAATAAAAGAAGTACAATGACTGTTTGGGTCCTTACTTAAATATTGTAGCTTTGCTCTGTCTTTGGTTAGAACATTAGCATTTGAGTAATATAGACTAGGATGTATCCATAGCAGTTTTGAATTCATTTCAACTCACAAAAGTATTTTGTTATCACCAAACAAAGAGAATGAACAAAAACTTCCAAAGAAACAAGGGAGGAAACAGGTATCCTGATGCTTCATTTCCTTTAGGCCTCAATTCAAAAGTCACTTCCCCACAGAGGCCTTCCTTGACTACATCAATAAAATAATTTCTACCCAACTGCACTATCTTTCTTTCTCTCTCTCTCTCTCTCTCTCTCTCTCTCTCTCTCTCTCTCTCTCTCTCTCTCTCTCTCTCTCTCTCTGTGTGTGTACCAAGAATTGAACTCACAACCTTGTGTTTGCCAGGCAGCTGCTTAAGCCACTGAGTTATCTCCCTGGCCCTGCACTAACTCTAAATAATTTTCCAAGTAGGGTTTTCAAGAACCCTGGGATTCTGTAAGATGTCACCAGGAGTTCCCAGTGGCCGCAAGAGACTATGATTGAAAGCATCTTGAATCTAGCATGTCAAACATGACTAAATAGGGATGAGGCGATAGCTCAGTGGCATAAGAGCCTGCCTGGCAAGAGCAAGGTCCTGAGTTTGATCCCTGATACTGGAAAAGAAAAAAAAAAAAAAAAAGACTAAACAACCTGACAAATTTATTAGAAGCTTTAGCCCTGTATAGCAATACAATATTCATTTAATTGAGTTCATGTTTAGTTTCTTGTAGTGTATAAAGAAATATGGTAATCTCACAATTGACTGTGGAAGGAAGGTAGTAAGGAAAGACAAAGGTCCTTTCCATTCTGAACTACCTCAGCTCCCCCATCTCTGCCTACACACTACTGACTGATAGCCCCCAATAAGCTAACAATTAGAAATTTGGCATTTTTCATTCTAAAGAGGAAATTTTAATGCCGTGTGACAGCCACCCATCTCCCCCAGGCCCTGCTCTTGTAAGCACTGCAGAAAGAGGATAGTGCAGAGAAGAGATTTGTGTTTTGACTTTTAATTTGAAATTTTCTTGGGGCTGGCCTTGTGATCACTTTTGTAGCCCCTAGGCTGGTCTTGAACTCACAGTGATCAGAATGCTGGGATTATAGGTATGTGCCACTATGCCCACCACTCCACCACCAGGCCCAGTTCCAGGCCAGCAAGGCATGTGGGGCTAGGGATCTAACTCCATCCCTTTTTTTATTTTTTATTTTTTCAGAACTGGGAATTGAACTCAGGCCCTTGAAGCGCTTATTCTACTGAGCCATCTCCCTGGCCCTAACTCCATTCCTTGTACTTTCCACATAGGTGCTTGTGCCTCTGAGCTTCTCCCCAGACCACAATATAGCAAATTTAAAGGAAAAGATATGAGATAGAAGAGTAACATTCTGGCTTATACCTATGGGCAGCTCTGATTAAAGCTAATTATAACTTCATGTCATTTAGTTCATTACTCCAATCTATAGATGCATTTTTAAAAAAAACCAGGTATGGTAGCACAGATCTATAATCCAAGCACTGTGGAAGACTGAGGCAGGAGGATCCCAAATTTGAACCCAGCTGGTGAAACTTGGTAGCTTAGTGAATGAAACCCTATTTCAATCAATTAATAAATGGGCTTGGGATATAGCTCATTGCAAAAGCCCTAGGGTTCAATCACCAGAACCACAAAAAAAAAAAAAAA
>NW_004524690.1:4400620-4405840 GCF_000260255.1 Octodon degus
CTGGGGCTGGGAAGATGGATCAGTAGAGCAAGTGTTTTACTGGCAAGCACGAGGGACCGAGTTCAATGCCTGGTGCCGAAAAAAAAAAAAAAAAAATATCTATCAATGTAATAGAGTACCTGTCAGGGGACTGATAATCAAAACTGGCATATTTTGTTAGGTGTCCAAAAACTAAGAAATATAGTAGTGGTTTTGAAGAGTTTGAACAGAACAATTCAGTCTTTTTACAGCAAAGGTGTGGATTCTTTTAAATGACTGCTGAAAACTATGACTGGAAAGCTCTTTTTAAATCATTCAGAATGAATGGTGGAATGGTTCACAGTAATTAATTGGAAAAGTCACATGGTGAAAACCTCATAAGCCTAGCAGGTAAAACAACAATGAGAAAATGCTGGAATACGGTGCAGGACTATAAAAAGATTCCACTTTGAACAGAGTAAGTTGAAATGGTGGGGACATGTGACATGATATTGAAGGTGATCAGAATATGCTAGCCCAAAATACGCCACTAGTTTTGAACTGGAAACATTTGAAATTTGGCAGTTACAGAAAGAAATCTTCCTGGAGTTTTTCTTATCTGAGAAGTAGAAAATTCTGGATTATGAGGACTGCCACATATTCTCTCTCTTGGGACAGTATTATGGCCATAAAGACAAAGTAGGCACCGAGAAGGACCTACCCAGACAATCCTTAAGATAACCCTTGCCTTCCATTAGCTGCCCCATGTATTTACCTCCCCACAGATTGTAGCCCCCTAAAAGTTTAAAATCTTTTTTGGGGGTGGGAGAGGGTCTTTTCAAGTATCCACAATTTATTTATCTTTGTATATAGATGTTTATGTCTGTTTCTTTGGCTTTTCACTTCTTTCCGTGGAAGGCTCTCGTTTTACATAAAACTTAGGACTAAATAAGATTGATAGGCCTTTTCTCTGTCTTTTGTCAGCCTAATTTGCAAGTCCCCAGTCAATAAATATAAAGGGATAAGTGAAAAGTATTAATTTCTTCCTACGTTGCCAAAGAGTTTTATAAAACAGATAAACAATAGCTTTTAAGCTTGATGTCAGCAGGTTTTATCAATAAATATATAATATACAGAGATAGATGCACAGGTAAATCAGGCAGCTTATCCTAGTGAGAGTTGTCAACTATGGTGTGTTTGAGCTAAAAGATGACTGGTGGGAGTATTGGATTTTTCTGAGTATTCTGAAGATAAATAGCAGCAGATAGTAACTTATTTAGCAATGATTTTGCAAGACAATTGAATAAGTGTTTATGGAACTGTGACCATTATTCATGATTATCAGCTTGACTGAATTAAGATATGCCTATCAAATTAGTAAAGCACACTTCTGTGGGTCACGAAGGTATGACCTTGGACCATGTACGCCCAGGCCCCTTCCTTTCTAGCACTGCTTCCCTGCTGTGCTTTCCACCCAGATGAGCTCCTAAATTCTCTTCTATAACATCCCTTTGCTCCTGCCTTGAAGACAGCTTACCATGGACGAAAACCTCTGAAACTGTGAGCCAAATAAACCTCTCCTCCTTTAAGTTGGGAGTGTTGGGTATTTTGTCCAGCAATAGGAAAACAGACTAATACAGAAAATCAGTACTAAGAGTGGGGCTATTGCTGTAATTGTACATGCTCATGTGGGTTCAAAAGCCTTTGGAAGTGGTTTGCAGTTTGGAAAGGTTTGGAAATGCTGGCTAGGGTAGCCTTGGAATGCTGTAAATTGGGCTTAATGGGTGATTCTGATTAGACCTCAAGATCAGAATGCTAGTAAGAATGTGGACAGCAATGTGTGGGTTCAGGGGGTTTCAGCTAGGAGCAAGGATTCCAATGACAATTGGACTAGAGGCTAGTGAAAAAAAAATTTGTCTATGTGTCCTGAGACGAGTGGGAGACCGTGATTAAGAGAGCTAGACTCATTGATCTGGTAAAGGAAATTTCAAGGCAGCCCAACATTTGGGCTATATCATGCTTTTAGCCAAATTAAAGTGAAAATTAGGGGCAAAATGCAGAGCAGAAATTTTGGGCCAAAAGGCATATTAAGGCTAAAGAAGTATGTGATTGCCAAAGATATTATTGCCTTAAAAGGACTATAAATGCTTTGAACAGGACAAGGAAAAGATGCTTTGAGGGCATTTCAAAAATCGGCAAGACCTCATCCATTGCAGGCTCAAGGGTGCAAAAGTGTAAATCTTTCATCTGAGCAGATAGGAGCTCAGGATAGTGGACCTCAGGTCCACTGCTCAAGGAAGATTGCATAGGGAATTGATTCCCAGGTGTCTTAGTTACTCTTTTCTTGTTGCTGGGACAAATACCTGACACTCAAATTGAAGGAAGAAAAGGTTTATTTAGCTCACAGTTACTGGAGGTTTCAGTCCATATTCAGCTGGGTCCAAGGCAGAGCAGCACATAGCAGAAAGCAACCTTTCATGGTGGCGGCAAAGGGCAAGAGCACAAAAAGAGGTAGCAGCAGCTCAAGCAGCTAGCTTCTCTTCCCACCTTATATTGTAATGCAGATCACCCACCCCAGGGCAAGTGCTGCATCCATACCCACAGTAATCAATCACAAACTCCAGAAGCTGCCCCCAGGCTGCTTGAAGCTTTGGGGGGACACCTATACACAAACCATAACACCAGGGATTCATTTCACTATGTTCAGCTATCTAGGAATTCAGAGTCCAATATGGTCATGGGCCACTGGAGGCCAGCTACTACTACTAGTGCTATCAGTAGGCCAGGGCATTATCAATGTGATGCTAGTTGTCCAGGCCTACAGAGTGAAAAAGTTGTGGGGTCATGGATGCTTCACTTGGATTTCCAAAGGAAGGCCAGGGAGGCCAGGCAATGTGCCCCAGAGTGGATGTGTGAAGCTCTGGGAATGAAGCTGACAGTGCAAGGCACCGTCTGCATGACGTCAGAACTGCCAGCAATGTGGACTGTGGATAGAGGAAAGCTCCAGGATCAAGAACAGCTAGCCCCCAAAAGAGGCCATGCTTCAATTACTTTTCTCTCATTGCTGGGACAAAATATCCAACACCCCAAATTAAGGAAGAAAAGGTTTATTTAGCTCACAGTTTGTGGAGGTTTCAGCCCACACTCAGCTAGCTCCAAGGCAGAGTGTCACATGGAAGAGGACAAGTAGTTCATGGCGGCAGTAGACAAGCAAAGAGCAAAGGCAAAAGGGAGGAGCTGGGGCAGCAGTGTCAAAAGCAAGCCTCTCTCCTTTCTTTATATTGCCGTCAGGGGCTGGGTGTAGCACTCATACCCATAATCCCAGCAGTACTCAGACCCATAATCCCAGCCTTGGATCATGAATTAATCACAAACTCTAGAACTGTGCCGCAATGACTGCATGAGGCTTTGCAGGGACAACTACACACAAACTATAACAGGCCATGTGGGCTGTAGCTAGCAAGGCCACATGGTAGGGCCACCCAAGCCCTCTGGAACTCATATCTACCGCCTGCCACTGATTCTGAGGTACAGGACATAATATTTGACCTACTGGGTTTGAGTCTTGCTTTGTTCTAATATTTTTCTATCCCTCTATTCCTCCCTTTTGGAATGGAAATCTTTAGTATGTGCCATTGTACCTTAGGGTAATATAACTTGTTTTCTGATTTTAGAGAAGTTCACTGTTCAAAGTTTGCCTTGAGACTTAGGAGGCTTTAAAAAAATGAATTATGAGACCTTGGGGAAGGTATTATATTTTTGATTCTACTTTCTTTTTTTTGGTGGAATTGGGGATTGAACTCAGGCCCTTGCGCTTGCCAGGGAAGCGCTTATTCTACTGAGCCATCTCCCTGCCCCCTACCCATCTCCCTGCCCCCTATTTTTGATTCTATGTAAGCTCATTTGTTATGGTTTGTGTCTAGATGTCCCCCCAAAGCCTCATATAGTCATGAGGCAGCTTCTAGAGTTTGTGATTAATTTATGATCCAATGATGGGATTATAGGTTTGAGTACTATACCTGCACCCTGCACTGGGACAGACAACCCAAATGTAATATAAGGAAAGAAGCTTGCTCTCTGCTGCTGTTCCTCCCTTTTCACTCTTGCTGTTTTGTGGGTTTCCAATGCCATGAACTGCTGCCCCTCTGCCTCACAGCCAGCTGATTATAGACTGAAACCCCCATAAACTGTGAGCTAAATAAACCTTTCCTTCCTTTAATTTTGAATGTTGGGTATTTTATCCCAGCAACAAGAGAAAAGTAACTAAGACAGAATTTTATTAGGTGAAACTTTTAATTTGTTTTTATTTGGAGGCTAAGCATGGTTCAAGATGTATTGGGATGTCCTGCTGATAAAGGGTAGGATGTGACTGTTAAGCTTATCAACTTGATTAGCTTGGGAGTCACCTAACCAATTGATAAAGCACGATTCTGGCATATCTGGTAGGTCACGACCTTGTACTGTGTCTGGTCCCTGGCCCCCTTCCTCAGTGGTGCCATTTCTCTGCTCTACTTCCCAGCATGCATGAACTGAAAAGCTTTATCATGACACACCCTGCAGCATGACCTTTCTGCCTTGAAGGCATCTGGCCATGGACTGAATGACCTGAATGCATGAGCCAAATTCAACCTCTCCTCATGTAAGATATGTTAGTCACAAAAAGGCTGATTCATACAGAGGCCCCGGAGAAAATGTTCTAGCTCCACTTAATAAGATTCTTGAATGTAAAAGGAAACTGAGTTTTTTGAAAAATCAAGTTGTATAAGAAAATCTTAAAATGTTTTTTTAATTAAAAAATCATTAATTAATTTGGTACAGGGTCTCACTATGCAGCAGAGACTCATAGTGATCCTCCTGTCTCAGCCCTCCAGCACTGGCATTACAGGCATGTGCCACCACACTCAGTTTTGGTGGCCAGCATGGCATGCAGTATCTGGGATCAAACCCGGATCCTTACGCTTGCCAGGCAGGAACTTAGACTGGCCAGCTATCTCCCAGCCCTTAAAAGGTTTTCAATGCTATTTGACCTTAAAAGATCAGTAAATCTACAGAGTTAATGAAAATGATCTGAATGAACTATAGAGCAGAACAGAACAGACTTTTCCCTCCTTTTTAGCAGCACATGATTGGGAGTCCCTCTCAGTGAATCTCAGCTTAAGCACCTGACTTTGAGAGAAGAAAAAAGGACTTTGTGGGGCTGGTGAGATGGCTCAGTGGTCTAAAGCACCGACTTAGAACAAGCTTAGCAAAGCACAGGGACCG
>NW_004524690.1:4406775-4408035 GCF_000260255.1 Octodon degus
CTTTTAGGACAATGGGGCAAGGATATCTATATATATATAATTTCCAAAGAAGAAGAAAACACTTATTTTTTATCTACATTTCTATAATTCTGGTGGTTTTTTTTAAAATTTTATGTATTTGATACAGGGTCTCACCACATAGCTTGGACTCACAGTTATCCTCCTGTTTTCAGCCTCCCCAGCACTGTGATAACAGGCATGTGCCACCATGCCTGGACTCAGTTGCTGGCTCAGCGCACCCAGGGATGGGGCCTGCACAGCATGCAGTACCGGGGATCGAACGCTGGTACCTGTGTTTGCCTAAGTCTGGTGTCTTTTAACATCCTTAATATTCTTTGTCAAGAAGGGGAATTACACAGTTACTCAAGTAGAACCTAGGTTCCATAGCAACACAGTATTTCCTAAAAAAGTTTAGGATTAAAAGTGTCCAATGAAGGGATCATTTGAATGCCAAGGGTAGCATAAGGACATTAATTTCTTAGGGAATAAACGTCATAAACAAAAAAAAGATAACATTCAACAAATATGTACTGACCACCTAATATGCCAACCACATAAGGTGTTTAGTCACTGGAAGATTGGATGATAGCTGTATCAGAAGCAAAACCTCCTGCTTCTAATTTTACCAATTTTTAGCTTTTCAACAAACACTTTTTCTCTTCTCCCTTGTCAGGCCTACTGTTATTAGTCTCATTTTGGATGTTTGACAGTTCAGGCTGAGGCTGTGATAATTTCCTAAGTGAAACAAAACAACTGTCACTACTTGCCACTCTTTCATTGTAGACATTATGTCAGATTTTTCTCCTACCAATGTTACTGTAAGGATTTCCTTCTTCCTTTTCTTTCTTGGCCTATAAAACCTGTTAGTCATCATCTGGTCCTTCATAGAAAAAATGCGTAGACTCTTGATCTAAGCCCTCATTTTCTGCTTGCAGCCTAAAAACGTTCCAGGTGATGCATGATGTTGGCTTCTGTCTACCTCCTCAATGAACCGGGCCTCTTTTCTCTTCCCCAGACACAAAGTCCTGGGAGCTCTTGCATTTGCTATATCCTTTATCAGAAATGCCTTTAAAGATACATTCTCTGCCCTTAGATCTTATCATAAATACCAGGATCTAGAGTGAAAATACCAAGGAATCATTCAATAGTTGACCTTTTAGTGAAAATCTAAATCCTACAATATTTTTCACGTACTGTCCAAATAAACTTACCATAATCTAGCATTCCACTTCGTTTAGTCCTTCACTTTGAGTGCTGTAT
>NW_004524690.1:4409010-4413333 GCF_000260255.1 Octodon degus
ATTTTGATTATTAAGGTCCAGGTATATAGCTTAGCAGCATAAGCAACTGCCTGACAAGCACAAGGTCCTGAGATCAATCCCCAGTACTGCTAAAAAATTTTTTTCTATTATTTGATTGGTTTCCAGGAGCAACAATCTCATAAATCAGGAAGACATCAGCTTTAGGTGTTTTTTTTTTTTTTTTTTTGCGGAATAAGGGATTGAACTCAGGCCCTCCCTCTTGCCAGGAAAGTGCTTATTCCACTGAGCCATCTCCCCAGTTGTAATTTTTTAGTATAGTGTGCATTTAATACTTCTGATGATGAGAAAAAATGGTAAGAAAGGGGCTGGGGAGATGGCTCAGTGGAATAAGTGCTTCCCTGGCAAGTGCAAGGGCTTGAGTTCAATCCCGGGTTCCGCAAAAAAAAAAAAAAAAAAGAAAAGAAAAAGAAAAATATCAGTTTTGGTAATATTTCTAAATTATTTTTCTTCAAATTATGTTTGGAGTTACAGAACACTGATGCAATTTGCCTGAATTTTAATTTAAAAACTAGAAGTAAATCAGCAATTTTTAAAATTATTGAACAATAATCTTTTTTTTTTTTTTTTTGGTGGAACCGGGGATTGAACTCAGGCCTTTGTGCTTGCCAGGGAAGTGCTTATTCCACTGAGCCATCTCCCCAGCCCCTTGAACAATAATCTTAGGAAATCATCTTTTTTTTTTTTTTTTTTGTATTTTATGGGAGGGTCTATAGGGTGTTCAGGGTCTCACTACTAGATCAGACTCATAGTGATCCACCTGTTTACAGCCTTCCAAGAGCTGGGATTACAGAAGCCCACCACCACACCTAGTGCCAATTGCCCTGGGGGTGAGTGGGGCTGTCAGGGGGATTGAACCCCTGGCCCCTGAGCCTGCTTGCAGATGCTTTAATCCACGGAGCTATTTGGCTGGCCCTAATGGAAATCATCTTATGTCACCTAATTAATGTTTTCATTTGACTGTGATTGGTGTCAAAACTAAAAGAAAAATTTTAAGAAATGTCCTGATCATGAGAAGACTCTAAGAGGAAAGCAAAAGGAAAACTGGATTTTAGTTATCTGATCACTTTAATTAATAACAGCTAATAGGCGATTAGAATATATTATTCTAAAATAAATCATTTTGTCATAAGTATTATTTTGAGCTGATGGTAACTCAGAAATAGCAGAAAAAGAAAAGCTCTCTCTCCTCCCACTTTCTACCTGAAATCAAGGTACAATTTGTGTTTTGTTAGAGACAGGGTCTTGCTATGCAGTTCAGCTGGTCTTGTGCTCACTTTTGTGTCCCCCAGGGTGGTCTCCTCCTGTCTCAACCTCCTTAGTGCTGGGGTTACAGGGGTGTGTCACCACATTGGTTCTGGGGTGGTGCCCCTGGGGTTCTGAGGTCAGCACAGCATGTGGGGCTGGGGATCAAACTCAGGAACTCACACTTGCCAGGCCGGTGCTTATACTTCTCAGCTATCTCCTCAGCCCCTCAAGGTATAGTTTTCCCTTTTTGAAACTGTTCTCCCTTTTCAGGCCATGAAGGAAAAGCAGTTTAACACTAAAGATTACAATGGTGCCAAGCCTGCGCAAATAAACTTTACTAAAAAAAATTATCTTCATTAGTTTTCTCCATCTATTATATACCTTTCAATAATTTACCATGTTAGAATTCAAAATCCTTTTTCCTTTGCTGTTTCTCTTCTTGACATCTCATCATTTAAGATGGAGTTTAAGCCCCTTCAGTTTAACTGATTCTTTGGTTCTTCACTTTCCATCAAGGCCTTTGTGCACATAAAAAAATTAAAATATTAATGTCAAAATATATGCTTTTTCTTGTTTTCTTTTGTCAATCTAATTCATGAGCTTAGTCACACAACCTAAAAGAAAAATGTTTTTCCTCCCTATAACATCATTTAAGGGGCCGGGGAGATAGCTCAGTAGAATAAGCACTTGCCTGGCAAGCTTAAGGTCCTGAGTTCAATCCCCAGCACTGCAAAATTTTTTTTTAAAAATCATTTAAGATTTTAATCCACTAAAACTGCTAACATTCTTTTTTAACTAAGAAGAGACAGTACACTAGAATAAACTCTGAAGTCAGAAAAATGTAGATTGAAAACTTGACCCCACTGTTCAATATAGGACCTTGGGCACATTATTTTAACTTTATGCCTTGATTTCTATATATTGAAGATAAGACCTACTTATAACAATTACTAAGGTTAAATGAGATGAAATATATAAGACAGTATAAAACAGAGCCTTGGACACATTTAATTTCTCACTTTTGATATTTATCTCTGTGGCCAAGGTTGTTGGGAAGGGATGAATTTAGGAAGCAGGATGGATAAAACATAAATCTGAGCTTTTTCTTTATAAAGTCTGCCACAGAATTGTACAGGAATCCCAATGTGTTAGTAGACAGTCTTGTGCAAGTCACTGCTACTGAAAGGAATTTGAGAACAATCTAAGTTCCAATGATAAAATAAAAATACAGAGGGGAATCAGCTAATGAATGATAGAGTCAGACAAAGAGAACATCTCAGCCCGTTTATCAATATGTAGCAAGAGCTTCTACCCAATAGTTCTACCTCAAGGAACCTTTATTAAGGAGTAATCCTAAAATAAAAATATGTGAGCACGTAGTCATTTCAGTCTTATAAGATGAAATGACTAAAACTCATTGAATGACTAAAATGAGAAAGTAATTTATAACATTTTCAAATGATGGGACTTTAGCCATTATAAATAACAAAAATTAGTATGTATATTATCAATCCAATCATGTAAAATACACAGATGAAAAAAGATTGGAAGAAAACAAGACTATACTTAATTTTTTGAATGTTGAATTATGACTGTGGAATTTCAATACTTTTTTTTTTTTTTTTGGCAGAACTGGGGATTTAACTCAGGCCCTTGCACTTACCAGGCAAGCACTTATTCTACTGAGCCATCTCCCTGGCCCCTAAATTTTAATACTTTTTAGTTCTGCCTATTTCAACAATTTCTGGCTTCAAGCAATGTTATCTGCATTAGTAATAGATATTTTTCATTGATTTAGGATAACTGAAATACTAGAAATCAAAGACTGGTAGCCTTTTTATCAAGATGGCTCTGAAGGCAAAGAAGGAAGCCCCTGCCCCTCCCAAAGCTGAAGCCAAAGCAAAAGCTTTGAAGGCCAAGAAAGCCATGCTGAAAGGTATCCACAGTCACAAAAAGAAGATAAGAACATCACCCACCTTCCACCGTCCCCGGAGGCAGCTCAAGTACCCTCAGAAGAGCACCCCCAGGAAAAACAAGCTTGACCACTATACCATCATCAAGTTTCCCCTGACCAGAGAGTCAGCCATGGACAAGATCAAGGACAACAACACACTCATGGTCATTGTGGATGTCAAAGCCAATAAGCACCAGATCAAGCAAGCTGTAAAGAAGCTCTATGACATCAGTGTTGCCAAGGTCAATACCCTAATCGGGTCTGATGGAGAGAAGAAGGCATATGTTCAACTGGCTCATGATTTTGATGCATTGGATATTGCCAACAAAATTAGGATCATCTAAACTGAGTCCAACTGGCTAATTCTAAATACACACTCCCCACCCCCCCCAAAAAAAATTCAAAGACTGCTCCATAACTCAGTAGTTTACTTCAAGCTAAAATCTAGCCTACATTATTACCCTCCTTAAGCCTATTTCTTCATCTGTGAATTACCATCTACCTCAGTATTGGTATGTAGACCAAATGTAAAAGTATTTCATAATGCAGTATTATAAGCAAAAATCTATAATTACTTTGATGTAACACAACTGCTTTAATATTGCTTAAAATGGACTTATAAAATTGAATTATATGCTATTTATATGCTATAAGATATTATATATTATATGCTTTAGAAATATGTTATAGAAGGAAAAAATGTATTTTTGGGTCATTTACTTTCAAGACAGGAGGTAGAATATAAAAATTGGAAGATTCTGGAGAATTTAAACATAGGAAAGATAGTTGGCTATTAGCAGACCTTGTTTACTTTTTAGTATAAACTCATTTTTTCCAGAATTTTGGAAGAAAAATAGCACAGTTTCAGGACAACTATTAATTATCGCATCACAAAATAGTTCAAATGTGGAAAAATTAAAAGATATTTTAATTAGCCAAATGAGAAATGAAAATCTAATTTTGCAGATTTTATCTGATTCAACGGTCAAATTCAATATAAAAGGTTTTATTTTTCCTGCAGTTGTTGTAGATAGATCACACAGGCCAAGGTCCTTGATTGCACTGTTCAGATCTTAATATGTCTACATTTTTTTTTTTTTTTT
>NW_004524690.1:4413922-4417394 GCF_000260255.1 Octodon degus
GTCACGGTGTCCCAGTCGCTCTCGGCCATGGCGCGGCGGCGACGCTCCCTCCGGCCGCTCGGGCAGCTGCTCCGGACCTACCTCCGCGACGCGACCTGTCTACATTTTTTTGAAGTTGTTCTATCAACTCCTGAGGTACTTAGACTACTGAGCTATCTCCCCAGCCCCAACCTTTGCCTTTTAATTAAAAGGCAAGAGGAAGGGGTGTTTAATTCTGTCAATCTTTGAAAACTGCAAATAGATAAATACACACATATAAGTTTTTCTGATATACTTGTAATTTTATCATTATGAAATGTCCCTACCTACTGTGTATTATTTATAGGCATTTCTGCCTATTTAGGCTTATACTTTCTACAATTTTCTATTCATTTACTTTCAGCCTATCCATTGGTAGATAGTATATAATTAAGCCTGAGGATTTTGTTATTTTTTGCCAACTGGAGGATTGAACCCAGGTTCTCACAGAACTATAGCCCCAGACCTTTACATTTGAGTCAGGGTCACTAAACTACTCAGGTTGGGGATGAATTTGGAATCTTTTTACCTCAGCTTCCTAGAGTGCTGAGATTATAAGCATGTGCCACTATGTCCAGCTGAGTTTTAGTTTAGTTTAGTTTTGTGACAGTGTCTCACTATGTAGTTCAGGATGGCATTGAGCTCACTACACTTCAGCTGGCCCTGAAACCCTAGAACTTCTGCTTTAAGCCTTCTTGGTGCTGGGATTATAGGCATGCGCCCCCACGCCCAGTTTTGGTGGCCAGCATGGTGCACCTGAGGTTCTGAGGCTAGCATGCCTGCGGTACCAGGGATTGAACGCTGGTTCTTGTGCTTGCCAGGCAGGTGCTTAGACCATTGAGCTATCTCCCCAGGCCCAACCTTTGCCTTTTAATTAAAAACTTTAGTTCATTTACATTTAATGTAATTATTGGGTGAATTCAGATCTTTTATCATTTATTTTGCTTTTGGTCTTCCATTACTCCTTTGTTTACTTTATGATCAACTGAATAATTTTTAGAATTCCGTTTTTTTTTGTTTGTTTGTTTGTTTGTTTTTTGTTTTGTTTTGGTGGAACCGGAGATTAAACTCAGGCCCTTGCACTTGCCAAGCAAGTGCTTGTTCCACTGAACCATCTCCCCGTCCCCTAGAATTCCATTTTATTATCTTATAGCAATACCAAAATTTTTCTTCAGAGTAAATATACTTAACTACTCGTGTTTTTAAAGTTAATATTGTGCCACTTCACATAAAATATAAAAACCATGTACTCTATGTATACTTTAAGCTATAATTCTTATATATTACATTATAAATCCCATCATATATCCTGATTTTTACTTTGAACAATTAAAGAGATTATAAGGAAAAAGTCTTTTATATGCACCTATTTATTTCTTCCCAAATTCATAGCTTTCCATCTAGTATAATTTCTCTTATGAGTAGAAAATTTCATTTAGCATTAACAGTACAGATTCATTCTTGCAGGTTATTTTGTCTGCCTTTTACCTCCAAGATTATTTCCAGATAGAGAATTCTGGGTTGGCCTTTTTTTTTCTCCTCTCCTTTCTCCTCCCATCCCCTTCCCTGCCCACCCCCTCACTTTAAAGATTTTTACTTGATCCTTCTGGGTTTTTTTTTTGCGGAACTGGGGATTGAACTCAGGCCCTTGCACTTGCTACTGAGCTATCTTCCCGGCCCCCAATCCTGCTGTTAATTCAGTGCTATCTCATGTTTCCCTCATGTAACATTATTGTCTCTGGCTACCTTTACACTTTTATCTTTGTTTTTCCTCTTTGACTGCTATAACAAGAGGTGATTCTCCTTGTATCTTGCTTGATCTTTACTGAGCTTATTGAATCTGGTAATTTGTGTCTTATTAAGTTTGGGGAAACTTTAGCCTTTTTTTTCAGTTAAAATTATTTTTAATACTTTATACAAAAAAGTAGCAGTGGCTTTTTAAAATAAATGTGCAACACATAAACAGCCTAATGGTCAAAATGCACTAAAGAAATGAGCTCCTGTTTGTCCTTCAACTTCTATCCTGTGATTAAAGCTGCTACTGGATGGCTTCGTTTTCAATGTTCATGTGAATTCATAGTGATTTTCCATTACACTGGAAATGTATTGTATGTTGTAATGTATTTTCTCTGTTTCATATTATGCACAAATTAGTCTTTCACATTTTCATTAAAAAAAAAAAGGCCAGGCAAGGTGGTGCACATCTGTAATCCTAGCACTTGGGAGGCTGAGGCAGGAAGATCACTGTGAGTTCCAAGGCTAGCCTGAAGTGTATAATGAGACCCTTAAAAAGAAGTCAATAATGGTCAAGAGTGTAACACTTTCACTGGCATCAGTTCCTACCCCATAATGGGATAATGAGACCAACTGGTTAGGAGCAATCACTGAAAGGGGGTAGGATAGCCAACCTGGAGTAACTCTTACATTGCTACCATGGTATATGATTGAGGAAAGTGGCATGAAAGGGTTAGGATAGCACAGTTAATTTAAGGGTATCTCCATAAGATAATTCTCCACATCAAGTTTAAACAGACCAATGTGCTACATTTTTAAAAATTTTCAAATCATTAGCAGTTAAAGAACTACTGAGTTTCAAATTTCTCCCACCAAAATGGTTCAAGGGTCATTAATAATCTAGGTCTTTCCAGAAAGTTAATGTACAACACTGGGAATTCCTCCTGACAGCCATGTGCTAGGCCCTATATTTGCCATTGCTTCCGTTGCTGCTGCTGTTCCATTTGTGATTTCTCAGCCTCAAAGACAGTAAGAACCAGGATCATAAAGAAAGAAGTCTCCATCTGCAGGGCTGTTCTGCAAAATCTGTACAACTTTTGAGCCATACATGTGAGAAAAACTGCTACATGAGCAGACCAGACCCTCTCTAAAATTTACCTGCCAGAATTCATAGTTTCTCAGAAAAGTTCTCATCTAGCTCCTACTGGTTGTACTCATCTAGCTCCCCCTCAATCTGCCCTGTCACCATTTGGGAGCAGTCAGTCTAGAAACATCGCTTTTTATTTCCTGTCTCATATTTGTTTTCATTTATGTATTTGATACAGGGTCTCACTATGCAGCTCCAACTTGTAGTGATTCTCCTGTTTTCAGCCTCCCCAGCTCTGCGATTATAGGCATACACCACCACGCCGGTGTGGCATGCAGGATCGAACCACCACGCCAGTGTGGCATGCAGGATCGAACCTTGGTCCCTGTACTTGCCAAAGCAGGCCCTTAGTCCTCTGAGCTATCTTGCCGGCCCTTCCTCTCTGATTTTTAGGTTTTTTTAAAATTTTGTTTTATTTTTATTTTTTCCATAATTTTATTGATAAACAAATAGCAATGAGACAGTTTCAAATCAAATTGGTAGGACAGTTTCAATAATTAACACATTGCATACTGTCTTCCTAGTGGTTATTTGCTGTAGAAGATGTGGACATGATATCCTATTTACAAACAC
>NW_004524690.1:4417537-4419781 GCF_000260255.1 Octodon degus
ACATGATATCCTATTTACAAACACCATTAGAACAAATCACTCTATTCATTAAGAGAATGTAACTATATAACTATCTTAACTGCTTTGAATACAGATACAAAATGGACATTCATCTGTGTACAGTTTTTTTGTTAAGTTCCATCCCTCTGATTTTTAGAATGAACAATTTCTATTACTCTATGATCAAATTCAGTTTCTTTTATTTCCACTCATCTATATAGTAAAATTTTTATTTCAAATATACTTTTTAGTTCTGGCATTACCTTTTGGTTCTTTTTTATGATTTCCTTTTTCTTCTAAATTTCCATCTTTTTATTTATTATGAGTATTTTAGCATTTTCTAAGTCCTAAATATTATATATATATGTTTTTTTAAAGCCAAAGGCCTCAGACATGTTGGCTGTACCGCTGATCTATAGCCACAACAACCTAAAAATGCTTTAAAATCTTGGTCTCTAATTCCAATATCCGGTTCATCTGGGAATAAAAAATTAGCTTTTGAATCTCAATTTCCCATTTTTCCATATATCCAGCAATTTTAGATTTATCCTAGACAACTGGATGAACTCAAACTGCTAGGTCAATTCTTTTACACATATCTGGGTTATGCAGAGTCTGCTCTATACATGCATACTGTCAGAGTTAGATTTCCGTGATTTGTACTCATTCTTTAAAGCACCTCCTCTGTGGATTTCTCCTTCCTGGGATTTCTCCTCCACTTTCCACTGGCATATGTTTTCACCACCTCCTCTACACCTCTTGGGTATGAGAGGCATTCCTACTGTAGGGATATGGTAAATACATTAACACATGACACCTGACCTGGGGCAGATGAGCTTGACAGCAGGTTATTAGTCACATCTATACAATCAAGGGGTGACAGATGACACAACCCACATGGCCATCTAAGGGGTGTAACTGGAAACAGCAGACAACCAAAGGCTGAGGAAAGCATGCTTCACAGTATCTAAAGGATGAGGTAGTTCTTAGTTCTTGAGAGAGAATGTGATTGGTTTGATTGAATAATTCCACAGGCGGAAGAGAACTAAAAACTGCTATTTGGGGATAAGCAACAAACGTGCCTGAGATTCTTGAGATGAGAAACATACTGGGGCCAGGAACTTATAATTAGGCCATTCCAGGCCCTTCTGACTTTACCAGATATCAAAGCAGTACACATTAACTGGACTTTACGCATCCTGGCATCCTACACGGTACTACTGACTGGGGCCTACCCTCAGGTTCAATGACATTTTTATAGAAATCTCACAAACTGCTACTCTCTTCTTCCAGGTATTGACTTCCTTCTAGAATGTCTTTTCTTGCTTCCAAGTACCAATGGGTAAAATACTAATTTCGTCCAGAATTTATAGCTATTTGAGGAAACATTTATTTGACAGGTGTTATTTGGCCATTACTAAAAGCAAAACATTCAAAGTTCATTTTTAATCTTGGCTGCTTGGAGTCTGTCCCTCACATGTGTCAGAACTCTGTTTTGGAAAACTGCTTCAGATATAAAGATTAATAAATTAAAGAAATTGCCAGATACAATTGATTTGTTATAATAAGAATTGCTGCGGATTCTGTAGAATGGTAAAGCTAAAATTCATAACTAGACGGCTTACAAAAAATTATACAAAATACTTATATTCTTTTTTTTTTTTTTGCGGAACCAGGGATTGAACTCAGGCCCTTGCGCTTGCCAGGAAAGTGCTTATTCCACTGAGCCATCTCCCCGGCCCCAAAATACTTATATTCTAATGTACAAACTTTGATTACATACAAATCATTCAGTCAAACTTGGGTTGGACTCAGAATGCATTAGATAAAATCCAGGAAAAAACTTAATTTTGCATTTTATATACTGCTAAAACACACATGGGGAAAACAAAAATTACTTGAAATGTGGTCCTACATACCTTTGAAATACCAACTAACTTTCATTAACCTTGTTTTGCTCCTATTTTTGTTCTTTCTTTAATTCTGCCTTCCTTTGTATTTACTGCCAGTGCTTTCACATACACTAAAATCCCTATTTCCCTATTTGTGTTATCTACTTCTACTAAGACTTTAAAGTCTCATGTTCACAGGCCAAACCTTTGATTTAATTTAAAGCAACATGTAGCAGTACTAACATATGCTGACTAATCTTTTTTTTTATTGTGGAACCGGGGATTGAACTCAGGCCCTTGGGCTTTCCAGGGAAGTGCTTATTCCACTGAACCATCTCTCTAGCCCCTCTTT
>NW_004524690.1:4420584-4423765 GCF_000260255.1 Octodon degus
GTCCCTGTGCTTTGCCAAGCTTGTTCCAAGTAGGTGCTTTAGACCACTGAGCCATCTCTCCAGCCCTGTACTATCAATCTTGATGTTTGTCTAAAGCAACCTCACAGACCAGTATGCAACAGCTTCCTGCTCCGGGTATATATAACAAAATCACCACTGATACAAGGAACATTCCAAGGACCATGTTTCAGAGTTGGCCAAGGTTTAAAGGCAGTCCCTTGGAGACAAGCAAGGAATAAGCAAGCAGACCTGTTGCATTAACAACACAAGTATCTATATGTTCCTGTTTATCATCTTTTGCTATATCTTAGCTTACTAATAGGAATAACATAAAGTCTGGGCATGCGAGAAGATACTTTTAAGACCGCTTTATCTCTAAATTATTCGCTTTAATTTCTCTACTCTTCTCAATATATACCAGCTTCCCATGTCTATACCTGGCTACTTTTCACAAGCAAAAAGGCTACGCATAAGAAACAGCAGTTTATGCCATTTGGAGGAAGAGCCCCACAATGAACAGAGCTCAAAATTGTAAAAACTACAGGGTTTATTATCTTTGTACAATTTAAATGTGTCTTTTTTAAATTTATTTTTTCTCCATAATTTGATTGACAAACAAATAGCAATGAGACAGTTTCAAATCAAATTGGTAGGACAGTTTCAATAATTACCAAATTGTATACTCTGTTCCTAGTGGTTATTTGCTGTACAAGATGCAGACATTATATCCTATTTACAAACACTATTACAACAAATCCCTCTATTCATTAAGAGAATGTAACTATGTATCTAACCATTTTGAATACACAGATACAAAATGGACATTCATCTGTATCCCCTTTTTTGTTTAGTTCCATCATTTGAATATTATAGGTGTGTGAACTCAGCAAAATATTCCAAAAGAGTCCAGTAGTCCATAATATTATTGGGTATTCCACTTGACTGGTAATGTCAGAAGTTGTTGACCTGAGTCCCCTACAGCTCAACATAATAGCATGGCTTTACTTTTTTTTTTTCCCATAATTTTATTGAGAAAGAAATAGCAATGAGACAGTTTCAAACCAAATTGGTAGAACAGTTTCAATAATTAACACATTGCACACATTCTTCCTAGTGGTTAACTGCTGTACAAGATGCAGACATGATATCCCATTTACAAACACTATTAGAACAAATCCCTCTATTCATTAAGAGAATGTAACTATATATCTATCCTAACCATTTTGAATACACAGATACAAAATGGACATTCATCTGTATCCCCTTTTTTTTTGTTAAGTTCCGTTATTTGAATATTATAGGTGTGTCAACTCAGCAAAATATTCTAAAAGAGTCCAGTAGTCCATAATAGTATTGGGTCTTCCGCTTGACTGGCAATGTCACAAATTGTTGACCTGAGTCCCCTACAGCTCAACATAACAGCATGGCTTTACTTCTTATACTTCATTTTTATACTTTTCTGCTGGATGGTTAAGACCAAGGTAAAGCAGGACCTATGCAACAAGAGTTGTAGCTTTTGGGTCTGATAAGGTCAGTGAAATCCCCTCAGGATTTATCCTCAGATCCTGTACCTCAGATTGTAGATCCTTTGTCAGTGTCAGCCATGTGGATGAGTCATGACCATTGCTTGGCCAATGTGCTCTCTGTGAAAGCCTGAGAGAATGTTTTCTCTCCATGTGACTCTCCTTAGGCACACTCTACATCATTGATCACTTTCCTCTTTGGCCCCATAATCTCCTTGATCAGAAAATTTGGGACACTACTGAGTTACATGACATTACAGTACAAGTTCTCATATGTCCTGAGTCTTAATTGACCTTGGAAGGCTAGGGCCAAAATGTTGGCTTTCCTTGCGGCCCTCCTTTTTCTCTAATTTTGGTCTGCAAACTTAGGTTGTTAACCCTCCAGAAGACAAGCTTATTGTTACTGCCATACAAACAAGGCTGTTAAGCTTATCCTCACTATCTGTCAGAATATCAAACATCTCAGGCATAACATGGAGCAGGTATTTTTTATCAAGTATTGATATGTTGAACTTTAAGTCCCGGGCCTGGGCTAGGACTGGATTTGTTAAATGTGTTTTGTTTTTTTTTTTTTCTGAACCGGGGATTGAACTCAGACCCTTGTGCTTGCCAGGGAAGCGCTTATTCCACTGAGTCATCTCCCTAGCCCCTGTTAAGTGTGTCTTAAAAGGTTTTAAATCTCCTTTGTTTTTTGGATTTTTCTATTTGTATGACTTTGCTCCCCATCTACCTATGGTTCAAGCCAAAAACCTTAAGACCACATCATTTCTTCCCCATCGCCTACATATTGTCACTAAACTCAAATGGCATTACCTCCTAAACTTTTCCAGACTCCATCTCCTTTCCACATGACCTCATATTTCTGTTATTGATGCTTTCTTGCTTCACTTTCCCTCTCCAAAGGCCATTACTCATTGCAGCAGTTATTACTCCCATTCTCTCCTAAAAACAATATACAACACACAGAATAATTTTCTAAAAAAAAACATTTAACATATTAAGGGATTGTAACCACTAAAAACACTATTTTTGGGCCAATGAGCTAGCTCAGCAGACGAGGTGCCTGCTTAGGCAAGCACAGGGATCAGGTTCAATCCCCCACACTAAATGCTGCACTGGTTCCAACTCTAGGTGCCCTGAGCTTGCCACTGAGACCAGGCATGGTGGTGTACACCTGGAATCACAGTGCTAGGGAGGCTGGAAACCGGAAGACCACTACGAGTCCAAGCTACGTAGTGAGACCCTGTAACAAATACATTAAAAAATAAAAAATAAATCAAATCACCATTTTTGGATTGTTTTATTTTGTGAAATTTTCTATTTCAAATTGTAAAATGTGTCCAAGGTCTTGGAGTCCCCTGGACCAACAGAAATACAGTAATAGCCATTACCTGTGCCTTATCTTTTCTGTTTTATGACCCCTGGGGTCTTTTACCAGCCTTTTCCTTTTTCAACTTTTCAGATTCCTCTGTCATATATTTGTGCCAAACTTCATTCCTGTAGAAAACACAACTCCATAAAAGACTTTAGAAAAGAATTCCTGGAGTAGTTATGTTTCCTAGGTCCTATTCTGAGGCGGTGGGCAGAATTTTTAACGTTAACACACAATAAAAACAAATTTAAAATTTTAAACATTTGTTTCATAAAAATTATAAAAT
>NW_004524690.1:4424083-4443006 GCF_000260255.1 Octodon degus
CAGCCAGCCCGCCCCCTGGTGGGCTGAGCTGGCCACACACACACACACACACAATAAATAAATGTAATAAATAAAAATAAATAAATATTAAAAAAATAAAATAAAATAAAATAAAATACTCAAATGAGTCCCCAAATCTTAAAATATTCCCCAATATTAACTACTTGGGAAATATGAATTTAATTAATTAATTATAATATATTCCCAATATTAAAACAGCTCTTAAGTTGAGGGCCACAGTGAATGGGAAAAAGGTTACATACATCTTCCCTTAAACTACTTAAGAATGTGGGATCAAATGAACAACTTACTCCATATATGTATAGTATTCAAGAGCCTGTCCTTGAATATTTAAATATACTGATACATTAAAAGCAAAAATCAAAACATCCTATTAGTATACAGGAAATTAGTTTGATATATGCAGTAAAAGGAAATTGAAAGAACCATTTCCAAAATGATCACTACCGAAGTTCGATCTACTCTGCAAAATAGGCAACAGTTTAGGCAGAACTAGGAGCTGCAATGGTTGAGTAGTACCTACAGTACCAGATTACCTCTCTGGAGCCCAGCTGCAATAATGCTTAGATTTGTGGTGAAAACATGACGTCATTTTGCAAGTAATGTACTAGGCCAGTGGTGGTGAACTTATGGCAGGCATGTTATCTCTTTTTAAGACAAAAGATGTTAATGTGTGAGTTAGTTTTTCTACATAAAACCTTCAGTAATAAGGTTTATTTGCAGTGTTGGCATTCTGCAATAATAAGTGAGTTTTAGGTTGAAGTTTGGGCACTTGTCTCTAAAAGGTCTACAAGCACTGTATAGAACTATTTAAGATTGTTCAAGACTATTCAAGCTATGAGATGCAGGTCAAAGCCATGTCTGTATACTTTATGACAGAAGTCACAGATACCAACCACAGAATAGGTCAAAATTACAGGAATGGTAGTGATTGCTCTCCTTCTCTCAGCTCTCTCTTTTCCTCTTGTGGCTTCTGTAAACTATAGAGAATGATACATTTTCATGTACAAGATGGACTCATGATTGGCAAATGAAACCTTATAAAATATCCTTATTTTATAAAATTAGTACAAATTTACTTGACATAGCAAAATAAGAATTAAACACAATTTTCCAGAAGTACATATGTATAAACAAGATATACTAAAAGAGAGTTAGAGAATGTTACTTTATGGAGATAACTTAGATAATCAGTATTTTAAAGTTTATTACCCACAAAAGATAAATCAATAGCCAACCAAATGTTGGATTAAATTAACCATGCCAAGAGCAATTACTGCAGTAATAGCTCCAAGAAAGCCTCATTAAATAATATGAATAAGTTTTAAAACTTTTCATTTTTTTAATGTTAGAGAGTGAACCCATGACTTCACTCGTGCTAAACATATACTTCACCACTAAGGTATACCTCCAATCATACAAGGAGAACCACTTAAAAGGAACAAAAGATTTAATAGTATCTTGCCAATATCATTAGTTTCATTTTTAAAAGGCTATTTTAAGCCAGTGTTGAAAGTACAAGCATTAGCCCCTGAAAAGAAGTCTAAAGCATACCTTCTGGTGCTTTTGATTTTGTGATTATTTTCAACATTCTTGTTCAAGAAAATTCTAATTTTCTCTTAGAGGTGATTTTGTTAAATGTGCTGCAAGCTTTCACCAAAAAAAAAAAAAAAAATTGTTTTGGAATATTCCAATTTCTTAATTTTCTGCGAGGACTTTTCTTCTTTTCAATAATGATTATCAAAAAAAAAAAAATGATTATCAGCCAGAGAATAAGGTATCAAGTTTTGTTTTACTTTTGAGGTTTTTAGGGGTAAATTTGTTATGTATTGTTATATGATGGTGGGCAAGTTACTCTCTGGGTCCTAATATTATTACCTGTAAAAAAGTTGATCTGAAGGCAATGTGTAATAGCAACCCTTGACCAGGCACTGTGGTGTACACTGAGGGCTGCCTGGCAAGCACAAGGTCCTGAGTTCAATCTCTAGTACCAAAAAAACCCAAAAACAAAACTTAGTGACAGTGAGACCCCATCAAAATAAAAAGCACTAAGCGCTTGCTTAGCCAAGTGCAGGGGCCAGGGTTTGATCCTTGTCACCACATGCTCGGGGTGGGCTGAGACTGTGATGGAATCCAGGTGTGGTGGTAGATGCCTGTAATCCCAGCCTGGGGAGGCAAAAAAAAGGATGATCACTACAAGTCTGTGCTGCATGGTGAGACCCTGCACAAAAAATAAAATTAAATAAATAAAGCTGGGGATGTAACTTAGTGGTAAAGGTTCCCTGGGTTCAATCCCCAGCACCCTCCTTCAAACACACACAAAGTATTCTAGTCTTTGGGGGTTAAATGTCCTACTTAGTAAGACTAAGCTAAAATAGTCATGAGTCTAACACTATGGACATGACTTTAAGAACAACCACCAGAAGTTGTATAACCTTGAGGTGGATTTTTTCTTTTACTCAATTTCTGTTTATTCAGCAACATGTAGAGCTTTAGTGCAATAGATGTCCATCTTGAATAAAATCACATTTTTGGAGTTACTTAGTGAAAAGAAAAATACATATAACATAGATTAAAGGAAGGAAGCTGCTGCCATAGCTTTCAACACACTCCCTCCCTATTTAGTAATTTTTATTTCCATTCGATGAAAATAATAGAAAAGTCACTCCACAGCAGATTAAGAGTAGCATCTAACAGGCACATATTAGCTTTACCTACGGTTTTCAAAGAAGAGGTCAAAGTTTCAGTTTACCCTCTACCCACAGATTCCAGGTAATTGTTGAATTTACTGATTAGCTGTAAAAATATTTAAGACAACCCTCTAAGATCAAGGGATATCTATAAAAAGAGAATGTGCTAGAATCTTCCTTTTAAATCACATTTCTGAATCTAGCTATTACATTATTTATGTAGGTTGGCTAACTTATTTCTACTATATCAACTATTTAATTTTGGACAGATTTTTAAGTTTCACAGGTAAAATTAGAACAGAACTTAAATTTTGAACATATTACATGAACCTCCTTCACTAAGTTTTAAACCTTTCCCCTGCTTTTAGGGAACATAATTGCATAATTCAAACTCCTTCAATACTGTGACCTAGTTCCTTCTCTTGATGTTATAAACGGCTCATGTAACTATGGTAACCATCTAGGGAAAATTGAATGTTTTTTTGGTCAGCATTATGCAAAGTATACCATGTGTTATTTTTTCTCTGTAATAATCAAGGGGATAATGTTTGCTTTTTTTCTTGGATATGGGAATATTTTATTTAATTATGCCAAATTTTCTTCTGACAACAGTCCTAGTCATTCACAGTCCCTTCATTAAAATGTTTTAGGGTTGTTACAGTTAGTCATTATTCTAAATGCTGAACAGTATAATCCAAAGTAGGAATATATATATATATATATACTAAATCTATGCCATTTATCTCATTTATCTCATAAAGTACACATATAGCTTGGCATTGCTTAGATTTCTAATACTTGATCTAGAGTATCTGATGTTTTTCTATGTGTCCTTCAGTTTTAGCCAGTGTTTTATTAAAGCAAAACAATGTTAGAATGGAATTACAGGGCTGGAGAGATGGCTCAGTGGTCTAAAGCACCTACTTAGAACAAGCTTGGCAAAGCACAGGGACCATGGTTCGATCCCCCAGCACCACATGCCGGCCAGCCACGCCCCCTGGTGGGCTGAGCTGGCCACACACACACACACACACACACACACACAAATAAATAAATGTTAAAAAAAAAAAAGAATGGAATTACATCGTGGGTATACGCTTAGATATTGGAAAGTTATCTACAATCTGGTGATTTTTATTTATGTTTTCTTTACTTTCAGTGAACTAGTATGTATTAGCTATACTTCTATAATAAAACAATTAAAATTTTTTAAAACTTACCTCAGGAGAGCTACAGATCAGGGGTGGCAAACATATGGCATGTATGCTACTGTGTTTTCAAGACAAAGGACATTAATATATGAATATTTTTTCCAAAACTAAAACCTCAGTACTTGGGCTTAATTGCAGTGTTGGCACTTTGTAATAAATACGTGGATCTTGGAATGCAGTTGGGCACTCATCTCTAAAAGGTTTCTTGTCACTGGTGTAGACTATTATTTTATTATTTTTTGTACTAATGAATTAAAGTTTGAGGCTTTTTTCAGGATAATTTAAAATGCTTCATTGGACCTTGTAGAACCAATTACATTCTAATATAAGCTCCTAGAATATTAAGGATTTATTTACATTTACAAATAAATTTCTACAGTAGGTTCTCAATTGGTGACCTTTTCATGAGTTCATTTTTAATTTGTCCATATTTATAATAGTGCTTTTCAACAATCCAACTATCTTCCTTAGAAAAACATTTCTATCTACTTTATTGAATTAAATGAGGAATAACTGTCTTTTACTGGTTTAGAAAAGACCTCACTAAGCAGATGAAATGTGTCACTTATCTGGATCCTGTTAAACCAAATGTAAAATGATTAGCCTGAATTTTAAATAAGAAAATTATGCCTCCACAAACAATGAGCTAAATAAACCTCCTTCTCCTCAAAAAAAAAGAAAAGAAAGAAAATTATGATAATAGGATGATAGTATTATGGCTATTTAAAAAAAAGTATCATAATGTTCTTTTTTTTTTTCTCAGCAGTCATTTAACTAATAATATGGGGCTAGGTTTTCTGACTCTCCTAAATGCAAAATATAAAAATCCCCAATTCTATACAAAACGGAAAGTAACTGAAGATATTTAATCATGTGAACAAAGCAAAAAGGCATCTTATTTGTTCTTTAATATATTTTCCATTCTGAAAGCAATACTGAAAAAGTAACTGATGCCCCCAAAGTGTTTAAAACTGCCTTTTATTTCTAAATCAGTTCCTTGAAGAGGCCTCTGGAAGGAAATGTTTATGTCTTCAAACTTACCCCTGTATCCCTCAGTGACACTGTGAGATAGGACAGAAACAACTTCCAACTGATTGAAGATAAACTAGAAAATACTTCTGATGGGCCGGGGAGATGGCTCAGTGGAATAAGCGCTCCACTGGCAAGCATAAGAGCCTGAGTTCAATCCCTGGTTCTGCCAAAAATAAATAAATAAATAAATAAATAAGAAGCTCTGAAAAATTCCTATGGCTACCTCCTGAGTAAAGCTGGTTTCTGCTTGAGTCAGATGAATTAATTTTTCACTCTTCTTTGGTGTTTGATATTTTAAAAAACTTTTATGTTGGCAATTTTCTAACACAAAAGTATCCTATATACCATTCAGCAGGCTTCAACATTTATCAACATATGGCTATTAACCTATAAGCCTCTACTCTTCTTTATCCTTACAGGATTATTATAATTTCACCCCTCACTTCTGTAAATATGAGTTAAGAGATTGACAGCTTTTTAAAACATACCCACAATACCCTTATCCTACCTCACAATTTTCTGTCATTTTTTTTTTTATTTCTTTATTTTACATTTTAGTATAGGGTCTCACTACATAGATGAGACTTGTAGTGATCTCCTGTTTTTGGCCTCCCAAGTCCTGGGATTACAGGCCTTCACCACCATGCCCAGTCTCAATCACTGTCTCAGCATGCCCAGGGGCGCCTACATCTAAGCAGAGGCTTTAATCCCCTGAGCTATCTGGCTGGTCCTTTTCTGTCATTTAATAATATCCTGATAACTCACTTTCCAATTTCCTTACTATCTCATTTAATCTTTTTACAGATGGTTTAACAGGACCCAACAAATCCCCCACATATCTGATTTGGTTAATGAGGTCTTTTTCTAAACTAGTGAAGGGCAATTCACTTCCAATTTAATTTAGCAGATAGCTGGGTTTAGACTATGGTGGTTTGTTTCATTGTACAGTATTCTCCTCATAGACTGTACAGCAGGACTGTGCTTTAGACTAACCTTTATAAATAAATATAGCAAATGCACACATGCAAAATAATTCATATATGCACAATATATTATAATGTATTATAGGCTTATACCTGTTAGCTGAAATGTTATTTTAGGTTTTCTGCTTCTTTCAATCTATTTAAAAATTAGGTAATTATTAAAGGCAAAAATGCTCTAAAAAGTCTATCCTATACTCACCCATCTTTTTATTTTACAGAGGCTCTTAGAGGGACTCTACTGTATTATTGCCTTTTCTCACAGTTTCTAAATGTAATCTGCCTGCAGATTGCTTATCAGGCTGAATAAAATCTATAGGGGTATTCGGTGGCTAACCTGAATCAGTAAGTAACGAGGCATTTTTTGATTTATTTGGTTCTTCAGTACAGGCTAGCTGACTCAAACTAGTGAAGAAACAAAAGCAGAATTAATGTAAAAATCAGTAGTAATCAGTTCTTAACAGTGCTTCTCGAGACTTGGCTGCTAATTTGACGGATTTGAAGAACGACAACAATAAAATTACCAAAACAGTTCTCAAATCCAACACACCATGATGCCTGGGTTGACTCAATTATTCAAGTGGTCAAAACCTCAGTGTCACAAGATATTAACGCTAGACAACCTGTGATCCTTTGCAATACTGCTGTTGTTCTCAAGACATCAAATTTACCTGGCGTGCCTTTCGTTCGAAATTGTAGCATTCCGTCTAGCACAAGATCTAGTTTCCTCTTGGTTTGCCAGTAGCTACTTAATATTAACAGCTGTTTCAAAAGTGCTCTGAGCAGGTCGCGCTACAGGTGCTACACAACTGCAAACCGGATATAAGAAAACCTTAAGACCCTACTCACAATAGCTTGTTTACATAGGCATTCTACTACAATTTTCTGTGCATTTATTCTTATGCCCATTTCTTCCTAAAATACGTATTACATGTACTGAAAGTCTAGCTGGCAGTTAAACTGAGCTCCTCTGCGTGGCAATTCATTTTCACGACACAAATTGCGATCATCGTTCACACAGATAAGGACGGCTGGGGAACCGACTGCGGGCTGGGTTTTCGCTTGCAACTCGACTACCTTTTTAACTCCTCCAGTCGTTAGTGGTAGGGCAAAACTGGGTTAAAAACAAAAAAACAAACAAACAAAAAAAGACAAGTCCCGGCCGTAGTGCACACCCACTCCGGTAAGCCCTCACGCCTCCGGCTCCAACGTTTCCATCCCTCAAGAGGCTTTTCAAGGCTGTCTGCGGACGCACTCTCGCAATCCTTCTCCCCGAACAGATTCCCGAGGAGGGGCAGATGGACAAACCCTGCAAGCCACCCAGACACCGGGAAGAGGCGGAAGCACGCTGAGGCCGTGGGGGAGACGGAAAAGGCTAGGCGACCAAAAGAGAAAGCGCCGAGAAGGGGGCGCCGCCTACCTCCCCGGTCAGCCCCGGGGCCGGACGCTGGGGAAGCCGGAGGGCAGCTGCGGCTCGGCGGGAACACGCCGCGGCGCATGCCGGGAGCCGCGACCGCCGCGCGCCGGGCCGCGCCGCTGTTCCCTCGGGCCTCGCTGCTCGCTTGTGGCCAAAAGTAGCAGCCCGCTTCTCCTTTTAAGGCACGCGAGGGGCCGCACTTGATTCGCCCGGCGGAGGAAAAGGTGGTCACCCCGGGCAGAGTGAGCCGCGCCAACGTCCCCGCTCCCCGTGGAAAGGGCAGATTCAGGAAACCCGCCACCCTCCGACTTAGCTCCCATTCAGACCCTTGGTAAAGAGGCGGCTCGGCCGCGCTTCCCCTTTAAGGAGGGGCGGGGCGCAGCCTGCCGTTTGGCTGCCTTCCGCACCGTCCCCCCAGCTGGGCGCTGACCGACCGACCAATCGCCCGGGTGGCGGAGGGAAGGCGGGAGAATGCGAACCCTTCTGTCCCGCGGTAGGGGCGGGGCCCGGGCCTTATTAGGAGTGCGTCCTGCGCAGGCGCAGACGCGGCTGCAGCGAAGGGGCGGGGGCAGGCCAGTGAGGGACTCTCCGACAGACACGGAGGGCGACCAGGGGAAGAGGCGGCGAGGGGATTGTCATGGGGATCCGCGCCGCCACACGGCCTTGGTAGCATCTGCGGAGCCCGCGGGGGTCAGGAAGTGTCAACGCCCGGGTCCCCAGCGCCGGCTCGGCCGGGGGATCCCCGCTGCTCCAGTCCTGAAGAGGGAGGGGGCTCGGCGGGAGCCCTGATTTTGCCCCGCCCCTGGCTTGTTACCGCGGGGGCGGGGAGTGAGGGCTGCTTTGGGGGGAGTGGAGATCGGGGACTCGGCGGCGCCTTCCCGAGCAGCGGCCGGTGTCCCCGCGGTGGCGGCCGCGGCTGTTGCATGCGTGGCTGCTGGATGCGGAGGCGGCGGCGGCGGCGGCGGCAGGATGTTAGGGCAACAGCAGCAGCAACTGTACTCGTCGGCCGCGCTGCTGACGGGCGAGCGGAGCCGGCTGCTCACCTGCTACGTGCAGGACTACCTCGAGTGTGTAGAGTCGCTGCCCCACGACATGCAGAGGAACGTGTCCGTGCTGCGAGAGCTGGACAACAAGTATCAAGGTAGGCGGCGGGCTGCCCGCGCGCGTCCCCCTCGCGATCCGCCGGCCTGGGAGCCTGCCCGGGGAGCGCCACTTTCCGTGTCCGTGACAGTCCCCCAGAGCGCCGGGGCGCCCACAGTGGGGACAGCGAGGAGGTGCGGAGACCGCGCCCGGCCGGGTAAGGTCGGCGGGACTCCTGGGGGTCCCGGGTGGGGGCGGGGGCCGCCCGTCAGCCCCGCCGCAGACCCAGCGGCTGCAGCTGCCGTGGAAGGGAATCAGCCATTTTAAGCGAACATTGGTTCCGGCGTTCGCCCGCCCCGCGCCGTACTCTGGCCGGCCCGGCGAGCGAGTGCGCGGGTCCGAGGGGCCCGGCCGTCCGCGGCCCCCGGCGCCACCCCCGAGGGCAGAGGCTTTGGAACGTGCGGGGGAGGGGGCGGCAGGGCGTGCTCCGGAGAGGTCCGGGCGCGGCGGGGCTCGGGAGTGGAACAGTCAGTTCTCCTCTCCCGCCCCGGGGAAAGTTCCGGGCTCCCGGGTGCCTCAGTCTTTCCCGGGCTCCCTCGGTCGAGTGGTGAAAGGGGAGGGCAGGGGTGCCCCCGGCGGGAGGTGGAGAGGGGGTGTGTGGCGGGGAGGGCCCGGGTCCCTGGGCGGGGCCTCTGGCCGTGACGTCGACGTGGGCGGGGCGCGGCTCGCGCTCCCGCTGGTCTGAAAATGGCTGGTCGCCCGCTGGAGGGGCCGCGGTGGACCGCGCCCGCCGGCTGGGCGGGAGCTCGACTGGCTGTGGCGTCGGTCGGGCCCCAGCGGGATCAGTGTCGGAGTTTGCGGTGTACTGTATTTGTTGTCATGTTTTGACTCGTTCCCATTCTGCGGACGGGGCGGGGTAGGGAGGCAGCTGCTGCCCGGGCTCGGCGTGACTCCTTGGCAGTGTGTGTCACTTCCGGGCCCCAAGAGGAAGTGGGTTGGTTGACTGGGCAACCGCAGGGCGTCCCTCTACCCCTGGGTTCCTCCAGAAAGTTTAAGTAATGAGGCCAGAATCGTCGTTTGTGAGCAGAGAAGCCGGGATGGGGAATCTTTGTCTGAGTGTCGCTTATCATCCACCTTGCCCTTGCTACTTGAAGGAAAGAAGTTTAAATTTAACGTTTCTCTTTTAATAACCCTAAATCAAGAAGCTGACTTTAAGGCGCAAGGGCTTGAGTTCAATCCCTGGTTCCGCAAAATAAATAAATAAAAATAAATAAGTAAAAGCAGCAGACTTTAGGCCTAATGTGGAGCTGGCCATACAAACATTAAAGAGAACTTCTTGGTTCCATTGTCTTTCCCTAGACACACCGCTAATTTTGCAATTTAAAGAATCTATCTCTGGGGTGACATTTTCTGGCCTGTAGCATGTTGGAACGACTGGATGTCTCTTTAGAAATCTAAATTTGTTTTCTGAACTCTTATGAGTGATAGGTCTAATCTTTGTTCGGGAGAATACCGTTTGCTTACTGTTTTTGCCAGTCATTACCTCAGCTCCAGAATAAGTGAAGCAAAACCTAGATAAATACAAATCTGCAGATTAACTTGGTAATTTATTGGAGAGTATTTTGTTCTAAAGGCAACTATTTCAAGGACACTCCTTGTTTTGAGAATATGTAAACTTTTCTTTCCTTCCCTCCTTTCCTTTCATCCTTCTTTAAAATATGATCCGTCCAGTAATATTTTCGCAGATATGGAGCACATATATGAATGGTTACCTAATATGAGATGTATGTGCTTAAGAATTAAGTATTGAATATTTTTAGTTTATCGAGTGACACTGATGTTTGTAAAGCTTACACATTTTTTTATTTCTTCAAAGGCATGTGTATGTATGCTTTCACAAAAGTTACTCTGCTTTAGGTTTTAATTTGTTGACGGAAAAATATGCTTTCTTTCCGTGTGTGTGTGTGTGTGTGTGTGTGTGTGTGTATGTGTTGAGGGATTCACTACCAGCTCAAACTCATAGTGATCCTCCTGTTTTCAGCCTCTAGTGCTGAGATTACAAGCATGCACCACCATACACAGACTCTATAGCCGGCTCAGCATGCACGGGGTGGAGGGCACAGCATATGTGCTAGGGATCAAACCCTGGCCCCTTTGCTTGCCTAAGCAAGCGCTTAGTCCATTGAGCTATCTCGCTGGCCCCTGAAAAATAATGCTTTCTGATCATCTAAAATTATTTTAAATTGCCTTGATAACGTAAGTAGTAGGTATTACAGGGTTGGGAGATATCTAAAAATCCTTAGCTTTTAGGATTGTGATTACTTTCAATATTTATACCAAACAGTGATCTAGTTTTCACTTTATGCATATGGTTACTAAGTTTCAGCTTTTGCAGCTGCATTTATTGGCTTTATATAATTTTGTGTTAATTGGTTTGGATTTGATTTTTTTTTTTTCCCCTCACTACTGGGGATTGACTCAGGACCTTGCGCTTGCCAGGCAAGTGCTTATTCTACTGAGCTATCTCCCCGGCTCTAATTTGTTTTTTTTTTTTGATAGCTCAAGTATTTTCTGGCTTGGAATCTAATACTTGATTCAGTATTTAGTGATGTAAATTATATAGGAAATGAAATAAAGTTCTCCCTATTGGAGACACTATCAGAAATTACTGAGGAACTCATCAAATAGAGAAAAGAAATTAAAAATTGATGAAGTTATCATGGGATGTGGTTACTAGATAACTTATTTTTGCTCCAGAGTTCTTATTAATAATTTCATAGGTTAAAAAAACCTTTGGACTAAAATCTGTTACTTAAAGTGCTTTTTATATAGAAAGTGTTTAAATTGTGAGGTCAGATGTATACAAATCTAGCAGTGGTGAAGTCTGAGAGTTTTACCTCTTGAATATTATTTTCTTAACATATAAAAGTGATTGCTTCCTTGTGGGTTTGCCATAGTTAATTGAGAAAAACTGCTACATAGAGGAGGCTAAATAAATGTTAATTCCTTTCCTCTATATATAATTGAGATGTCTTTTAAAATGTGAGTTTTTATTTCGTGAACAGTACGTGTTCAAGTATGATATATAATTAACGCTTGATTATTAGAAACTACTTGAATAACTTATTTTTAATCTTTAAAAATATTTTTGTATCTGATAAGAAAATATCTAATTGCCTTACTTTTCCTGTAGGAAAATTAGGTTTTCAGGAAATTACTTATATGTTTCACTGAGGAAGTGGTATAGATAGGAACTTTGTTCAGAAATGTTGCAAATATGTATACCTTTCACTGTGGTGGCACTTTGTCACTTATCCTAGGTTAGGCAATTGTCTACCATAAAGGGTAAGTACCTGCAGCCTTAGGGAGGAACTAATCTGTGTTGAATGTTTATGTTACTTTACTTGCAGATAGTTCCAATGCATATATTTCACTTAACATTTCTGTTCTTTAGAACAATATTGAAATATAAAACAGGGGTATGGCATGCAGTGGTAATATTACAATATGAATCAGTGGTATGCTTTATAGTGTAATAAATTTGAGTTGATACTTATTTTCTACTAGTAGGACAGAATTCTTTCAGATACCATCATACCTTATAAGAAATAGAATAAATTTTAATAAAAGGTCTTAAGTATATTTTTGGTAACATCTGAAACTGTAAATTTAGATTTTTATGTCTTCTAGTGACTCAGCCATTTTTATTTGATTCACTTGCTACACCACTAAATAAGCACTTGTGAAAGCTTGGAGCCAACTGCTGAATTATCTACAAAGGCAGAATGATCCAGTGCTGACTTTACTGTAATTTTTTTGTAGCCTGGTCAGTTGATGTCAGAAACAATGGCCCTATTCTAGAAATTGTTTGATTTTTAAAATTTCTTATATGATACTAAAAAAAAAAAAAAAAAACCATTAAAACTAAGAAATAAGAAGAAGCTAGAAGTTGCTGTTATTTTCCTAAACACGAATTGCAAAAAAATGTCAGGGTATGATGGGAAAAGGTAGCATAGCTTTCTAGAATCATGTAGCAGGTCATTGATTGAACAATAAATTCTATAAACACAGTTGGCAGTAATGTATAGCTTTGTCCTGGGATATTTTCAAATACTGTAGCTGGACTGCAGCATATTAATTTTGTATATAGGTTTTTTTGGAGTTCAAATGAAGTATAGACAATGAGGCACTAGGTAGGTTGTAAAGTGGAATGCAGTATTCTTATGTGAAGTATTTTTGGTCATTAGTCACATATCAGATGCTTCTTAATATAAATTAGTAATATTAAAGTTTTATTTTTTTCATTAGTTTACTTCTAATACGGTTTTTATTGAGTAATGTGATCTTTGTATGGGGAAAATGTTTTACTGAAGGAGTGTGACTTCAGCTTTGGATAGTTCTAACTTGAAAATCTTGTATGTGCTAATGCACAAAATGGTCTCATTTTTCTTTTCCTTTTTTAGAAACATTAAAGGAAATTGATGATGTCTATGAAAAATATAAGAAAGAAGATGATTCAAACCAGAAAAAACGCCTACAGCAGCATCTCCAGAGAGCACTGATAAATAGTCAAGAATTGGGAGATGAAAAAATTCAGATTGTCACACAAATGCTTGAATTGGTAGAAAATCGCGCAAGACACATGGAGTTGCATTCACAGTGTCTCCAAGATCCTGCTGAAAGTGAACGAGCCTCAGATAAGGCAAAGATGGATTCTACCCAACCAGAAAGATCTTCAAGAAGACCCCGTCGACAGCGAACCAGTGAAAGCCGTGATTTATGTCACATGACAAATGGGATTGAAGACTGTGATGATCAGCCACCTAAAGAAAAGAAATCTAAGTCAGCCAAGAAAAAGAAACGCTCTAAGGCCAAGCAAGAAAGAGAAGCTTCACCTGTTGAGTTTACAATAGATCCCAATGAACCTACGTACTGCTTATGTAACCAAGTGTCTTATGGGGAAATGATAGGATGTGACAATGAACAGTGTCCAATTGAATGGTTTCACTTTTCATGTGTTTCACTTACTTATAAACCAAAGGGGAAATGGTATTGCCCAAAATGCAGGGGAGATAATGAGAAAACAATGGACAAAAGCACTGAAAAGACAAAAAAAGAGAGAAGATCGAGGTAGTAAAGGCCATCCATATTTTAAAGGATTGTCTTTTATATAATAATTACTTTCAGAAAATGTTTTAGGATAAATGCATAAGACTATGCAATAATTTTTAATCATTAGTATTAATGGTGTATTAAAAGTTGTTGTTCTTTGTCTGTGACCTTAATTTTCTGCACTGAATTACCAAACATTGAAAACCAGGTAGTCTTCAGATCACCTGATGAAAGAAGCAGGGAACAGGGAGAGTGGTATGAACATTATAAAAACTTCACAAACCACAACTATTTCATTTTTACTTAAAACTTCAATGCTGTCTTGGTTAAACACAAAAATTTTGCTAGCATTTTGGTTCTGTGCATTAATAATTTAGGTATACTTGAATTTCTCTATAAACATAAAGTTATCTTGGGTAATTTAAAATACGGCCACTGTTCTATTTAGAGCTGCTTTTTCCCTAGACTCTTTTATACATATACTTGTTAATCTCTAGTCTTCCAGAAATTTGAGAAACTAGAGGTAAGAATTATTTGGGATTCCATGTGGAATAACATGCTTTTACTAGAATATGTGCTGCTGTATTTTCCTTAGTAGCATTTTGATACACAGTCGGTAGCCCATTTGTAAATGTTTTCCTGCTGCTTCAGAATAGATACATTTAATTTAGTGTTTATTAAGGGAGTTACTATTTTGTGTTTTAATTGGGACAGGTAAGAGTAGTTGAGATATCAAAAAGGCTTCCATTGACTTCCATTGGCAAAATTTAGGTTATATAGTATCATGGTTCAAAGGTTGATCAATTTTTAAAATGCATCTTAACATTCTCCATGTGATTCACTGCTCAGATGCCTAGCTGCAGGCCTCTCAATGGAAAAAGGTCATATACTAGTCTTTATAAAATACTGCCTTTAGGTCAAACAATTGTTTTAAATAGCTTTGATAGGGGTATAGTTCATTTCTGTCCTGATCAGTCACTATACATTATTTTAAATAATAGTGTATTTACTTTCTGAACTTTCTGGTATTGGTGCTGTTTGATGTTTTCATGTTTAATGAACTAATTTCATAACAATGAATAATATATTTGTTAATTGAATTTTCCAAGATTCCAATATTTTAAGGGTAAGCATCTTGATGGATATATGTTTGTAAGTTTAGAGCAATTTCTGATTTTGGAGAACCAGCAGAACAGTCCTTTAAACCTATGTATAACCAGCTCTTTAGTCCTCATTTCTTCCTAATCTGATGATCTCAATTCATTTTGATTGACATTTGAAAAGTTTTGTCTCCTTGTTTGGGGAAAAACATTTTTAAAATCTTCTAGTTCTCCTATGTTACTTTCAGGCATGACATTTTACCTGAGTGTCAGGTCATTCTCCTATATAGTCTCCTATGAAATGAATTATATATCTCCAAAGTTCTTTTGAAATCTATAGTCTTTGCCTAGCATTGAAAGATTTTAAAAATTAAATGGCTGTTTTTCGCTTTCGTTAGTGTTCTCTCCATTGTGAGATACAAAGAAAGTTTAAAGATGAGCTTACATAGTATGTACAATAGTTGACTAGGTTCTGTCCTAAGAATATTTTAATTGATTATGAGATTCAGTTGGTTATATTACTTCTTAAGATATATTAGCATGAGTAATAATTTATTTTACTACAATTTTGTTGAGTTTTAAAGACACTTTTTTCTTGAGAATATAGCATTTAAAATTTTTATGGTATTGTTAGTAGAGTGGAGCTGACACCATTGAACTGGCACCAATTTGAGTAAATCCCCCAGAGCCTTCAGATATGACTTATATAGAAGTCACCACTTTTTTTTGTGTGTGTATAAATTTGGCTCAGTATATTGAGGCGGAAAAAAAGTAAACCTAATAGAAGTAAGTACCCAAGTTTGGATTAGACTTAGACAGGCAAATGAACCTAGAAAATCCTGAATATGCTCTCATTAAGACCTTGTGTTTGAAATAGTTATTTTTATGAATTTCTTTTTGTTTTCTATACCCCGTGGGAAATAGAAATCCTAGGTTTATATAACTGTGACTGGGATTTCTTTTGTTAAATATTTAAGATCTCATGTTCTGTTTCTATCTTGGTTACTAACTCAAACTATGTACCAGTTGGTTCCCAACTTATCTCGTATTGGTATCACCTTGAGAGCTTCAAAGAACACTTGATAAGCTGGGGATATAGCTCAGTGTAAGCACCTGCCTGTCAAGCGCAAGTTCCAGAGTTCAATCCCCAGTACTGGAAAGAAAAATAACAAAAAAAAACCCTTGATTCCTGGTCCCAACCCCAGTAATTGTTATTAGTTCATTTGGAATAAAGCTTAAGCATTTATTTTACTTATTTTTTTGGCGGATCTGGGGATTGAACTCAGGCCCTTGTGCTTGCTAGGGAAGCACTTAGTCTGCTGAGCCCTCTCCCTGGCCCCAACATTAGAATTTTTTAAAGAACCTCATTCTAAAGTACACACAAGTTTTGGAACCACTGCCCAGTTTTGGAAATTATGGCCTATTGAAAACTGCTAATGGGATTCCAACATCCGGTGTCACATGTCTGTAATCCCAGCACTTAGGAGACCGAGGCAGGAGAATCAGTGTGGGCTACATAATAAGCTCAAGGCCAGCCTGGACTACATAGCAAGATCCTGTCTCAGAGTACCACCCCCCCAAAAAAGAAAATAGATTTATACAGCTCTAAAACATATATGAGTGCTGATATATACAGGAGAGATTATCCCCTGACCACTGTAATATCTGAGAATTCAATAACTTAAGTGTTTTTGTGTATCAGGCACAAAGTGTATTGGAAGAATTAGGTTTTTGTGAAAGAAAAAGCCCCTGCTACTCCTGGATCATACGTTCTAGTGCAAGATCAGATATATATGTCAGGTAACTAGGTAAGTGTTAAAGTGAAAGTAAGCCAGGGTAAATGGAAAGTTAAAGGGGAGACAAGTATTATAAGGAAATGAGACAGGAAATTTGGAAGAAGAATGAGCTTGTCAGTTTGATTAAAGCACAGTGTTAGAACATAGTGTGAAAGGGGCTAGAAAATAGAGGCTTCTCACAAGGCACAGTGGAAAATTTGGCAGCCATTAAAGGATTTGGGCCATGGTCTGACTTGGATTTAAAGGTCACTGTACACTGTGTACAAAATTTATTGTAGGTAGCATAGTTAGAAATCAGGAAACTTAAGACTCAGAAGTCTTTGCATCAAAAATGATGGTGGCTCATTGTTGGGTCCTGAGTAATAGAAATGATGTCCAGTAGTAGGTGTCTAGGTTTTAATAAAGACACAGCCAATAGAACTTTGGTCCAGGAATTGGAGAGCAAGGTAATAACAAGGGTAACTTCAGTTTTGGGCCTGAGGGACAAAAATTACTCTCTGATACCTAGGAACCCAGCATGAAATCCTATGTATGACACATTAAGAGAGGGAACAGGAGAGTTGGAGAGTTGGTCTATAGAGTTTGAAATCAGGTGACTGAATTAGTGCTTCTCCAGTTTTTATGGGCCTGAGTTGTCTCAGTTTTAACTTGCAGATTCCAAATCAGCAGATCTAGTATGTAGATTCCAAACCTGCATTTCCAACAAGTTTCTCAGTGATGCTGATGTTGTGAGACCCACATTTTGAGTAGTAAACAAATAGATTCAGAAGAGAGTGGACCTAGGGTATTCTTAACATCCAAAAATAGGGGAGAGCTAGCAAAGGCGCCTTCTGAGGGCAATGAAATAAACCAGAAAAATGCTACACCAGAGTTGAGGAGATGAGTGTTTCAAAAAGGGAGACATGGACTCATTCACTGATAAGATGAGTGCTGAGAATTAACCATTAAATTGTTAAAGTTTATTAAGGTCAAATTTTGGAAATGAAGGTGTGCCTGGAGAAAATTATGAGCAGGAGGGAATTGAAGTGACAGCAACTGTATAGATACTGAAGTTTGATATAAAATGTTGCAGCAGTGTTTTTATTCACTTATTCAAATAGTTACACATGTATTTGCAAAGCATTATTAGTATATGTGGTGCTGAAGCGAGCACTGCAAAGCATTATTTTATGTACTGGGGACAAAGTAGTGACCGAAAAAGCTTTTTTGGTAACCTGATTGTGCTTAGATTATTGGGGTTCATGGTGTAAAAGCACATAGCTTGTGAAATTTGGTACTTTGGAAAATGAGATCATACTCTTAATATCTTCTACTTTCTCAGTGACAAAGCTAAGGGATAAAGCTGTCGAAAATCTAGGAACTAGAGGGATATGTGAACAAACTGCCTGGGAAAGTGAATAGTGAGTAGATAACAGTTGGAATAATAGGTAAACTGAAGATTTTAGTTACAACTTCAAATGAGCTGAGGGCTTATTCTGTTGTCTATATAAAGGCAGGGGAGGAAAAAAGCAAAACACAAAAGAACTTAAGTGTTCAAAATTTCTTAGTAGTAAGTACAAATCACATCTTGTGGTCCTCTATTTTTTAACACAGGGTCTCACAATACAGTCCAGGCTGGTCTTGAACTTGCAGTGATCCTCCTGCCTCAGCCTTCTGCTGGGATACAGGTGTGGACCACTATGCCTTGCTCCTATGGTCTTCTTTATGTGCCTAGTGGGAAGCTTCTGTGAGGGCTTTGTCCTGTGATGGATAGGAGCAAGTCTTCAAGAAGCAAGTATAGATATGCTAGATGCACTTAGTTTGGCACAGTTCAAGTTATATTTTCAATGCAGTACGTTACTTGGGAATTGCCTTTACTGTGATCACCTAAATTGTTTACATCAAAGAAGCTACAAACACCATTGGCATAGGAATGCTCTAAATCAGGATTCCACAGATCTGTGTCCATGAGTTTGGTCAGGTCATGTCCTTGCCCTACAGTTTGTTCTTGTGGAAAATGATTTAATGTATGGTTAAATTAGCTGTGGCCATTATTCATATCCCAGGACATTAGTCTGAGTCTTACGGTCACAAACTTACTACTTGAGTAGTTTTCAAATAATGGCTTTTAATTTATCTAGGTGGTAACTAGATTAAAGCAGAATTTTCTAAACCTCGGACTGTAGAAAGATCTCTATGCATTTGGGCATTTCTATGTATTCTAATATTCTAAAATATTATATAATACTTGTAAATGGGCTCATTTTTTGTAAGTTTATTTTGAAAAGGAAACATACTATTGTGTAATTGGGAAATATCACTTTCTATGAATGGAACATTAATTACCTCAAGGTATTCTAGCTATGTGGTAGTGCCTGTTAAAATGGAGCCCAAAGTCTGTTCCCTGGTTAGTAGGTATGCTTAATAACTAATACTATGTAAGGGTAAAAGACAAACACTAAAGTAACCAAGTAGATTTAAGGAGACTATTCATTTTGTTTTAAA
>NW_004524690.1:4443321-4457122 GCF_000260255.1 Octodon degus
AAATTAATTAATTAATTAATTTGTGTGTGTGTGGCCAGCTCAGCCCGCCTGGGGGCAGGGCTAGCTGGCATGTGGTGCTGGGGGATTAAACTGCGGTCCATGTGCTTTGCTAAGCTTGTTCTAAGTAGGTGCTTTAGACCACTGAGCCATCTCACCAGCCCCTATTTTATTGTTTTGAGACAAGGTCTCACTGTGTAGCCCCAGCTCACCTCTGGCAATCCTTTTGCCTTGGCCTCAAAAAAATTTCTTGAATGCTTCCTTCCTGTCCCACTCTGCAGAAAAAAGCAAGAGAAGGTTAACCATTCTAGTTTTCTATCATTATAAATTAATTAAAAAGATATATAGCTGCATAAAGGTGGATGTTGCCTCATATATCAGGGTTTCTGTAAAACCCATATGGAATTAGCCAGCATTATACAGTATTATTACAGTAGTTGACATCTGACCCCACATGTTTCTACTCTTGCTATTTTCTGACCTAAGAATTAAAAACATAGGGGCTGGGGAGATGGCTCAGTAGAATAAGCACTCCCCTGGCAAGCACAAGGGCCTAAGTTCAATCCCCAGTTCCACCAAAAAAAAATTAAATAAATAAATAAAAACAACTAAAAAAGCCCTTCAATACTTCTCTTTGCAATTTAAGATTTCCTGGGCCAGCCTTATATCCCTAATTTTGGGTCCTGTATTCCAAACCTGAAGAAAATCCTGTTATCCACATAACTTACATGGGAGCAAGTCTGCAGTATGGGTTTAAGTATATCAAGTGGCTAATCCAGTGAATTGTACATAGTAGCTAAAGGTAGGTATTTATACTAGCTAATATCTAGAATTAAAGTACATGAGTTTCTGTTTCAATTTGTTTTTATCTGACAGCTGCATTTTGCTTTACTTGCTGTGTTCCACCAAAGTATGTCTTACCAAGGAGGAAAGGAAAGTAAATCTACCATGAAAGGAAATTTACTACGAACAATCATTTGTAAATAATCCCAAAGTGTAAACTGAGAGTCACTTGTTTCCTTGACATATTTTGCCACACAAACTGCTTCAATCAGACTTTTGACACAAGTGACAATTCAAAAATAATTTAAGTAGAATATGAAAAAGTAACTTGTAAAAGTAAGTTACAGACAATGAAAAGAGTATTTGTTTGGGGGTGAGATTATGATTCCAACCAGAGTTTACCTGTTCTCCAAGATTTTCCATGCATTTGATAGTGCTAATCTGCCCAAGAAAGCTGGGATGCTATGCATATTGTATCCCTCCACTTGAGGACTCAGAGGTTCTGAGAAACAGTGCTAGTATGCTCCCTCTAGTAGCTATTAAAATTCTGAAGAAGTAGAATCCTTTCAAATGGTTTGAGAATATTGCACTGAACAATAAGATGAAAGAATGGATCACATTCAAACATACTGGGTAATCATACTGTATAGGAAATTACACCAAAGCATCTTATTTTCCTACAGTCTTAGTACTCTAGTCTTGATTCTATTTGAATGATTTTTTAAAGGTACGAGTCAGGAATAAGGACCTGTACCTTCTTACTGTTGGTTAAACAGCTGTATCAAATTGGACATACTTGTTTAACAGGAAGTGTGTGCATTGAAATCTTCCCTAAACCATTCTGATGCAACAGATGACATTACTGTGTATATAAGAATTATGTTTGCTGCAAGTGAACCTTGAAAATAGTTTGCTCAGCTTTTTGGCTGGTAGAAGTAGCCTATATTTTGTAGATATACATGGACAACAGTATGTTGTTATTTGATCAGAGAGACTCCAGAAGGGACCACTGGTAATCTTGTACCTATTACAGGAAGAATGAACTACGAAGGGCAAGTGATAGTAAGGATCTTAATTTGAGCCATAGTTTGTTATTACCAAGTGATCATCACCCAGATGTTGTGAGAAGTGACCTCTGAGGCAGCAATCTTGATCTATAGGTAGATGCTGAAGTTCATCAGAATTCAATACCATCATGTCCTTTGGCTTCAGTAGGTATAAAATCAACTAGGCCATTTTCCATGGAGACTCACATTATTACTTCAGGGTAATTAATTTGTTTCTGTAAAATGCACTCCCTGGAAAGTCAGAATTGCTAAACCAATGTCATGGTCAAAAGTTTCTTTGAAAGAGTAGGGAGACAGCATGTACACGTAGGACTAAAGCCTGAACTGTGAGGCAAAAAGACCTCTGGAGAAATGGGGTAGTTTATTGCCCAAGAACTGTAATTCCAGGGGATATCACTGATGATACCTAGATTCACCATTTCTAGCACAGGATACTGAGACAGTGGGAAATTTGTCCTTTAATTTAGTCTATCTCTTAACTGGTTGGGGTCTTTAGGAAGAGCAATAACTGGGAAGGACAGTTAAATTGGGTAGAAGAACTCTTAAGTTAAAGCAATATTTGATACACTGATGTGTATATTACTGAGAGATAACAGGCTTCCTGTCCATCTTCACACTTTTATTGAAGTTAGTTTGAGAATCGTTTGATTTTCTGAAGAGAATAAAGTATCAAATCCAAATGAGGGAGGATGCTGGGCAAAGAGAAAATTTTCCTTTTCATGACCATCTTCTCATTTTCTAAAAAAAAGACTGAGATTATACCCTGCCATCAATACTGTCATACATTGCTTCAAGTTTTGCAAACTGCTAGAGTGTAAATTCTAAAGCAATGAAAACCAGCTTTTTACTCTCATTGCTTCATTATATTCTTGAACACCATGCTGGATAAGATAGCAGCGCATTTATTTGCCTTGGGTGTTTGGTTGGTTGGTTAGTTGGTTAGGGCCTTCTTTGTTCTGCGGGTGTGTTGAGTGCTGAGGAGTGAGCACTGGGCCTGGCACGTGCTACTCAGACGTTTACAAGAGCTGCCCACTGCAGCCTTATAGCTTAAGAACTTCCAGGCACTGATACCCGGGAAAAAGATATCATAAAATTCACCTTTGTCATGGTTTTGACAAAATGTGTTTTATTTTTAATAATTATCAATATAATATAATTTTGAACTAATTTTAATACTGATTTTATTTTAATACTAATTGATTCAGAAGAAAACATTTAATGTAAGCACAAAATTTGGTTGCAAAGAAATATAGCGTAGTCAAATAACTGAGATTAAAAATGCATTATATTATTTTTTAGGGAAAGTGGAAGGGAAATTAAATTTTAAGGGGAAAATAATGTTAATAGGTATTTTAAAAACTATTGTATAGTATTCATATTTAATTGATATATTTCGGTGATAACATTTTTAATTGGTTGGTATTATTTCCAAATGACATCATAGGTAATATGGCAGAAATGATATTCTTTGCATTTATTTAACCTTTGGTGAAATGTTTTAAAGTTCAACATATGTATTAGGGGGGACATAACAGAACAGCACACATTAGAAATTATTAACAGGAATCATCAGTTCAATAGTCTGGACCTGGCTTTCTCCCCTATAATGACCTGTCTCACCTTGGTCACCTACTTCCATGCATTACCTTAGACTTTGCAACTACCAAAATCTTTACATAACATCCAAAACAAATTTTTCAATTTTAAGTATCCACTTTGTCATCATGTGCTCTTGTTGATCTATGTCACTCCCTCCACTTTGACGGAAAGTTCTCCAGCACCAGCAAGACCTCCAAAATATTTCTACTGAAACTTCCCACCTGTTCACCTTCTCAGTTGGCTTTTACCTCTCTGCCTGGCACATATTCCACAGCCCATTCTGCCAATCGATTGCTTACATACATTTTCCACTCTTTTAGTCCTTTCCTTTCTCCACCTTTAAATCCATCTTCTCAGAAGCTGCAGCCAGGCAGCTAGAGAGTGACGAGTAATATATAAATGTGCTAGGTGTACTTCTCAATTCGTGACAGACCTCAAGTGGGCCCTTAATGTTGTCTGACCATCCTACATTGTCTTAATCAATTCATCCTTTGGTTGACAGCAGAATTGTAATTTTTCTTCAAACTATCAGTGCTTCTTCGTTCCCAAAGTGATTTACTTAATTTCTTTCACCAAAACCAACCAAGCTCATCAGAGCTCTCTGTCATTCCTATTAGAAGCACTGGCCTATCTGCTTTCCATCCTGGGATGACAGGCGTGCACCACTGCAGCAGGCTCCCACTGCCTTCCATTCTTTTGGGACATGATTGTTCATAGGGTCAACTTGTTTACCTGTACACAGAAATGTCATTCTGCAGTGATTCTCTCTGAATTATCCAGGTTTCTTCTTCCAATGGACTTTTATATTCTGTATGTAATCTTATATTTCCTTTTGGTTTTTTAAAAATACTGTTTTATATTTCCAATCATAAGAAAGAAACAATGCAGCAGACTAAGTTCCTGCTTTGGCAAGGGCAGGGACCAGGGTTCAATCCCTGGCACCACATTCTGTGCAGGTCCTGCCCCAGGGGTGCACTGAGACAGTGATTGAGAGATTGAGACTAGGTATGGTGGCGCACGCCTGTAATCCCAGTGCTGGTGAGGCTGAAAACAGGAGGATCACTACAAGCCTGAGCTGCGTAGTGAGATCCTGTATCAAATACATAAATGGAAAAAAAGAAACTGGTGACAGTAGTCCCACATCCCCTGCTTACTAGTGTCCTTTGGAGCAGGGGGGATGTTCGCCTCTATGAAGAAACTCCTTCAAAGGGCTGTACATCTTTGTCACTCTTTCCATTCTTTCACCCTTTGAAAGACTGGATCTTGCTATATAGTTCAGACTGACCTTGAGTTTACTGTGTAACCCAGGTTGACCACTGACTCATGGCAAGCTTCCTCAGCCTCCCTAGGGCTGGGATTACAGTTACATGTCACCACACTAGGTCCTTTCCTTCCATTCTTCAGTGCCTTTGTCTTTGGTGTGCCTCCTGCTTTCATATTATCATATTTGATTGTTAATTCTCTGTGATTATCTTCTCTTGGGAGCATTTGACAGAGGATCTTTTTTTTTTTTAATTCTTATTTTTAATCTTTTTAAAATGTCTTTTAGGACAGGGTTTACAGGGTCTCACTATGTAGATCAGACTACAAAGGATGATTTTTAAAGAATGTTTCTCATTTGGCCTCCAGGATACAAACTACCCTAGAGTCTCCTTCAAGGTTGCTGACTGTTCCTTTTCATTGTATTCTGTAGATTCTCCACTTCTTTCCCTTCAAGTACTATAGCACTTTAGATAAACCATCAGAAGTCTTCACCCTTTACACTCATTCCTAGGGGTTTCATCCAGCGTGGTGGTGTTAAACACCTTTCAAACTCTGGTGACTCCCAAAGGCCCCTAAGTAACCTAGCTGTCATGTCCAGACCTACATAGGCAGCTGCCCATAACATTTCCCTTTGTATGTCTAATGGACAGCTCTGCTAACTTCTGATTTTCATAGTCCCTCTTAGCTGCAAACTGATACTTTTCTTATCTTCTTTATTTTTATTTTTATTTATTTATTCTTTTTAATGTATTTAGGACAGGGTCTACAGGGTCTCACTACACAGATCGGACTCCTAGTGGTTCTCCTGCTTTCAGCCTCCCAAGCGCTGGGATTACAAGCGTGCTCCACCATACAATTGACAGTCTCAATTGCTCTCTCAGCATGCCCCGGGGGCAGGGCCAGCATGGCAGGCCCGGATCGAACCCCGGCCAATGTGCTCTGCCTAAACAGGTAGGTGCTTTAGTCCACTGAGCTGTCAAACCGGCCCATCTTCTTTTTCATGGTAAATGAAAATTTCATCATTTAGTTTCTCATGCTAAAAATATTGAAGTCATCTTTGATTCCTTTTTACTTCTATGCTTCTAAACCAATTTGCCTTCGAATGTAGTTTGATTTTCACAATATATTCAGCAGCCTACTGCTTGGTTACTTCTTGCCTCATCTGTTCTACTATCGCCTCTGTCAGGCCTGTCGTCACAGCACCCTCATCAGCTTTTCTGATTCTAGCTTTACTCCTTCTGTTTATTGCCCACAAATGGGCTGAAGAGATCCAACTAAATCAGTACTTCCTCTTTCCAATGGCTTCCTATCCTAGAGTAAAATCTAGAAAGAGCTGAAGTAAATCAGTCTCTGAGCTCTGATCTCTCTCTGCACTGTCCTTTGCTCACTCTGTCCCAGCCGCTGGGGGCACCTTGTTGTTCCTGAGCACACCAAGGGTACTCCAGCTGACTGGCTGAGTTGTTCTGCCTGTGTTGCTCTGGTCTCCGATCCATTGCACTTGTTTCCTCTGTCATGCAGCTACTCTACATGTACCTACGTTCTGTTCCACAATGATCTGTGTTCCTCTCACCCATCCACACTCTTACCGCCTTCTCTCCAGTTTTTCTAAAGATGGCGATCTATGAACTTACTAAAGGATGGCTGTCTAAACTTAGCCTCCTCACAGGATCTTAATATTGTTATTCCAGAAAAGGTAACATTAATCCAATTAAATGTTGAATTTATATAATTTGAGGCAGTACCTAGAGATTTAAATATTAAAGAAATATCCCCAAAGAGATATTCCAAGGACATGTTATTTATTCCTTTACCTTTTGTTGTTTTTTTCATAACTCCTATATTCAAATGTCTCTATCCACTAAAATGTAAGCTCCTGGAGAGCAGGAAATGTGTGTATGTTTTTTCATAGCTGGATTTTAAGTGCCTAGAACAGCACTGACATGAAATGTGTTCTCAATAAATATTTTTTGATGAATGTTTTGGTACTTTTTAAAATTTAGTTCAGTATCTTGGTCTTTGAACATATTCTGTCTGCTTAGTATGCCTGTTTCCTTAGGCTAAGGATGTTAAAGTGACTTTAATTCTTGTACATATTACTAAATAATATAGAATGATTCTGCTAGGGGGAGTCTATGAAGAGCATCATGGAGCACTTAACTATGATTCACTTTCTGTAAGCTTAAAAGTGAATTCTTTAATTCAAATGGAGAAAAACCCAAAGTCACTTTTAGTTTCTAAGCAAAAAGTAAAATTTGGTGTTAAGTAGGGGAAATGAAAAGTCAGTCTTGATGCTTAATTCTTCAAGGAGTAGTACATCGCACAAGCCTTTCATAAAGAAATTCAATGGACAGTCCACCATCACAAAATAATAATTGTCTACTGGGAGTTTGGCTTTCATAAAGGAAGAAAGAGCTCTGCAAAGTTTTACTTGAGCTCTCCGAATCACACATCAGATTCTGTAACGGTTAAATCCTGTGCCCTGAGGTTGCCACTTATCTGAAGGGAGAGAGGAAGCGTAATCCCATTAGCTTGCTTTTCTGTGGCAAGTTATAGACAACTATCCTTCATTATCCAGATCTTAATACCATAGTGCTTTAAATACAGAGGACCTTCCAGGGCTGCGTCTGTGTCAGTTTACAAATGCTTCCCCTTGCACGTGATCTCCAGCTGAAGCTGAGGGTCAAAGAAGCTGAAGGCAAAGATCAAATGTGCAAGTTACAGGTAGATTAACAGAACACTCAAAGCACTACATTCCAAGAACATACTGATTGCTCAGTTTTTTATAATTCAAGCAAAGGAGGCATAGAAACAGCAAACTTCCAACAAGAGTCCAGCCAGCTGGGTACCCATCCCTGATGTAGCTGATTTTTTTTTTTTATACTGCTGAACCTCAGTGACCTCAAAAGTTGTTCTTAGTATACAGTTTTGAGGACCATTATCAACTGATTGCTATTACCACTGAGGATCACACACATTTGCTTTTGCAGATATAATGGAACTTTAAAAATTCTTCATTGGTAGGGATTTTTTTTCTGCTTGTAATCTGAAGATTTTTTTTCAAGGGAGATGGCTCAGTAGAATAAACACTTCCCTGTCAAGCGCAAGGGTCTAAGTTCAATCCCCGGTTCCACCAAAAAATAAAAGATCAAAGTGGGTTATTTTTGGTCCACTCATACTAGCTTAGACAGAATCTACACAGATAGTTTGCCTTCTGTTTGTTTGATTCTAAATATGAATATTTTTCCTTTCCTTTCTTGGTACCTTGAAATTTTAAGGGTACCTTGAGCTGGGGAAAGAAAGACCATCACTCCTAGATTAGATACCACAGTAAGCATGTCACAAAGACTCATAACCAACAAATTGGAACAGAAGAGGTATGCATGACACCTTTAGTCATTATTTTGCCCACATTAAGAGTTGATATTCTTAGCAGAATGTAGTATTGCATGTCAGATAAGAGGTTGAAGGAGAAGAATCACAAGTTCAAAACCAGCTTGGGCAATTTAATGAGACCTTGTCTCAGGACAAAACAAAAGACTGGAGATGTTCAGTGTTCCCTGGGCTGGGGTGGGATGTGATGTGATGGAGTTTTGACATTTAAAGTCTTAAAAGGTCTAGTGGTGGCAGTGGTAAGGGATTCTTAATAAGTATCACTTCTTTCTAAATGGCCTCTTATTCTCCTTAACTATTTTTGTACCTGACAGTGTTGTCATTTCTTGGAACTCTTTGATTTTATTTCCATTGAAACCACATTCTTTTCACTTTTCAGTTCCATTTCTTATTTGTCCCAGTTACTTTTCTCTTGTTGCTGGGACAGAATACCCGACACCCAACATGAAGGAAGGAAAGGTTTGTTTAGCTCATAGTTACTGGAGGTTTCCAATCCATACTCAGTTGGCTCCACGGCAGAACAGCACATGGTAGAGAGCAACTGTTCAGGGCAGCTGCAAAGATCAAGAGCAAAATGGAGGACTAACAGCAGCAATGGCCACAGAGAGCAAGTCTGTCTCCCTTAAATTGCATTCAGGCTATCCGCCCCAAACTGGGTGTAGCAGGCACAACTATAATCCCAGAAGTACTCAGACTCATAATCCCAGCAGTACTCAGACTCATAATTCCAGCAATACTCAGAACCATAATCCCAGCCTTGGATCATGAATCAATCACAGATTCCAGAAGCCACCCCATACCCCATGACTGCTTGAGGCTTTGAGGGGACAACTAGACACAAACCATAAAATTATTTTCATTAGTTCTTCTTTCACTGGTTGCCCAACTGGGCACATTGCCTGGTGTTCAGCCTGGGCCATCTGTTGCCCACAACTTGCTCTTCTGAGATCTCAGTCCTTAAAGTATTGAGTGTCACCTAGCAAACCTACACCACCAGTTCTTAGCCCTGGCATCGACCCCTTCTTGATCCAACTGGTACTAGCTGGTTCTACATGGATGGCCCAGGACCAGCTCATGTCACATATCTGCTTTCTGACAGGCAAAGTCCCCTTCTAATTCCCATTGCTGCCCCTGTATCACTTTCAGTTCTTCACTGTGATGAACAGCATTGCTGCCAGTTCTACAGGAGCTCATCATGATCATCATCTTCTGAACCTGAGGTTCTATAGCTCCAAAGGACTTTTTTTTTTTGAGACAAGATTTCACTAGGTAGTTCAGGCGGCCCTTGTACTCACTTTCAGGCTGGCCTTGAATGTACAGTGATGGTCCTACCTCAGCCTCCTGAGTGCTGGGATTTCAGGCATGCACCACCATGCCAGCTTGCCAATGGAATATTTCAGAATGGGAGAAACTGTGTACAAGAAATTATGAACCACAGGATAGTCCCTTTAGCAGGGCCCAAAGTAGAGCAGCATGCATCTGTGCTGTCCACCTTGGTTTCACTCTTTTTAAAGTGCTGCTCCTACTTTTTTATTCAAATCTTCTCTATGTTTCTTGATATAACATTTTTATGAATTTAAGATTTATTTTATTTATTATTATTATTTTTTTTTTTAGTACAGAGGCTATAGACTCACTACACAGATAGGACTTGTAGTGATCCCTCCTGTTTTTCAACCTCCCAAATACTGGGATTGCAGACAGTGTACCACCGTGCCCAGTCTCAATTGCCATCTCAGCACACCCTGGGAGCAGGGCCAGCACAGCAAGCTGGGAATTGAACCCTGGGCCCCTGTGTCTGCCTAAGCAGATGCTTTTATCTGCTTAACTGTCTGACCAGCCCTTGAGATTCATTTTGTTTTTGTTTATTATTATTATTATTATTATTATTATTATTATTTGAGATTCATTTGAAGTAATCTCACATGACTAGTAAGGCTTGATGGTCTAACCTAGATAGATATGGGAAATGGGAAAAAGGGTTTTAGTTGATCCAAAGAACTTGGAGCAGCCTGGAACACACCAAGTTGGTCTTTCTGGCTAACTGCTCAGTAGTGGTAGAGCCATAGAATAGCATGGCAAGAAAAGAGGAGGTGAGGTGTGTTGAAGAATAGATAGGAATTTGGGGAAAGGAACCAGGTGCATGTGATTCATCCCCTTCTAGATTTTTTGGTTAGTGCTTTCTGCCACTAGAGAAGGGCTGACCTTTGGAACTACCAGAACCAGGGCAAAATGTGTATTCTGAGCAGCAAAATGACATGGTTATAGACATGTATGTTCTTCCTCAGCTTACTAAAAAGAAATTTGGCTTTTTGATCTGCATTTGCTTATTACTTGCTTCTGATTTCTTTAGTAGCGCAAGCTTGAGAGGGAAAAATATGTTATTTATTCATTCCCCAAACTTCCACATTTAGTTAATAATTAGCCTTCAAGAAATAGTTATTGAGCAACAAAATAACTTTTCCATTATTCACATTCTCCTCATACCATCTCATTGGCTTGGTCCATATAGAGCCCATTTGCATTGCAGTCTCAAAAGCCAAGTGGCAAACTATCCTGGAATGGTCTCTGGGCATAAGAAACCAGGTGACTTTCTCACCAGATTTCTCTCATACTTGCTTGTCCTGGAAGTTAAGGTCTCTAGATAGGTGAGATGAAGTTAGAGTAGACGTTTCCCTAAGGGACATACCAATCTTATCCCAATCCAAGCAGCATATTTTACCTCATCCAGCAGAAAATGGCTCCAGGATACCCCACACATTCATGAAGTGCCTTTCAAAACTTGATTTCATCTCGGATAAAAACATTCTTACTTTTTCCATCTCTTTTAAGGGGGAAACCAGTACATGCCACTGTAGTTTTTTACCAAGTAGTTATTGAAATATTTGTGTTTTCTAACTTACTTCTCAGTTAACTTGTTCTTCAATTTTCCTATGTTAAGGATTTCAAAAGATTGAAGCCATGCAGGGAATTAAGGAGATGTAGAGAGTGATTTCGAAAGGATCATCTGTTCCAACTGGCCTAACCCCATGAGCCTGGACTTTCCAGAACTACAGCAAACCACAAGTATTGACAAAGTAAGCTTAATGCTAACTCCTTTATCTTAAAAATGCTATCAGCTATGTCAAGCACATGTTTGAAGATCCTCAGTATAAAGAACCGACTTGATCTGGTTCTGTGCTCAGTGACAGAATAATTCTATCCTGGTCCTTAACCTGAGAAAGTGCTGTAAACTCTATGTAACTCCAAATGTTGTTTCCTTCCTAAATATGGGTTGATCAAATCACTGGTTCCATTCAGTAATACATGAAAGTTCATGTTCTTAGAATCTAAGTTCCTACTGGACTTAAAATTCTCAGGATAGAATTTCAAGGTCACCACATGGTCCTTGCAAACACTTGACAGGGAGCCCCACTGCTATTTGAAAGGGTTTGGAATGTTTACTCATCTGATGAAAAAGATTCTATTATGGTTTAGGGTTAGATGTCTCCCCAAAGTCTCATGGGGTCTTGGGGATGGGCTTTTTCAGAGGTGGCTGAATCTAGAATGTGTGACTGATCCATTGTGGGATGCTGGGATTAAGGGTTCTGGGATTAAGGATGAGTGACTGCTGGGTCAGTTCACTGATTGGATTGGTATTGCTCTAATCTCAGAATCTATTTAAGATAAAAGGGAGAGAAAGAGACCTGTTTCCCCTTTTGCTCTTGTTGTTTTCTGCCTCCATGAATGGTGCCCCTCTCCCATGCCACCCTACCTTGGAGCTAGCCAATTATGGGCTTATGGACTGCTTCAAAAAAAAAAAAAAAAGTTAAATAAACCTTTCCTCCTTTAACTTTGGGTGGTAAGTACTTTGTCTCAGCAATGAGAGGAAAGTAACCTAAGATAGATTCCAAAGAGAATTGAGAATTTTATTTATGTACATGGTGACAAAGTATCACCTCAGACATTATTGACTCACTTCAAAGGGAAATGCAGCAGGTCAGAGGAGGGATTTGGCTGAGGCAGCAACCCAGAAATCATCACTGGTAGTGAGATAGCTTACTGTCACACACTCCATGCTGTGATGCCAACTAAAACATAAGACACTACCTAGGAAAACGTTTGCTGAACATGTTATACCTAAGTCAAGTCAAACATTTATACATAGAACATATAGGAGAATTAGAACCAGTGAAATTACAACATTAGGAGACAACCAGAAGAATCTAGATTGTGAGATAACTGTCATGGATATGCAAAAATTATTGTTTGGGGGGAAAAAAGAGTGACAAAGTGTAATACAATGTGTGAAATTGGATTATGGCTTGGACAAAAATAAGTACAAAAGATACTGGCTCACTGCTTTATAGATAAGTGAAATACATATATTCAAAAAAATGTGGTCATTATTAAACCTACATAGATGTCATATTTGAAGGATTTTGTTTTTTTTTAATGTATTTGGTTGCTACAGGTTTTCACTATGCAGCTCGGATTCACAGTGATTCACCTGTTTTCAGCCTCCGCAGAGCTGAGATTACAGGCATGCACCACCCCCAGGCTCTGTGGGGGGCTCAGCCCACCTTGGGGGCAGTGATGATGAGGCATGTGATGCCAAGGATAGAACGGTGGTCCCTGCACTTGCCTAAGTTTACCTAAGCAGGTGTAGGTTAGTCTGCTGAGCTATCTCACCAGCCCCATGAAGGTATTCATTGTATTATCATTTACATTTTTTCATGAAAATAAAACATTTCGCAATAAAATTTGGAAGATCAAAGTTTATGAAACAAAGCCAAAATAGTTCCTTCTGGGTGGTTGGGATAACTTTCCAGAAAGTTTGCACTCTTCTTTCCCAGCATAGTCACATCTGCCTGAAGCCTGTCTGTTTTTGTATGAGCTTTTATCCATTAGACATCGTGGGCCTGCAGTGGGCCCAGTTCTACACAGACACCAGTGATAGGATTCTGAGATCCTTATTGGTAAATACAGTCATTCTATGAAGCCAAAGGAGCTCTCTCAATTAAGGCAGGAATAATAAGAAGTAGTATATTGTTATAATTTGTGTGACATTGTTTGTTATATTATAAAAATATGGTCACTAAGTTTATTACTTTTGGAAATGTTGAAAGATATAGTTTCAAACTGTTATGGCTCATATCTAATTGTCCCCCCGAAGCCTTGTGTGCTCACAGGTAGAGCTTTGCGGGGTTGGCTGGATCTAGAGTATGTGATGCTAGAATTAGGTGTGATGCTACGGTTGATTCATGGTGTGATGCTAGGATTAAGGGGGCTCCATCCTGGGGGTAAGCGCTAGCCTGGCTAGGATATAAGGGATGGAAAGAGGGCGGCTCTTGCTGTGGCTTGCTCTTTGCTGCTCGCTGCTCGTCGCGTCACTGCTGTCTTTCTTTTTGCCAGCCCTGCTTACCATACACGGCTTCTGCCTTGCAGCCAGCTGACTGTGGACTGAAGTCTCTGCAAACTGTGAGCCAAAATAAACCCTTCCTCCCTCAATTTCTCAATTTGGGGTGTTGGGTATTTTGTCTCAGCTTCAAGAGAATTAACTGAGACATAAAGCTCTACAGTACAGTATTGTCCTGAAAAACATTCTAAAATGATCTCCATTCTGCTTTCCAGCCTACCATTCACATGTTTTATCCTTTCAGCTCAGAAATCTCTCTCTCTCTCTCTCTCTCTCTCTCTCTCTCTCTCTCTCTCTCTCTCTC
>NW_004524690.1:4457254-4464174 GCF_000260255.1 Octodon degus
GGAGCACTTATTCTACTGAGCCATCTTCCTGGCCCCTCAGAAATCTCTTGATTTATGAAAGCAAGGGAAAATATTTGGAATTGGAAGATTTTTTTTTTGAGGCAGGGTCTTGCTATGTAGTTCAGGTTGGCCTGAAACCCATGGGGATCCTTAGCTTTACCCTCCTCAGTGTTGGAATTACAGGCATGTGCCAGCACAGCCAGCTCAGGCTTACCTTTTTGTTTTAAGATGAGGACTCTTTTTTCACAGTTGCATTCCCTTGGCTGGGCCCGGAGTGTATTCAGTTTGAGTCTGTATGGATTGTCCAGCTGCTGACCCTCCATCTATCCAGACACCAGGAATGCTTAGGTGTGGTTCTCAGTAACAGAACTCTGTGTAATGAGTAAACCTGCTTATTTCTTTCTTAGCTGGAAAAAAACAGATGTCTTAATGCTAGCAGGCACTACTTTTGTCTGAAGGCAGAAGAATTTCTGCTTCTGGCATCAGTGACCTGCCCCTCCTTGGAGGAGGGAGAGGATGAGATGGAGAATTACATAGACTTGTGCTTTCTTTACTTGGCCCTGCTCCAAATAGGCTGCAACCACCAGAGACTGACTAACTCTGGGAAAAGCAGGTTATTAGTAGTAGAAGAGAGCTAATTAGTGTTTTCTGCTTACAGCATAATTGTCTCTTATGCTGTGCTGTCCTCCCAAAATGTTTCCCTAAGAGGCAATTAATATACTATTGTTACAGAATATAATAGAGTGGAGAGATGGAGAATTTAAAAGCAGCCAGACCGAAGCAGGGAAGACGGGCAGTATGCTTCCAATTTCTTTCTGTCCACTACTTTGTTTGAATCCTGTCTCTTCCACATGGTGTTATTTTAGCTAAATCAGCCTGATTCCACTTAAAAATTAGTTGGCCATTCTAAGCACCACTTACAGCTTTGTGATTGTCTCCTTCTTCCCCCAAAACCTCAATAAAAAACAAAACAAAACAAACAAAAACCTCCTTTGGTGTGTGCTGGGGTTGTTTTTGGTAGGACTGCCAGGTGAAACATTCCTGAAGGAAAGTACTGTGTAAATCATATCTCTTTCTCCACATGCATTGCTTGCAGATCTCCTACAAAAATCTTTTTTCTTTTTTTTTTCTTTTTTTTTTTTTTGCAGTGTAAGTCCTTGATAGGAAATTTTTATGTTATTTTTTTCCCATAATTTTATTGAGAAACAAATAGCAATAAGACAGTTTCAAATCAAACTGGTAAGACAGTTTCAATAATTAACACATTGCATACTCTCTTCGTAGTGCTTATTTGCTGTACAAGATGCAGACATGATATCCCATTTACAAACACTATTAGAACAAATCCCTCTATTCATTAAGAGAATGTAACTATATATCTATCCTAACCATTTTGAATACACAGATACAAAATGAACATTCATCTGTATCCCCTTTTTTGTTTAGTTCCATCATTTGAATATTATAGGGTTTTTTTTGTTTTTTTGTTTTTTTGTTTTTGCGGAACGGGGGATTGAACTCAGATCCTCGCATTTGCCAGTCAAGCGCTTATCCTACTGAGCCATCTCCCCGGCCCCTATAGGTGTGTTAACTCAGCAAAATATTCCAAAAGAGTCCAGTAGTCCATAATAGTATTGGGTCTTCTGCTTCACTGGCAATGTCAGAAATTGTTGACCTGAGTCCCCTATAGCCCAACATAATACCATAGCTTTACTTCTTATACTTCGTTTTTATACTTTTCTGCTGGATGGTTAAGACCAAGGTAAAGCAGGACCTAAGCAACAAGAGTTGTAGCTTTTGGGTCTGATAAGGTCAGTGAAATCCCCTCAGGATTTATCCTCAGATCCTGTACCTCAGATTGTAGATCCTTTGTCAGTGTCAGCCATGTGGATGAGTCATGACCATTGCTTGGCCAATGTGCTCTCTGTGAAAGCCTGAGAGAATGTTTTCTCTCCATGTGACTCTCCTTAGGCACACTCTACATCACTGATCACTTTCATCTTTGGCCCCATAATCTCCTTGATCAGAAAATTTGGGACACTACTGAGTTACATGATGTTACAATACAAGTTCTCATATGTCCTAAATCTTAATTGACCTTGGAAGGATAGGGCCAAAATGTTGGCTTTCCTTGTGGCCCTCTTTTTTCTCTAATTTTGGTCTGCAAACTTAGGTTGTTAACCATCCAGAAGACAAGCTTATTGTTATTACCATACAACCTAGGCTGTTAAGCTTAACCTCACTATCTGTCTGAATATCAAACATCTTAGGCATAACATGGAACAGGTATTTTTTCATCAAGTATTGATATGTTGAACTTTAAGTCCCTACAGAATATGATGAAAAAACACTTAAAAACTTAAAATATATTTTAAAAATAGGCATAAAGAATTATATACTTCTTATGTTTACACATAAGTCCAGAAAGCTAACCATATACAACCTTGTAGCAGGACAGTCCTGCAATATTCCTTTTCCTGTCTCCTGCCTTCATTCACCACCCCTTTCTTTCCACAAAAATCCTTTTATGTTCATGTTCTCTTGTTTAAGATGGCTTAATACTAGTATTTGCATATAACTTTGCATATCATCTCATGAGAGTGAAGTCCAAAGCAATAATCAAAACATGATGCTTTTGTTCTTTTTAGACAAGGAATAGTGAATTTATGAAGAATGAGTTTATAAATGGATCACTGGACTAGAGTAGCAAATTCTTGGAAGGTTACCAAGAGATATATGGCAGGGAGAAATAGAAGGGGAAATAAGGATTACTTTAGAGTTTGATAAGTTTGCTGCAGCCACATTGACCAATCTGTAGTGATCAAGACAATTTCCTAACATAGACATGCAAAAGCCATACTCCAAAAAATTGCTCTATGGTTGTTTCATGTAAAAAAATACAAGCCAAATGGTCTTTTCTAAAGTCACAGTTTCACAAGTGATTTCAGCTTGACATAAACAACATATATCACTTTGGCATATTACATATATCTATATCTATATCTATATCTATATCTATATCTATATCTATATATATAGATATTGCAGTGTCTCACTATGCAGCTTGGACTCATAGTGATCCTCCTGTTTTCTGCCTCCCTAGTGCTGGGATTACAAGCATGCGCCACCTTGCCCGTACTCTATCACTGGCTCAGCGCACCTAGGGGTGGGGCTGGCATGGCATGCGATACCAGGGATCAAACCCTGGCCCCTGAGCTTACCTAAGCAAGGGCTTAGTCTACTTAGCTACATCACTGGCCCTTAACTTTGGCATATTCTGAAATGGGACATCATTACTCCTTGTGACCCTGCAGCTGTCCAGACCTGAGAGGTCTTGGTGCTAATATCATCTGTCAAATGCAGGGTGACATGAAGTGGTCATTGCATTACTTGCAACTGAGACATTCTGTGAATGTCTATACAGCTTAATTTCACAAAGTAAAAAGCTATTTTTTAATCTTTCTATCTGAGAAGCCATTTTAATCTACAATGCCCATGAAATTGCATCCCAAAGACAGGCTGAGAGCAGCCTTTCAGCGCTCAGCCCACTGAGCCCAGGCAGCTTTTCATACCTTGGAGGTTGACGGCTTTGATGAGCAGTCAAGCCTCATGCTTTTGCATTTTGCCTATTAACTACAGGCCTGCACTTGCAAATCCACATGGCTTGAATATCGATGTGAATATTTATTTCACTCTCAGGAACCAACATGTATGGAATGCATTAATACTTCCTTCAAATGACTTTTTTTTGAGATCTTTTTTAAAGAAGATTCTAGGGACTGTGCTACAAAACAAAACAAAACAAAAAAGTATTTTCAAGTGCTCCATAGTTATTATATTAGAAGAAATTTAAAAAATGCTTATTTAAGGAAGAATAAGAATGAACACAGGCTTGTTCCTTCAACATATGTAAGTCAGTGGGTCCAACCAAGGGAACATGCTGTTTCCCCCAAACAAACCCAAGAGCTTTGGTGTCAGTGACATCTACATTTTACCTCATTTCTGCAGAGCTTGCTTGACTGGAACACAGTCTTGGGCTTTTCACCTCTGATCCTTCCACAGCCTTCTGGCATATTAATGCTGTGTTGAGCCTGGGCCAATCCTCCTAAGATTATATCGAGTTAAAAGCATAAACATAAAGTCTCTGAGACCAGTAAGGGCAGCTCTTGTGTTAAGGATAGCCCACCCTGAGCTCCTCATTCCTTGGCTCTTTTGTGGAGCCCAATAATGTATCGGTATGATCAGGAATAGGGTGCAACTTGGGAGTGCAAGGAGTGAGTTCTCGGTAAGGGAGGGTTTTTCCAGAGGCCTTTAAAGGCTCTCACTGCAGAATCTTTATATAGATAACGACTCCTAGTTTTTCTGTTCCTTATTGCCTGAAGTCTAGCAAACATAGTTAATCTATTTAAGCAAGAACTGACTAACCAGGTTCTCTTTGTCTAGGATGAGGCGTCCTGGATGGGAAGTTTGGAATAAAGAAAAAGGCAGACAGGATTCACTCTAGCAGAGATGTGACTAAGTGAGGTACATCTTTGAACATCCCAATTGAGAGGATTTCCAAGTCCTGGATCAGCTGGAAAGGGTTAGAATTTAGTCTTTCTGAACTGTCTCCTCCCACCAGGGCCACCAGAAAAAAAAAAAAAAAAAAAAAAATTCGGGGGAGGCACTGTCAAACTCAAAAAAAAAAAAAAAAAAAAAAAAAAAAAAAAAAAAAAAAAAACAGGCTGTTCCCTTAAGGAGGGTGGGCAGGGAGAGAGGAATTTAGAACTGGGTTTGGCCCTGTCAGAGTCACAGGCAAGGCTTCCTGACTTAGGAGGGATTGGGCAGATTGTAAGACTTGAGAAACAAAGAAATATTCAACAGAAAAAACATATGAGAACACAAATACTCAGACTATGGCTGCCAACTTCTTACTGCCCTTGACAAGACCTTCATGGGGACAGTGAGAACTTTGGCACCCTGAGTCCCTCCCTCCTCTAACTGTTCTCCACCTTCTTGTTTGTAAATTTCCAATTCATTCCAGCCCTGGGGACTTCAAATTCTGCAGAAGGGAATCTGCATCCTGGATTTTGAAGTGGCTGTTTTCTGTCTCTCTTTAGCCTTTTCACTTTCAAGCATAGCTACAGATCAATTTTGCTAAGGATCTAATTCCTATACCAGGATGCAGAGCAAAGTCTTATTTTCTGTATGTTGCTGCGCTAAATCCATGAATGGTGTATAGAGCTGGCTTTCTAAATTATGCACTAATTATATGCTTGACCTCATTATTCCCCTTCTGAAAATATGCAGTCTGCCCCAAACAATTAGCACTTAATTATGTTTCCATATTGTTTCCTAATTGTCCCATGTGTTGCATTTTACTCTCCAACCACACTACAAGGCTCTGCAAGGCACAGACTGTGACTTAAGCTTCTTTGCAGTCCCAGTGCAGCTGTAGGACTTGTCCTAATCAGCACTGTCACTGGGGGGAGAGAGGTGTTTCAAGAAAGAAATGGCACAAGTTATCAATGAATTTGAATTCTCTGGGGAAAGGCTGGGCAAGGCTAAGATAAGTTTTAAAAGAATACTGAAGAACCTTTAGTAAATTCAAGTCGCCAGAGAACAGGAATCCTATCAATCTTCGTCACTCCAGGACCTAGTTCTTGGCTAGCAAGCAGCAGACACTAAATGACTCTTTATAACTAATTACTTAATAATTTTTTTTTACCCTTTAGTTATTCCTGTCTTGTGCTTCTTGCGCTAAGTGAAGACACAAATGCAGTCTTTTCTGTTCAGAAGCTTACAGTCTAGGGAAGAAGGGGAATGGCAGAATTAGGAACAAATAATTATTTAAAATATTAAAAAAATTAGTGTTGCTGTCTTGCAGTTGTGGGAACCAAATCGAGGGCCTTATACATGCTAGACAAGTGTTCTATTACTAACCCAGAACCCTGGCCCCAAAGACGATGTTAGAATTCCCTTGCAAATACTTTGAGATTAAAGAAGATTGCTGAATGTCCAGTGGAGTCAAGGAGACTTCACGTTTTAAAAATACCCAAGAAAATTTGATGCATTTTTCTAGGAATCTCCCAGGTGGAAAATACACACACGTTCTGGGCAGAGAAATAACTGGAACAAGTTCCAAGAGTTGTGAGAGTCTGTGTTCTCTGGGAAACCTACAATTGTTCTGGATGTTAAAGGATAAAGTAAAGGGCCCGCCAGATAGCTCAGGGGGCTAAAGTGCTGACTTAGGCAGGCACAGGGACCAGGGTTCGAGCCCTGAGCATGCTGTGCCTGCTGTGCCCTTAGGGCGCACCGAGACTGCGACTGAGACTGGACATGGTGGCGTGCCTGTAATCCCAGCGCTTGGGAAGCTTGAAAACAGGAAGATTACTACGAGTCTGATCTGTATAGTGGGGCCTTGTAGACCTGGTACTAAATACATAAAAAAGGGTGGGGGCTGGTTGTGGGTCTTGGGATTGATTTTGCAGGTGACATGTTCCAGTGAGCATGTTTGAGCAGACAACTGACCTGAGTAAAATGAGAGGCACTGGCGGCACAAAGACCTCCTCAAAAGTGATGGTGGCGTCTTTCCAGCCGGTGCCGAGCAATGGGCATTTTTCGGGACAGCTGGCACAAGCGCCACAAAATCGGGAGCAAAAGAAAGCCTTATCACAAGAAGCGGAAGTATGAGTTGGGGAGCCCTGCAGCCAACACTAAGACTGGCACCCGCCACATACACACAGTCCGAGATCGAGGAGGCAACAAGAAGTACGGAGCCCTGCGGCTAGATGTCGGAAACTTCTCCTGGGGCTCTGAGTGTTGTACTCGAAAAAGAGGCACCACTGATGCTGTTTACAATGCACCCAGTAACGAGCTGGTCCGCACCAAGACGCTGGTGAAGAACTAACTGCCTTGTGCTCATTGACAGCATGCCCTCC
>NW_004524690.1:4472006-4473267 GCF_000260255.1 Octodon degus
AAATAAACCTTCCCTCCTGGCTTAACTCATGTAATAAAGGTGTTTATCGTTCAATGTGAAAAAAAGAAAAAGTGATGGTGGCACTTTGGATTAGAGATTATAAGGGCAAGAATTGAGAGGGAGCAAAATGAACCCATCTGTGAGCCATTTGGAAAGTAGATGTTTTCCTTAGTAATATAAATCCTGATGTTATTGAAGAGAAAGTTTTATTGGCAAAACTCAATCACTTAAAACATGTTGTTAATATATTTCTGTTAATGTGATAGCCAGAAATTTCTAGATTATTGTCAACTTTAGTAAAATTGAAATTATTTTTTTAAATTGAAATTATGATTGAACATAGATGGATCTTAAAAAAAGAAAGTAGAGTCACAGGAAAACCAAGTAACAATGTGAGAGATGGAAAGTGAGAAAGTGGGAGTTCAGAATGAGTTTTAGTTTTTCTCTTATTAAGCAAGTGAAGGACCCAGGAAAAGCAGCACGATTGGTGTGGTAGGGAAAGGAGGCCTACATTTTGGGCTTCAATAAAACAACCTTTGCTTTGTCTGTGTGTATTGACTTGATGTTTGCTTTGCCTTTTCAGGCTACCGAGGAATCTCTCCTTCCTGGGGAGGGAAGAGAGGTTTCTTCTGGGCCAGGACTTTGGTCCTAGGGGCAGCCCTCTTGGAAGGAAGAAGTTTTCTCCTCCAGAAAGCTGTAATTCAAAATATGAACTTAACAACTGCCGAAAAATTGATGAACTGGAGAGATTCCTGGTGAGTGGGGGGAAAAAAAAAGCCAGACTCAGAATGACAAGTATCAAGCTTTCCCCAACATGTGGAATCCAAACAAGAAGGCATAGAAGTTGGAGGCAAATGATAATATTAGAGAAAAGGAGGAGAATAAAGGAGAAGAGGTGTAAAAAAGGTGAATGGGGATGAAAAATGTTATTAATTATATTGTTAAGAGGTCATAATGGAAGTGGAAGTTTCCACTGGATAACTAGGAAGGCCACTGTCAGGATGGAATTTCCAGCCCAGTGAAACCAAGGACCAGACAGTGACCCCATAAAGCATGATCTCCTTCTGTCCAGAGTGTGGCAAAAATATTGAAGCAGCTTTCAAATTCTGCCCCTGCTGTGGGAAACATTTGCCTACAGAGGAGCCCACAAAGTCCTCGACCTGTGGCAGACAACTGGTGTCATCCTTCCAAGGCTCTAAGAGAGAGTGTACCATTAATTCTGAAATCTCTCCCAGGAGAGTGAAATGGTCCAATATTGTCA
>NW_004524690.1:4473902-4474882 GCF_000260255.1 Octodon degus
CAAAAGACCCTGATAGGCTATTGCTTCTCCTTCCACTATTGCCTAAGTGGCAGACACGTGGCGCATACAGAAGGCAGCAGGATCCCACATGACAGGGACCTCGAGTTCATTAGCATGGACCTACACAAAGGATGCGGGCCTTCCTGCCACGGTGACCTTCAGTCCCTTGACTACTGTGTGCTGAAATGGCTTTATGGGTCCCTGCCCTGGACAAAGTGCCTTCCCAACACTGAGGAAATCGTGAAGCAGAAGCAGAAGAATTTTGACAGCCCAGAGCTACTCGTGGGACTGTATGGTCACTGCAACAGGGCTGAGAGGTGCTCCAGAGCCACTGAAGGTGGTGATGGCCCTCAGGTATGAGGAGAAGCCATCCTACGCCATGCTGAGAAGAGGCTAGAAGTCCCGCTGCAGGATCTGCAAGTATCAGCCTATGACCACCTCAACCTCCAGATGGTACCCTAGGCCGAGCCCAGAACTCTCAAACTACAGTTTGAAATAGAAACAACAAGCAATGTGAGTCAAGGCCTGCTGTGTAATCACAGATGAGATTCTAGAAAAATCTCTGGAATGTGCATCCCTACCCCTGCTGCAGTGCTGACTCATTCAAGGAAGCCTCAGATAATGTGAAGCTCCTCGGCTCGCTGCAGCTCGCCTGGGCATGTGATGAAGAAGACTGATGCTCACGGCGAGCTGGGCCCCTCATGAAGACCCTCCTGGTCGCACTGTACTTGAGTAGCAAGTCAGTTTTTGACAAAAAAAGAAAAAAAGAGGTCATAACATTGAGATAAATTGAAATGAAAAGTTATCTGCTATAACTTTTTGAATTGCCAAGTCACAAAACAGTATGTATAGCATTCTCAGTTTTTTATTTTCAAAATGCATTCATGTATAAAGCTATCAAGAAATTATCAATGGACTGGGGTGATAGCTCAGTATAATAAGTACTTGCCTGGCAAGTGCAAGGGCCTGAGTTCAATCCC
>NW_004524690.1:4475502-4479181 GCF_000260255.1 Octodon degus
TGTAAAATTGGAAGAGGAAAGAAAAAGAAGAAAGAAATGTATAAGAAATTAAGAAGAGGAAAAGGTCAAAGAATTGAAAAAAGGAGAGAAAACAAATTACGCATTAACTGCTCTTTTCCATACAACAGTATAAATCCACAGTACGGTTGTCCAAACCATCCTGCTTCCATACATAGACACATTTGTTTCCCTCAGGAGCTGCCTAGCTTTGGAATCTAAATGTCAAGGAACACACACCAAAGTGCTGCAGAGCAGACTGCTGGTAGATTCTAGCCAGTCAGACTCTGAGAAGGATATTATTTTATACACCAAATGTACTTGTGTATATTATCTAACTATCCTACTTCCACTTTTACTGCCCATCTTTGTTTTTAATATGTTAATTTTAGTGAAATATACATCTTTCTTTTTGCCATTTTAATTATTTATAAGTGTTTAGTTCAGTGGTATTAAGCAATTCAGACTGCATTGAAACCATCACCACCATCACTCTCTGGTCTTTTAATTTTGCCTCTCTGTATTCAATAAACAGTGACTCCTATTCCTCCCTCCTCCCAGGCTAAGGAAGACACTAAAGCACTTCTGTCTCTATGAATTTGAGTAATCTATGCAGTTCAGATAGGCGGAATCATATTGTATTTGTCATTCAATGACTGTTTTTCTCCACTTAGCACAATATCCTGAAGGTTCACCTATGGTATAGCCTGTGTTGGAATTCTCTTCCTTTTTAAGGCATAGACACAATCTACTAACTCTCAACTCCCAGTTCCATGATTTCTTGTATATATTTATCACATTCTGTTTATTTGTTTGTGAACATTGGGTTGTTTCTTCTTTTTTAAAAAATGTATTTAGTATAGGGTCTACAGGGTCTCACTTACACAGATCAGACTAGTAATGATCTTCCTGCTTTCAGCCTCCTAAGTGCTGGGATTACAGGTGCATGTCACCATGCCCAGTCTCAATCTCCATCTCAGGGAGCCCCAGGGCAGGGCTGGCACAGCATGCCCAGGATTGAACCTCGACCACTACACTCTGCCTAAGCAGGAACATAGGGTTGGTTCTACCATACCTTTTGGCTGTTATAAAAAATGCTACTGTGAACATGGGTAGATATGTCTTATTGCCATATTTACTTTTTTTAAATAAAGCATTTGTTACTGATCTTACTAATAAGTGGAGGAAGGTTTTTAAACAGTTTCCAGTTAGATTGTGCCTAACTTTCCTCATCTGTAAAATGAGTATTGATCTTTTTGTTCTCTTTCTTTTTTTTGTTTTGTTTTTTAATTCTCGGTTTTTTTATGCTCCTGAGACCCCTTCCAGTGTGTTCCTCTTTATTCATTTTCAGAGTACAAACTTAAAGTTGGATAGGCTGAATTAACCCATCCCATCTCTGGCAGGTACACTCAACATGCTGTATAAAGTGTAACATTCAATTTATTATTTCTTTCTGAAGAGAGTTTTCTTCAGTCCATTAAGACCCAGCTCCCCTTGCATGGGCTTTGGTGGAGGTCGTGGGGCAGCACCAGCAGGTCTAAATCGGGGTGGAGGAGTTCGTCCTTACCAGCTCCAGGAGATTGATTTCTGACCACTTTGCTGTGATGGCACAATTCACACAGTAATGCAACTTCACATACAGCTTGGGAAGCACATAACCGTCAAAGGCACTCACTTCGGAAATGTCCCTGATGGCGGCGGCCTCCACTATGTTCCGAATGACAAACTTCTTAATAGCCTTGTGGTTGGGTACGCACCGGGTGCAGTTCATACAGCGAATAGGCTGCATGTGACCGCGGCCCTTTTTGGCATGACCGTTGTTCCTTCTTTTTTTCGTCATCTTGGAAAGGAGGACCCGAAAGCTTTGTTTTCTTTCTTAGTTGACAAATAAAAATTATGTAAGTGCAATATGCAATGTATTATTTTTATGTGTATGTACATTGTGAAATGATTAAATCAAGCTAGTCAACATACAGTATGCACCACCCACATACTTCTAATTTTTTGTGGCAAGAAGATTTAAGATCTATTCTTTTAACAATATTCAAATATACAACATTTTATTGACTATAGTCATCATGCTGCATGACTACAGTCTTCACTTGTGGATCTCCAGGACTTACCTTAATTAAAACTTTGGGCCTTTCAATAAACATCTTTCTATCTTCTCCCTTCATCATAAGTAAGCATCATTTTACTTTCTACTTTATCAGTTCAACTTTTTCAGATTCCATATGGTAGTATAATCACGTAGTGTTTGTGTTTCTGTGCCAGGTTTATTTCAGTTAGCATAACATCCTTTAGGTTCAAGGGCCAGCCAAATAGCTTAGCTACTAAAGTACCTGCTTAGGTAGGCCCAGGGACCCGGGTTCGATCCCAGGTGTGCTGAGCCGGCCTGCCCGTGGGTTGAGCAGAGAAGGAGACTGAGACTGGGTGTGGTGGCTTGGGCCTGTAATGCCAACGCTTGGGGAGGCTGAAAACAGGAGGATCACTACAATTCTGATCTTTGTAGTGAGATTCTGTAGACTCTGTATTAAACATATCAATATAATATTCTCCTTTAGGTTCATCCATATTGTTGCAAATGCAACGTTTTCTTTTTAAAAATGTTCGCCTCACTGCTGGGGCAAACTGAGATGCTGATTGAGACTAGGTGTGGTGGCACACACCTATAATCCCGGCACTTGGGAGTCCTATCTACTTAGTGAGACTCCATAGACCCTGTAGACCCTATCTCAAACACAAAAATAAATAGACAAATAAATAGCTAATAGTGTTCCTTTTTTTTTTTTGGTGGAACTGGGGATTGAACTCAGATCCTTGTGCTTGCCAGGGAAGCGCTTAGTCCACTGAGCCATCTCCCTTGCCCCAAATGTTCCATTTAATACTGTGTTTTCTTCATCAGTTTATCCACTGCTGAACATTTAGGTTTATTCTATGTCTTGGCCTTGGCACATAGTGCTACAGTGAACACAGGCTGCAGATATTTCTTTGACAGTGATTTCATTTCCTTCAGGCGCTCATATAGCCATGTCTCACTCAACAACAGAAAGATGTTCTGAAAACTGCATCATTAGGTGACTTCTGTTGTGTGACCACAACAGCTATACTCATGCTAAATAAGACAGCTATGACACCACTAGGTGATATAATTTTCTAGGATCATTATTGTGTATGTTGTCCATAGTTTACCAAAATGCCATTATGCACCCGGATTTGGTGGGACGTGCCTATAATCCTAGCACTTGGGAGGTTGAGGCAGAATGATTGCTATGAATTCAAGTTCAACTTGGGATACTGCCTCAGTTAACCCTCTCTTGCTAGAACAAATAGTGGACACTCAAAATGAAGCAAGGAAAGGTTTATTTAGCTCACAGTTTTTGGAGGTTTCAGCCCATACTCAGCTGGCGCCAAGACAGAGCGGCATATGGCAGGGAGCAAGCCTTCACGGCAGCTACAAAGAGCAGAGAGCAAAATGGAGGAGGAGCAGCAACAATGGCTACTGCGAGGTAGTCTGTCTTTCTTAAGTCAAATTCAAACTATCTGCCCCAGACTGGGTGTAGTAGTTACACCCATTATTCCAGCAGCACTAACATCCATAATCCCAGTGGATCACGAGTTAATCACAAACTCTAGAAGTCCACCTCATGATTGCAGGAGGCTTTGTGATTATACTAACCTA
>NW_004524690.1:4479856-4481412 GCF_000260255.1 Octodon degus
AAGAAAGAAAGACTCAGAACTGGAGTTTCTAATCCAAATTTATAAGTAAGAAAAAAAAAATGAAGACAGAGAATTCCCTTGAAGAAAATTTTACCTTCTTGATTAGAGGATTGAGAGCTTAAATGTCTATTTTCTGGAGAACAAATTTAACCAAACCCCTTATGCTCTGATAGAGTATATCACACAGATCAAATTTTTCCTTCCATTTTCATTGTCATAAGTAAGTCTTGTTGTGGCTTGGGTCTAGTCCCCCGAAAGTGTCTTGAGGTTTAGGTGGGGCTTTTTCAGAGGTGGCTGAATCTGTAGTGTGTGATTCTGGGATTAAGGGTATGTGATTATTAAATCAGCCTACTGATTGGTTTTGCATGGCCCTAATCCCAATAGCCTACACACAACATAAGCAACAGAAAGGGCTTGTCTTCTGCCTTCCTTGCTCACTGCTTTTTCTGTCTTCTCCCTACAATGAACTGGTTCTCCTCTGCATTACCCCTCTGCCAAGCCTTTCTGCTTTGGAACCAGCCACTTATGGACTGAAACTTCTGCAAACTGTCAGCTAAGTAAACCTTGCACTCTTTAACTTTGGCTGTCATGTATTTCATCTGAGCAATGAGAAAAAAGTTACTAAGATGAGGCTCAATGGTGATAATTTCTGAAAATTATGAAGGAAGGCAATTCCTATATATTTGAGGCATACAGTATGGTGTTAGTGATTGGTGATAGATGGATTGGAAAATATGTACAATCTCTGCACCGTACTCACCCTTGTCTGTTCACCCACTAACCCAGGTCAAATGCCCTTCAAAGTGCTCTTCTCTATCCCCTCCTCCCTCCTGCTTTCTTTTCTACCAAATACTTTTTCTTTCCCTAGTAAGCTCCAAAGTTGTGGCAGCAGTGTCTTTGTGGTTTCCTTACATCCTAGTCATACTGACACGGGGAAATGAAACTCCTGACCTGAAAGAAACCTGGGACGAGTTCACGTTCTCTAAAACTGAAAAATGAATTTTAGGAACAAATGGAGGTTATATTTATTTGGAGGAAAGAAAGCTTGAGAGAGAGAGAGAGAGAGAGAGAGAGAGAGAGAGAGAGAGAGAGAGAGAACAAACTGCCCAGCTGTCTCTGTCTCTTCCTGGAACTTTCATAGAGCAAAACCATGCAGTGAGGTGAGTCTAAGGTGGTAGAGAACATGGGATCTCCTTTAGGTGGGCATGAGGTGGGACAACACTATGGTCAACCAATGAGATTACAAGCACCATTGCTCAGGTAAAATTGATTAAGTGCAGTACCAAAAGAGGAAGCCAGTCAGGAAGCAAGCTGGCATGAGTACAGGACAGGGTCTCTTCCTGTTGGGGGTTGGGTTAGTGACTCATTTGGGCTCTTTCAAGGTGGTTGATACCTAGTTAGAATATCAATCCCTGATGCCCATTCCTAGGTGGCTGCATTTGTTTACTTGTTTGTCTTGAGGTCTGGCCCACAGAGTGGAGGGTCTGTCTCTCCCAAAGTTGCAAAGTCACTTTGTCTTCCATATTGTGCCCTTAAGGGCCTGGCCCTGTCTGACT
>NW_004524690.1:4483072-4484835 GCF_000260255.1 Octodon degus
CTTCCTTCATGATATTCTTGTTTGCACATCCAGAAATTTCATTTCAGTGTGACAGATTGATTGGCTACATAAGAGAAAGGGCTCAAGCTAATGCAATTCAAAAGGGCCAAAGGCCTAAATAAGATAATCAGTGTTTTAATTTATTAGCTAAAATTGGCTTTCCAATACTGAAGGCTTCGTTTCCAGTTCTTGTCCCTTAGGATGCTTTCCTCACTATCAGGTATCCAGGAAGCTAATGATAAAAATCTCTGGGTAAATGTGGAAAGATAAAGGAAATACCATCCTACTATTGTAAAGCTGGGACACTAAGTGTGCTTATTAGAAACACTTGATTATGTTTGTCAGTCTGAGCTATCAATCTTTTTGCTGCAAAGAAAAAAGCTAAATCTACTCTCAGTTCTACCTCTCAGATGCCCTATTTTCTGGTCTTTGATAGGTTCTGGCCCTGCTGAATTATTATGGTGGTATCTAACATGGCTGAAACCCTTAAAACAACAGCTTATCTTCCCAGAGACCACCTCCCCGCTTCTTCTCCAACCCAGCCTGGGGTGCAATATTCTTTCCCCTTTCCCACTGCCACAGAAAAGACCCAATCAGCTCCTCAGATATCTCTAAGCATCCACTTCAAACTCCATCCCTCCAAACAGTCCACAGAAGCCCCAGCTTTCTTCGTTTCAGGCTGGAGGAGCTACCTGACCCATCTGCCCTTGGTGCTCTCCATGTCTTTGCAGCTAATAAAGGCTTCTTTTATTTTCCTATCTCTTTACTGCACTGTAGAAAAACCTACCAGCCTTACTCTATTGTTGTGCATTCTTCCTCCTCATTGATTCTATTAGGCATGTTTATAGCATTAATCAGTTTTGAATCATACACATGCTCTTTTAGTATCTGAAAGAGCTCTTGATTCTCACTTTAGAGAAAGAGTGAGAAAGGGATGGATTTGTAGCCAGGCAGATCTGCGTCCAGATCCAGGTTACACCACTTATGAGCTGTGTGCTTCTTTGTGATTCTTGGCCTTATATTGTGAACTACCAAAAATAGTCATTCTCATATCTCCCTCTCATATCTCCCTCCCAGGACTATTGCAAAGAGAAAAAGAAATATGTTTCTAGCCTCACTGGCACACATCAAAGTATAGGATTTCCTTTTCTTTCTATTTCTACTAAGCCTAATAGCAAATGATCTTACAATGACAACAATAGCAGCCACTATAATACTTAGTAAGCCCTACAATGTCACTAGTACTGTGCTAGAAGCTTGTCTGTTATTACGATTATCTGTTGAACTTCACATCATTTTGTGCATCTTCCTTCTCCCTGGTGTTCTATATAAACCTTAGCTTTGTATTGAAGCTGGAGATTTTCTGTAGCTCAGATAGCTTGGGGTATTGATGGAAAACTTCACATCCTACCCCTGTCTTGTAATTACTAAGCCTCTTATCTGCACCGCTAGATTCTTTCTGAAGCACTCTTTCCATTATCCTACTGCTATGATTAAGGGTTTATAATAGCTCTTCAGTGCACATCAGATGGAAAGATTAACTCTCAATTCCCAGTTCCATGGTCAGCTTTCCAAACAATGTTTTCTAAGGAGAGTCCAGTTCTTTCTAAATGTCTGGCTAAGGTCTTCACTCAGTCATGAATATTGCCCCACCCACATGTATACTCACTGCTGATTCCCTGTATCTAATCTTTTTTATGCCTTGCCTCTACTGGAATAAGAATTCTTTTCTTATTTCCCTTCATCTAAATCCTATACTTCTT
>NW_004524690.1:4486260-4487414 GCF_000260255.1 Octodon degus
ACTGTTCATACACTTCTAAGATTTTACATTATGGAGGGGATAGTCTATAAGTATGTGTGGCCCAAACGCATCTTAGCCCAGGAATTCCCATGCCAGGGTCTGTAGTTGACCTCAACATTTAGCTCTGGCCTCATGACAGCCAAAGAAGCATAATGACTTACGTATGTCTGACAATTTGACATTTAGAGGATCCTCAGTTCTTTGGAAATGGCCTTTCCAGTATAAACTGTTAGAGACCCTCATCCTGGGACATTGAACAGCTAAGATCTCAATGAAAATCTCAGTGGCTTTTCTTATCAAGGGTATAATGTTCCAAATAATTCTGTAAACTATTTTTATAAGGAACTTAAGTGATTTAATTTATATGACCTTGTGATACAGCATTAGTAAGAGGAGGCTACAAACAGGACTTAGGTGAACTATTTTTATTTTTCAAAGTTGAAAACAGGATGGCAGGGTGGTTCCAAAACTGAGTTTCAGGGAATTGTTAGCAAAGCCAATATTCACAATTTTTTCTAACCTTCTTTTCCTTTGTTCTATTTTGGTTTAACTGTGACTTGAAAACTAAATTATTTATGGTAACATTTTGCCACCATAAATAAGTTAATATTTTTCAAATACTGAAGGTTTTGTGGTGTTTGCTGCCAGGAGCAGGTTAGCTATAGCTCCCACAGCTGCAGTCCATCTGTGGCAGTTCCTGCCAGGGGACCACGGTCATGTTAACACAGGACACAGGATGCCCGGACTTCAGCTAGGAGAGCATGAGAGGATGACGTGGCTCTGGATCATATCATTTCTGCAACTTGTCTTCATCCGTTCCTCTTTCCCCATTAGACCCCCTTGGTTGCATTGTTTCTGTCATCTCTATACTGGTCCAAAGGAATGTGTTGTTCCTCTTCCTAACTTTACAAGTGTGGCCCAGACAGCCTTCCTTTGATTCTCCTAAGCACCCATTACGCAAACTCATTTAAAGAGCATTAATCCAGTGTCTCTGTAGTGCTTGATCCTCTAGGAGGACAGTCAGGGGTGAAAGAGGCAGACAAGATTCTTTGCCCCAGGGAGCTGTGATGTAATGGAAATAGGTACAAGAAGCATACACAGAGAAAGGATTGTTACTGCTCTCAGTAAATACCACTGAAAGAAGAGTTCAGGCC
>NW_004524690.1:4487514-4488825 GCF_000260255.1 Octodon degus
AGCTGCAGTCCATCTGTGGCAGTTCCTGCCAGGGGACCACGGTCATGTTAACACAGGACACAGGATGCCCGGACTTCAGCTAGGAGAGCATGAGAGGATGACGTGGCTCTGGATCATATCATTTCTGCAACTTGTCTTCATCCGTTCCTCTTTCCCCATTAGACCCCCTTGGTTGCATTGTTTCTGTCATCTCTATACTGGTCCAAAGGAATGTGTTGTTCCTCTTCCTAACTTTACAAGTGTGGCCCAGACAGCCTTCCTTTGATTCTCCTAAGCACCCATTACGCAAACTCATTTAAAGAGCATTAATCCAGTGTCTCTGTAGTGCTTGATCCTCTAGGAGGACAGTCAGGGGTGAAAGAGGCAGACAAGATTCTTTGCCCCAGGGAGCTGTGATGTAATGGAAATAGGTACAAGAAGCATACACAGAGAAAGGATTGTTACTGCTCTCAGTAAATACCACTGAAAGAAGAGTTCAGGCCACAGAGATAGCTCAGCAGTCTAAGTGCCTGCCTAGGCAAGCGCAAGGATCTGGGTTCAATCTCCGGTACCACATGCCGGGCTGGCGCCACCCAGGCACACTGAGCCACCCACCACCAAGACCAGGCATGGTGGTGCACACCTGTAATCCCAGCAGGGAGGAGGCTGACACAGGAATCACTACGAGTCCAAGCTACAAAATGAGACCTGATACCAAACACATAAAAAGAGAAGAGTTTAAAAGAAGAGTATGCATACATTAGGGAAAAGTAAGACAAACATAAATGTAGAGTATCACAAATAACAAAGTATTTACCCTGATATTTTATGAAGCACAAAGTTTCTCTCTTTTGGTGGTGGTGAGGTAGTGGGGATTGAACCTACAGAGTACTGAGCTATAGCCCCAGCCCTTTCTATTATTTTATTTTGAGACCAGTCTTTGTGAAATTGCACAGGCTGGCTTTGAAGCTGTGATGCTTCTGCCTCAGCCTCCTGCACACCTGGGATCACAGGTGTGCAGCATGGGTTTTTCATTTTAAAAGGACTATGCATCAGCTTTGCGGAGTTGGCACTTTATACTAAACAGTCTCAGCTACCTTGTAGTTCAGCCCTCAAAAGCTGTCCTGAGGCTTGACTGCTATTCTAGATTCACTAGATTATTATCATAGACAAGAAGTATTCAATTTTAGACAAGTCAATGGCCCAAAACTTAATACAGGTTGTAGCTCAATGCATGTCTGGTTTTGCTACAGAAAATTTAAGTGGAAGATGCTGCTTGAGTCACCCCAAAGACCTAAAAATGAGGGAAATGGGGTTATTCAAAGATCTACC
>NW_004524690.1:4491049-4494436 GCF_000260255.1 Octodon degus
GGGGGTGGTGGCAGCATGGCAGGCCCAAGGATTGAACCCACATCCCCTGTGCCTGCTTGCAGGTGCTTTAATCCATTGAGCTATTTGGCTGCTCCGCCCCTTTTTTATGTATTTAATATAGTGTCTACAGGGTCTCACAATGTAGATCGGACTAGTAGTGATCCTCCTGTGTTCAGCCTCCTAAGTGCTGGGATTACATGTGTGTGCCACCATGCCCAGTTTTAGCCTTGTTTTTTAAATGCTCCAGAGCAAGCAAGACAGAGCTAACAAAGAGTCTGATGATTAAAGTTAAGGACTGTGGGATATATACTGAAAGCAACAGGGAGCTACTGTACAATTTAGGGGGTGAACTAGCATAATCAGATTTGCATTTTGAATAATTTCTGGATGTATAGCAATTAAATTAAAGAAGAGAAGTGGGAGTGGGAACAGTGAGCCAATCTAAAAAGACCACTGTAATTTGTGTGAGATGGGATGATGGTACAAGGAGGAACAGGTGCGGAGACAGAACTGTGTGGACTGAGAGGGCTCAGTGAACAGATGAATATGAGCCTGTTGGGGAGACGGCAGACTTGCGTGACTCGTGGGATGCAGACTTGGGCAACCCACGAGGAGGTGCGAGAACCTCCCAACCTGGATGCTGGGCTCTTATTTAGAGTTTTCTTTTCTTTGTATTTGTTTTATATTTTCAGTACTGGGGATTGAAACAAGGGCCTTCATACTGATCAATATCCCCAGCCCTTTTTTGTTTTGAGACAAGGCCTCACTAATTTGCCCAGGTGGGGCTCAAATTTGGTTGCCCCTGGCCTCAGCTTCCCGTAATGCTGGGATTACAAGATGTGACTTGCAACCTGCCTAGACTTTCCTTGAACACACACAAGAGAGAAGGGTATGAATATATAAAGAGGCTGCCTTTCACCAGAGGACAGAAAAGAAAGCACAGTGCTGAAGATAGGAAGGGGAAGTGCATCTTAGGGTTGTCTACTCTTCAATAGTGAATAACTGCTATGATGTTTGGAACAGAAGCAGCTGAAAAGAGATCCCTTGTTGCTTCTCTTCCCAGGACTCTAGAAGACAAACGTCTTCTAGTAGTGAAGACCAAAAGATATCATAAATGTTGGTACGTTAGAAATATTTTCCTTCAGTCTCTGTCTTTATACCTTTTTGTATTCCTATTCCTTCTAGAATACTTGTTTCCAACATTCACAATCATTTTTCTTTTCTATTTCATAGGCTTTATTACTATATCAGTCTGTCTTAGTCAGTTTTCCAGAGAAAGAGAACCAATGGAATATGTGGAGATATAAATATTGCAATTGGCTCCCACAATTTGGGGACCAAGAAGTCCTACAATTTGCTGTCTGCAAGCTGGAGATGCAGGAATGGCAGAGGTATAAGCCATTGCAGTCAAAAGGCCTGAGAACCAATGGTTGCTATTATAAGTCCTGACCTCAGAGGGACCCAAATCCAGGAGTTCCAGTTTTTAAGGAGAAGATGGATGTTCCCACTCAAGATGAAACTAAATTTTCCCTTCCTCTACTTTTTGGCTCTGTGTAGGCCTGCAATAGATTGGCTGGTGCCCACCACATTGGCAAGCGTAGATATTTTTACTCAGTCTATTTATTCAAATGCAAATATTTTCTGGAAGCACACTGAAGTAGTCCATTTTCTGATCTATAACAAAATACCTGAGGTTCAGTACTTTATTATTTTTTTTTCCTGCATTTTAGGGAAGGGTCTACAGGGTGCTCAGGGGCTCACAACAGATTGGACTCAATGATCTGCCTGTTTACAGCCTCCTGAGAGCTGGAATTGTAGGCGAGCACTACCAAGCCCAGTCTCAATTGCCTTCTCAGCATGCCCCAGGGGTGAGGCTGGCATGGCAGGCCTGGGGGATTGAACCCCCGGCGCCTGTGCCTGTTTGCAGGCCCTTTAATCTGCTGATCTCTTTGCCCGACAGGTTGAGTACTTTATGAAGAAGCTTATTTAGCTCATAGTTTGAGGGCTGGAGATCCAGAAAGCATGATGCTGACCCCACTGAAGACCTCTGTGGTCACACTACAGCACGGCAGGTGACGTGGCAAAAGTGTGTGCAAGATGGAAAGATCACACCACAAGACTGGAAGTCAGAGAGAGCAATCAGGGACAGCCTGGCTCTTTCGTAACGATCATCTTCTGAGAACTTACACATCCCAGATAGCCAGTAAAAAATGATTTCTGGGTGTATCTATGAAAATGGACTACTACATCAGAAAACGGACTACTACGGTGTGCTTCCAGAAGAGATTTGCATTTGAATAAGTAGACTGAATAAAAAGATCTGCTATCACCAATGTGGGTGGGCAACAGCCAATCTAATGCAGGCCTAAATATAAAATTAACTGTCATACAGACTTCTGTTGGTCTACAACAGTCTTTTTAAATGTGACATGGCTACTTTGCTTTTGGATGTTCAAGTTCTTGGGTTTACTTAATTTTCTTAAGTTTGGTTTTGAATACTGACTCCTATAGTGCATCGTACTGACTCCTTTATTTCTCATCAGTTACAGAATCTTGCACCAGGTCACCTCGCAAAGGCTACTGTTTCCTGTGGCTTTATTTCTAAACCCTCATCAACATTCCAAATACTAATACTGATTCTCATATTTTGAGATGTTTTAAGAATTAGTTAACTTTTGGCAACTCTGGTACATTTCTTTAAATTGTAATAAAAAATTAGATTCAGTTACCTTAACTTTTTCTCATAATTTTATATTTAAGGTCAATGAATGAAAAATATAGGAAACATATATGTAAAAATAACTGCTATGGATTCTGTCTTAAGCAGAAGTATTAGGAAAGACACAACATTATGCAGTAAGTTTTTGACAGTCTTTCCAACAGTGCTGTGCAAAGAATCATTTATATGTGGATAATCACCAGTCCCAAGTGGACTCAGCACTGCCTGAAAGGTCTAACCTGTTTCTCTGGCTCACTTACTCTCCATGTCCTGAGTGACTGTTCTGATGTTCTCAAGACTTGAATCTTTTCTCATCTCTTCCTCATTCTCCTCCTCCTCCTTCTCTTCTTTTTTTTTTTTCTTTTCAAAGTTTTATTGATAAACATATAGCAATGAGACAGTTTCAAACCTCCTTCTCTTCTTCTTCCTCCTCCTCCTCCTCCTCCTCCTCCCCTCACTTCTCCCCCCACTTAGATCGGACTCATAGTGATTCTGCTGTTTACAGCCTCCCAAGTGCTGGGATTACTGGGGCACACCACCACACCCGGTATCAGACGCAGTCTCAGCATGTTGGCATCAATCTTTCTCTTTTTTTTAATTTAAAAAAAAAATTTATTTATTTGTTTATTTATTTATTTTATTTTTTTTGTGTGTGTGGCCAGCTCAGC
>NW_004524690.1:4494611-4499754 GCF_000260255.1 Octodon degus
AACAACAACAACAAAAAACACCAAAAACAAACAAACAAAAAAGTTATGCTTTGATTTGCACCCTCTCTAAAACCTATCATATTTCTGCTTTATATAACCAAGTTTCCTGGAAGAATGTTTGGGTTTATGATTTCTAGTTCCTCGCTTCTCATTGTTCAATTCACTCCCATCACACCATTCTGATGTCGTTTACGTCAGGATTGGACCTGTTCTCAGCATCATTCTCTGCTTATTTTACCTGATCTCTAAATAGCATGTAACACAAGAGCAATGTAAAGCTTTCATGCTTTGGCCATTAAATATCAGAACTCCTTCATCTTAGTCCTGATCTCTGCTCTCATTCTATAGTCTCCTTAAGACTGACAGGTCTCTACACACCTGAGCTCTGACAGTCACTTCAGTCATATTTATGAGATACTGGCTCTCAAGTTGATGCTACTAGCCCAAGCTTCTGTGCTCCCTACAGATCTTATCTACTCTATTTCTCCACTTGGATATCTCAAAGGTTTCCCAAGCTCACTATATCCAAGCTGAATTTGTTGTCTTCCTGCTTAAAGCTGGTCATCTGCCATTGTTTCCTATCTCAGTGAATGAAATCACCATGCAGGTGTTCACGACAAGCCCAAGAGTTGTCTACATTGCTTGTCTTTACCTTCCCAGTTCAGTGCAGCACAATTCTGATTTAACCTCCTAAAAGGGCCTTGAATTTTCCTCCATTCTCACAACATAGCCTGAAAAGCTCTTAGAACTCTTCTGTGAAGCCAGGAAGCACTCAGAAATCTTAGTCTCCCTCTCTTCTACCTTCAGATCTCTCCAATGTCAGTGGCCATGATTTCCCTAAGAGCTACTAATGAATTGCAGGATACCAATAAAGTGATTGATTAGTGACTGGATTATGAACAAAATGAAAATGTATAGAACTGCAATGCAGGGGCCGGGAAGATGGCTCAGTGGAATAAGTGTTCCGGTTCTGGAAACAAACAAACAACAACAAAAAAAGAACTGCAATGTATAGAAATTCTTACATTACTTATTGGTTACTTTTTACTTAATTTTTTTTTTTTTGGTGGAACCGGGGATTGAACTCAGGCCCTTGCGCTTGCCAGGCAAGCACTTATTCTACTGAGCTATCTCCCCGGCCCCCTTTTTACTTAACTTGTTCTTCTGAATAAAACTGAAAAAATTAACAATGCAATTAACAATTATTTAACAATTAGCAGTGCAATTAACAATTATTTAATGGCAAGGATGCCTGGTACAAGATTAAAGTAATCTGAAACTTGTACAATGAGCAGATTGTTAAAAAGGGTATGAGCCAATAAACAAAAACTGAATGCAAAATCCTAGTTTTCATAAACCCAATTCAAAGCTAAGAGAAAAGTAAACCCTAAATTAATACCAAATGAAAACATTTAGACACTATCAGGAGTGCTCAGGGTGGTTTGGCAGTAGACTAAAACAGAAAACAGTTCAGACAAAAACTAATACAAATCAAATTCAAATGAAATATGTGTGCAGAGGTTCCTTGTACATAAATATACAAGTAGCACAAAAAACTTACTCTTTGCATATCTCAGGGTGCCCTCTTGGAGAGAGATAACCAACGTGTAGGAGGAGCTTAACATTAAAAAACAAAACAAAACAAAACAGAAACCTATTTCTCTCAGCAGCACAGTCTGGACAGCCAAAAGCTCTTCACTGTCACAATCGATGGCTGCACACGAGTAACCATGACAACAATCTCTGTATTGTTAGCAGTGCCCCTCTTCAAAAATGATATAGTTCAAGGCCAACCTCTGTATTTGAAAAAAGATCTCATCCTGTTCCTTTGCACACAGTTGTCACTGAACAGCAGCCAAAATTTGAGGTTCCCTTGACCTTGAGCCTGTTGGCCAAATGACCATCTTTCCTCCCTTGGGCCCTGCCAGGACTTCCTGTTTCTGTCCTTACATCAGACCACATGGATTCTTTCACTTCCTGAAAGCCCTCTGTGGGGACCTGAATTAGACTTGGCAGCAAAGAAATTGCTCCACTTAGTCTCCGTCCCTTGGTGGCTGGCTCTGTCAGCTTCAGATGGGAACAAAGTGTTAGGTTGAGATTCTATTCTGCCTTCTTTTGAATTTGTTGAGCATTTTGTTTTTATTATTTTTTCTCCTCTGTTGGTTTAGTTATATGATTCTTTCATTTAACTGATTTGCTTAGGGTTTATAGTACACATCAGGAGTTGGCAAACTATATAGCCCATGAGCCAAAACATGGCTTGCCACTTGTTTTTTTATAAACAAAGTTTTTTTTTGGAATACAGCTGTACCAACTCACATATTTATTACATCTGGCTGCTTTTGTACTAAAACAGCAACGTTAATCAGTCATGACCAAGACCATAAGGTCTACAAAGTCTAAAATACTTCCTTGCTTTTTATTGAGAAAGTTTGCTTGCCAACCTTGATTATGTAAATTGAGATAAGGTCTCACTATGTAGCTATTATGGTTTGTCTCTAGTTGTCCAGCCAAAGCCTCATGCAGTTATGGGGTGGACTTCTAGGCTTTGTGATTAATGCATGATCCATTTCTGGGATTATGGGTGTGAATGCTGCTGGGATTATGGGTGCGAGTGCTACACCCAGACTGGGGCATTACACTGAATACAATAGAAGAGAGACAGACTTGCTCTCTGTTGTCATTGTTGCCACTGCTCCCCCCTTATGCTCTTGCTGTGATGCTCTCTGCCGCTGCCATGAAAGTGCTCTCTGCCATGTGCTGCTTTGCCTTGGAGCCAGACAAATATGGACTGAAACCTCTACTGACTGTGAGCTTAGTAAACCTTTCCTTCCTTCATTTTGGGTGTCGGGTATTTGTCCCAGCAATGAGAGAAGAGTAACTGACACACTAGCCCAGGCTGGCCTTGAACTCCTGGGGATTGTCCTGCTTTAGCCTCCTAAGTGCTGGGATTATAGATGTGTGCCACCATGCTCAGCTCTGATAAGTATCTTAATCTGTCAAAATCAAGCCTCAAGTAATGCTGTACTACTTCACATATTCTCACAACCGTAAACTCCCAGTATCCTGGCTTGACCTTTGAGGTATTGTTGTCAAAGATTATACTTCAATTTGTAAATTACACAGTGCATTGTTATTATTTGTCATTTACCAAATTACATCTTAAGGAGTTAACATATAAAAAATTATATTTGGGGGCCTGGCTCTAGCTCAGTTCTTTAAGTGGCTGCTTCCACAAAGCTGGCAGCCTCAGGTTGCTGGAGTTCGAGCCCCACAACACTCCAGCCAGCCAAACCTGCCCTGAAGGCATTTGGAACAAAAAAAAATCCTATAAAAAATTATATTTATTTCCTATGTAATTACCATTTCCAGTGTTCTTTATTCATTAGTATAAATCTCAGTTTCCGTATTATATTTCTGTAAGAGGGACTTCCTCTTACAGGTCTTGTATTGCAGATTGGTGATGAATTTAGTTTTTGTATGTCTGAAGAAGTCTTAATTTTGACTTAACTTTCCAAGATCTTTCCACTACATATAGCAATCGAGAGTGACAGTGTTCTTTCGTGAGAGTTTGCCTTTTGAGAATTTATGAGTATGGCCCAACTACCCTCATTTTCAATGTTTCCAACAAAAAGTTTGCTATGATTCTTATTTGCCCATCTAGGATTTTTATTTTTTTCCCTTGGCTGGCTCAGGCTGCCTTAAGCGCGGGTCTGGTAAGTCATATGGAGCTGGGGATCGAATCACAGTCCCCTGAGCCTGACTGGGTTTGCCCCAGCAGGTGCTTAAATAACTGAGCTGAACCGCAAGCCCCCTATTTGTTCTTCTATACATGCATATTCATTTTCTTTTCTTAAAATTAATTTTATTGAGAAATAACAAGCAAATAGTTTCAAAACCAATTAATAGGACAGTTTCAAAAATTAATACATTGTATATTGTTGTCTTTATAGTGTGTGTGGGGGGTGATAGAATGCTCCTGTTATATTTTCCCTTATTTGGGCAAGAAGTGCTGCAGCATCAATCCCCACTTGTCTTGACATCTTCCTGTGATCCTGGACCTCCACTACCAATCCACAACTAGTCCCACCCAACTGCTTCCACTATACAGCTATTTAGACCCTGCTCACTTCCTCAATGAATGAGACTTAATCAGAAAGCCTGTCTTGTCTCCGTCTCTTGTGTCTCTTGCCCTGTCTTGTTCATCCCCGTTCCTCCTCCAGGTCATTACCCCACGTCTCAACTCACGGGCTGAGTCAATAGTGGTTATTCATAGTATAAGATGCAGACATGATATCCTGTCCAAACACTAGTAGTACAAATCTTTCTTCTCATTGAATTAACAGAAAGTATCTGTATATCTATCCTAACTATTTTGTATATATAGATACAAAATGGTCCTTCATCTATATTCCCTTTCTTTGTTTAGTTTTGTTAGAGATGGATATTCCATTGCCACTTAAATATTGTAGGTGCGTGAATTCAGCAAAATATTCCAATATAGTACAGTAGTCCATAATAGTAGTGGGTTATCCGTAGGACTGGCAATGTTAGAAGGTGTTAACTTGAGCCTTTTACAGCTCAGCATATTAATATGACTTTACTTTCCATACCTCGGATTTATACTTTTCTGCTGAATGGTTAAGAACAAGATAAAGCAAAACCTATATAACAAGAAATGTAGCTTTTGTATCTGATAACGTCATTCAGATCCCCTCAGGATTTAGCCTGAAACCCTGTACCACAGTTTGTATATCTTTTGTCAGTGTCAGCCATGTGAATAAGTCATGGTCCTTGCTTGACCAACTTGCTCTCTGTGAAAGCCTGAGAGAATGTTTTCTCTCCATGTGACTCTCTTTAGGCACACCCTTCATCATCGATCACTTTCCTCTGTGTCCCCATAATCTCCTTGATCAGAAAATTTGGGACATCACTGAGTTACAGGATGTTACAGGTGTAAAGGTTCTCTTATGTCCTGAGTTCTCACTGACCTTGAAAGGTTAGGCCCAAATTGTTGGCTGTCCTTGTAGCCCTTCTTTTCCTCTAATTTTTGTCCTGCAAACTTAAGTTGCTAACCCTCCAGAAGAGAAGTTTAATGATATTATTACCCTATAACATAGGCAGTTGAGCTTAACCTCACTAT
>NW_004524690.1:4501399-4502439 GCF_000260255.1 Octodon degus
GGGGCTCAGTCCTTCTTGGCAGCTCCTTCCTCATGGCAGCCAGCATGTTGCTCAGCTCCTCACACCACTTCCTCTTGGGGGGAATATGCGTCCCCACCCTTTTCTTGATGAACTTGAGGGCCATTGTCCTTAGAGACTTTGAGCAGCTCCATGGCACATGACTGGTAGGGGGTGAAGCCACACACCTTGGAATCACGTCCCGCCGGAACTTGGTGTGTTTGGTGAGGTGTCCTCAATGGTGGCTGTGCCTTGGTTTGCTCACATTCTTAGTCACCTTGTGGCCCTTGTTGAGGCCCACGGCCATGGGACAGTGGAGGGGCCTGGCTACTGTTCTTCAGCGGTTGCTGTGGTGGAAGGGCCCATCTGATCTTTTAAATCTAATTTTTATCATTTCTTTCTTCACTTAAAAATTTTAAATTAGCACAACAATTATTACCAAGATAAATCAACCATTGTAATTGGTATAGATAAATCCATTAAAAAGATAAACTTAGATAGTTGTTTAATAAATAAAGGTGTAGAATAAATGGTATTAGATCATCATACCTCCTGAAATAAGAGTAGGGAACAGAAAATCTCTTAGGATACACATAGAATAGTGAATAAAACATTTAATTTTTTAAAATAAAATTTAGTACAGGGTCTACAGGGTCTCACTATACAGGTGGGACTAGTAGTGATCCTTCCTGCTTTTCTGCCTCCCAAGCGCTGGGACCACAGGCACACACCACGACGCCCAGGCTCATTTTCCATTTCAGCATGCCCTGGGGGCTGGGCCAGCAGGCAGGCGGGGGATCAACCCCCCCAGCCCCCACCCCCTCCCCACCCCGCCCCTGTGTCTGCCTAAGCAGGTGCTTTAATCTTCTGAGCCATCTGGCCGGCCCCAAACATTTAATTTTGTAACCCCCCTTTTTTTGAGGCAGTGTCTCACTACATAGTTCAGGCTGGCTGGCCTGAAGCGTACAGCAACACCCCTGTTTCAGCCTCACAAATGCTGGATTATAGGCACAAATCACCACACCTGGCTATGAGAAGCTTTT
>NW_004524690.1:4502786-4518091 GCF_000260255.1 Octodon degus
TGCAATTTGTTCCTTATTTTGTTTCCTTCCCTCCTTCCCTTCTTCCCTTTCCTCTTTTTCCTTTCTTTTGTGGCACTGGCTTCACATATGCTACCATAGGCAAGTGTCCTGCCACTGAACCACATCCCAGCCCCTCCCGCTGGAGTTGCAATCAACTCCATACTTTTCCATTGGCTGTATAAGGTCCTTTATTATTTAGCCCATAGAGGTCACTGACTTCATCTTATACTATTTCTTATTTTATTTAAGCTACATTGATCATCTTTTTGCTTTTGAACCCATCACAGTAATTTCTAATTTGTAGCTTCTACACCTACTCTTCCGTGACTGGATTACTATTTTGGATCCTAAATGGCTGATTTCTTCTCTTTCGTGGGGTCTATTTTTAGATGTTTTCTACTCAGAGGCTTCTCTGACCCTTTTGGCTAAAGAAGTTTCCTGTCCTCTGGCCCCCTTAATCTATCACATGACATTGTTTTATTTTTTTGAAAGTGCTTCTCTCTGATTTTACTTACTGAAATTATCTACTTCTATAGAATGAAAGCTTCATGAGTGCAAGGTTTTCATCTTTATGGTTCAATTCTGTGTATTCATCCTTAAAACAAACCACCTGACATATCAGAGAGATTAATTAAAAAATTGTGGGTTGAAGGAACTAATTAGATGATGTGATATTGCTAGGAAATGTTTTTTTTTTTTTTTTTTGTTTTATCAGTCAGTAGAAAAACACCAGGACACAAGAAGCCCTGAGAGAATACTTCTGTTATTAAAAGTTTTGTAATTATTATTCCTTAGAGACATCCAGAAATACCTATCACTCTACCCTCAACTCTGCAGTGGCTCCCAGAAAAGATGATAGTTTATACAAGTCTTGTTCCACAGTCTCTGATTACAAACAATATTATAACATGTGGCTAATTATTATTATATGTATATTTGTATTAGAACAATAATAGTTATAATTTTTCAAAACACATTGTATGGCTAGTACTGTTAGGCATTTTACATATATTCTATCATTTCTGTCATACAACTCTGCAATTTAATACAGTTCTCCACATTTTGCATATATTGATGTTCATAGAGGTTAAGTAACTTGTCTAAATTCATACTGACTCTTCAAACTAATATTCAAACCCATATCTCTGACTCCAAAATCTGCACTTTTTTATTTTTAAAATATCACACTGCTTTCTTGATATAGGGATTGTTTTGTCTCAAAAAATCTGGCCCAGATCTTTAGAGACAAGTTAATTGTGCAGCCAGACTTGGTTGACACTGTGGCAAAAGCACTACTCCTAAATTGCTGAATATACTACTTTAAAATGTAGATGTTGGGGGGCCGGGGAGATGGTTCAGTAGAATAAGTACTTCCCAGGCAAGCACAAGGGCCTGAGTTCAATCCCCGTTTCCGCAAAAAAAAAAAAAAAAAAAAGTAGATTTTGAAATGCAGGATGTCAAATACTATGTCATAAATCCAAAAGGCAGGGGATTGTATTAGCAAAAGTAGACCCTAGGTCATTACAAAAATCTCTGAAGGGACTGAGGAGATAGCTCAGTTATCTAAGCACCTGCTTGGCAAGCACAAGGCTCCAAGTTCAATCCCCAGTACTGCATGTCATGCTGGCCTTGGAACCCTGGGCCTGCTGTGGCACATGCCTGTAATCCTAGTGCTGGGGAGGCTAAATGAGGAGGATCACTATGAGTCTGAACTGTGTAGCGAGACCCTGTATCAACAATAACAACAAAAAATAATCTGAAGTTTCAGAGGGATAAGTTTCCCTGACAGTCTTTCTGATTCAGGCAGGGCTGGTGTGCACGTGGTGTTTGACTGTTGCTGTGGCCTGGGTAGGATGTACACCCTGGAAGGTCAAATGCTAGAAGCTTGGGCCCCAGTCAGATAGTGTTGGAGATGGTGCTTTTATGTGGTAATTAAGTTATTAAGAGGGCTAATGTTTAAGTTCTCTCTTTCCATTTAACTGTGTTATACCTTCAGTTTTTATTTCTTCTTTTGAGTTCTTCATCTTGTTCTCTGAATAATTACTGTGAAAACAACAATACACAAGTATGTATTAATTAATTATTTATTTTTGTATGCATTTAGTACAGGGGTACAGGGTCTACAGGGTCTCACTACATGGATCGGAGTCATAGCGATCCTCCTGTGTTCAGCCCCCCAAATGCTGGGATTACAGGCACGTGCCACCACGCGCAGTCTCGATCACCGTCTCAGCATGCTCCAGGGGCGGGGCTGGCATGGCACGCCGAGGATCGAACCCTGGTCACTGTGCTCTGCCTAAGCAGGCGCTTTAGTCTGCTGAGCTATCAGGCCGGCCCTTAATTATTGTAACTGTCCTATTAACCTGTTTTGAAACTGTTTCACTGCTATTTTATCTTTTTTCTCTTAAAATAAATTCAAAAAGAAGAGAGCTAATTTTTTCTTGCAGTGAGTTCTTGTCTTCACAGGACTGGATTGCATACTAAAGGAGATTGTTGCTATAATGCCAATTTGGCTTCCTTACCTGGATTTCTTGCTTCCTCTCTCACCAGGTGACTTCTCTCACTCTGTTTCTTGCGTGTGCTCCTGCCTTGTCATGCCATCCACCACACTGTGATATAGTAAAGGGCTCCTCACTAAACACCACTCTTATGCCCTTGGACTTCCACAACTATGAGCTAAATGAACATCTTTTGTTTATAAAACATCCTATCTCAAGTATGTTGATATAGCAACAGAAAACATGCTAAGACAACACTCAGGGAGTCTGAGCAGCATGATAAGCTTCAAAGGCACTCTATAGAGACAGTAAAAGACCCACCCCCACCAAGGAAAGCCAGGAAGGGGAAAAACCCAGATGTTGCTTTTACCAATCTTGAATTTCTCATCTCACACAATGCTTATTCCCTATTAACTTGGGTAATCCTAACAGTATGGAAGGCTGAGGCAGGAAGTTTCTAAATTTAAGCCCAGCTTTTTGACCTGTGATTAGAGAACAAATTTATCTGGAGAATGGAGATTCCAGAAACACAGAACAACCTCCAGTTAGTTCAAGAAGAAATTTCAACCACAATTTCTGATAGAGACACACAAGAAACAAAGATGTGATTATAAAAACGACACTAATGAAGGATATTCTCAATTTTTTTTAATGTTAAGATTCTTTGCAAGCTGGAGAGATAGCGTAGCGGTTTACGCATTAGGCTCTACAGCGCGACTTCGCAGGTTCAAGCCCCTGCCCTGCCTTTAGGGCCAGGGAGATGGCTCAGTGGAATAAGCACTTCCCTGGCAAGCGCAAGGGCCTGAGTTCAGTCCCCGGTTCCACCAAAAAAAAAAAAAAGATTCTTTGCAAAAGATTTTTAAAATGCGGTTGTTGTATCATAAGTAATTTCATATAGTTTCTTTGTACTTGTTCTAAAGGGTTAAGTAAAGTTAATTTCAGGGCAAAGAAAATCTCACAGTTTTATTAGGGACTCCACACTAATGAATATTTAATAGTTAATTTTAATAATTATTTAATAACTAAATGAATCTCTTCCACTGTTCTGGCAGGTGACAAGTTAGAGAATCCCTTATATCTCTTATGCAAGCTGATCACAGGCCATTTTGCACCGTCTCAGAAAAGGTCTGACAAATCACAGGAGACTCCATCTAAATTTCACACATTTCAATTAATTCTCCCTGAGACTGTGTTTGACAGTATAAGCAGGGCTGTGTAAGAAGATGGAGCTCCATTTAATGGTGTATCAATTTACAGTTGTGATAGCATATTTTCACATGAGCCATAAATCTTGCAGATTCACCAAACTTTAGCTTGATTTTCAGGCTTCAGTTTCCAGGAGATTGTCACCTTTCCTAGTGTCCTAATGGCTTACTTTAGAGTCTCATTTCAGAATCTGACAAGATGTCAGGGAAAAACGAAGTCATGTTACAAAGCAGGGTGAGTATGAAATCCAGACTATTTATAACTTTGCCCTTTTAAATTATAGGGTACATAACATCAAGCTAAAGTTATTGACCCAAATGACCCAGTTGAGAACAGAGTCTCCGAATTTTAGAGTTAAATTATAATTTGGAGTGAGCCATTAATATTTTGAAACCTACAACACAAAATTTTCATAGCCTTATCAAGATATAACACACAAGATCTATAATATAATCCATCCTATTAAAGTGTATAATTCAATGTTTTCTCATATGTACTCAAGGTTGTACAACCAAGAGTCACTTTTTACTTATTTAGATTTATCTATTTTGGACATTTCATAGAAAGCATCATTTGATGTGTCATCTGCTATGACCAGCTTATTTGCTTAGCACAATATTTTCATTCACCTATGTCACAGCATGCATCGATACATTTTTATTAACAAATACTATTTCAATATATGCGTACACTACAATTTATTCATCAGATGAAAGATACTCAATTAAATTTTTTTCATAAGAAAAAATAGCTCATGGCTGTTAGTTACATATGTTCTGCAATAACTTCTTTTTTTTAAAAAAATTTATTTATTTATGTGTGTGTGTGTGTGTGTGTGTGTGTATGTCCAGCTCAGCCCACCAGGGGGTGGGGCTGGCTGGCATGTGGTGCTGGGGATTGAAATGTGGTCCCTGTGCTTTGCTAAGCTTGTTCTAAGTAGGTGCTTTAGATCACTGAGCCATCTCACCAGCCCCTCTGCAATAACTTCTAAATCGCAGTTGAAGCCTGGAAATGAATTCTGATATAGAACATGAATTACAGAGTATGTAGTGTTTTGTTTTGGTCTCTGGATTAGCAGACTTTCCTCCAACATTTGTGTACATCACATATCGGGCAATCTTTGGGTCCTATATAGTGAGACCAGCATTTGGTAAAGACTTATTCGTGATGCCCAGATATCTAAAATAGCCAGGAACTTCCACATCAACCCACAGTAAACTCATTCTCTAGATTCAGGCCTTCCAAATTGGTCCAACTAAGGTGAGATTGTGGCAGAGAGATGAATTGTCTAAGTGAAGCTCATCCAGAGTGATGATTCATTATCTCTAAAGAACACTGTGAGTTTCTTTTGTAAACATAACCTCAACCAATTTTTGCAGAGATGTGTAACTTGCATGTCAGTAACTATTTTCATAAATGGGTTGTTATTGCAGAAAAAAAGTACTTATAACCCTTACTATAGCAACCCTAGAGAACTGAATCACCACCATTATGATCTATAGACAAATAGCATCAGTTATTGTAGGAAAGAAATAACACTCTTAAAGCAGTTATAGACCCACTGGACCAACATAAGAGATTTATGATTAAAAGACTGACGGGGGGGGGGATAAAAGACTGTGACATAGGATGTAAGAGCAAACAGGGTTAAAGAGTGGCGGGGGCAGGGATAACAGTGCTCACAGACTCACCCATGAATGGCCTAGAATTGCAAGCACAGTGTTTTAATGCTTTCTCAGCTACTAGATCACCAAACTACTGTGTCTGTTTACACCATGGTAGATGCAGATGGTGTAACAATGGTCAGAGTGGTGAATGGAAGTAACATATATAAAAGTGCCTAGAACATGGCAGGTATTCTGCCAACTATTAACCTTATCAGAAAAGAGCTAAATGATTCCAATCTGGCTTAGGTCCATTGTCAATATAGAAATGTCTAGTTTATAAAATAATTTTCAAGTCCTAACTACTGAAGCAGATTTTGAATAATTTCCATACAACGCACTTAGAAAAATGCATGGATTCCTCTAGAAGCTGGTATACAGCCAGCTCAATTCAATTCAGTGTGGTACTAAAAGCAATCTACAAATGAGACACAGTTCTGTCATAAAGAGGCCCAGAGTTACCCCTACCATGTGCCATATGTGAGTTCAGAAGAAATATTTTCACAAGTCCCTTGTCTATGAAAAACTAGATTTTGGGGCTGGAGAGATGGCTCAGTGGTCTAAAGCACCTACTTGGAACAAGCTTGGCAAAGCACAGGGACCGCGGTTCGATCCCCCAGCACCACATGCCAGCCAACCCCGCCCCTGGTGGGCTGAGCTGGCCACACACACACACACACACACACACACGAAATAAATGTTTAAAAATAAATAAATAAATAAATAAATAAAACTAGATTTTAAAAATGTATTAAAAATTCATGGATCTAAGTGAGGTATAGCAATGTATGAATGGAGATTTAGAACAATGGCTAAGGAGGAAAGATTAAATTATTTGTCTATCTTCATCTCTCTAATCATAAGAAAAAGGAAGAAGCAGCACTGTTAATACTCAAACACCATGGTTCTTCATAATGTGAATAGATGGGGAGATTACAGATATTTTTATCTCTGCGAGTCTCTGGTGCCATCATCTAATGCCAGTAACATCATTCCTTACCTGGGTTGCATAGGAGCGTTTGCTTCCAGCAATGCTCTCCAAAATTGTAACTGTACTTTAGGGGTGATAATTCATCTTCGTATTTATTGCTATTGCAAAGTATCTGAGGCTGGGTAACATATTGAGGAAAGAGGTCTATATCACCTATAGTTCTGGTGCTCCAAGAGTATAGTGCTAGCATTTACTCAGCTCTAGTGAAGACCTCGTGGCAGATGGCATCACAAGGGAAGAAGTGCTTGCAGGAGAGATCACTTGATGAGATCAGAAGCCTAATCAGTTCTATGGTCAAGCTCACCTTTTTGTATAGCAACCTATTCTCACAAGAACTTGCTAACTCCATTCAACCAGCATAAATCTGTTCTGAGGGTGATGTCCCCAGCATCCTAATCAGCTTCCACTAAGCTATCATTATTGTTATTTGTACTGCTTTAGCTAGCATGTCATATCTGTTGTAATGAGTTGTTCTCCCTTCTGTAAAAATACTGGGGAGCTTTGGGATAATAATGTCATCACAGCCCTAAACCAAAAGAAGGACTGAGCCAAATAGATATGAACATGTCCCCCTCAATTAATTGGAAGGCAGAATCTTGGGACAGACACAAGTCAAAAATCTATACACGGAAGAAAATCTCTGAAGAACAGTCCTTTCCTAGAGAAGCCTTGATATCAGAGATATAGCCTACCTAGTACAAAAAATTACAAGGATTATCACAGAAAACAGAATAAAACATTTTTTGAAGTAGAAAAAGACAAGATGAAGAAGAAAAATGCAATCTTAGACCTCTAGCCCACCTGCAAGTCCAAGAGACAATGACACAGACGAAATTGGAAGACACACACCTGAATTTATGGAATGATAACAACTCAGTTAAAGAAACAACTCTATGAGCCTATAGAGGAAATCAGATCAGAAATAATCTCTCAGGTAAAAAAAAAAAGAAGTGACAACTATAATGAAAGAAATGTTTAGCATATCTAAAGAAGACATACGTTAGAAAATAGAGGAGCATAAGAAAATAATGGAAATCATGAATGAATAATATAAGGAAGCATTAGAATGTATAAACCAGATTCAAAGAGACATCCAGGAAATTAAAAATTCCACTGAAAGCTGACAAAAGCATCTGAATGAAACTGAAGGTAGATTTTCAGACCTTGAAACCAGGATTGCTGCTAGTGATCATAAAAGGAAAGTTTTTTACAAATAAGAAAAGAAAGACATGACAATTCAACAGCTGCAAGATGATGCAAAGAAAAACAATACAAAACTGACATGCTTCAATCAAAGAGCAAAGTCAATACAAATGACATAAAAAGATTATTTGCAGATGTAATGGCAGAAAGTTTTCCAAGTATGGGACCAGAATCTGACACACAGTTCAGCGAGGCATGTAGAACTCTAAACAGCCAATACCAAACTAAATCTACAACCTGACATATACTAATCAAGATCCTAGAAATTCAGTACAAAACTAAAATGTTAAAAGCTCTTAGAGGAAAAAAATCAGAAATAAAGGAAAGTCCATCAGAATCATAGCTGACTTCTCAACACAAACCCTCAAGTCAAAAAGAACTTGGAGTGAAGTATTACAAGTTCTGAAAGAAAATAACTTCCAACCCAGATTGATGTACCCTGCAAAACTATTCTTCAAACTTAATGGCCTTGTCTTTTATACACACATATACACACATATATGAAAAAAACAAACAAACTTGTATAACCCGACATAAGATTGGTACTGTTTCATAGAAATTTGCAATGACTTTTAAACAAGGGTTCATCTATTATATTTTTTATAGTCCTGCATAACTACTATATTGAGAGCTCTTTATTGTTCATCCAGGAGCATACTGCAACTTCTCTTGCCTTTTGAATTATGCTCTTTGTTATTTCCTATATGCTACTTCTGGAGATATTAAAATATTGCAAGTTTGTATAACTAGAAAATCTTACTTTTAGTTTTCAAAGGTATGTTTGTTAAGTATAAAAATCAAAGAGGACAGGGGCTGGGGAGATGGCTCAGTGGAATAAGCGCTTCCCTGGCAAGCGCAAGGGCCTGAGTTCAATCCCCGGTTCTGAAAAAAAAAAATCATAGAGGACAGATCTTTTCTTTCAGTCCTTTAATTAGTCTAGTTTCTTACACACTTGATCCTTTTTTCCTTTCTAATGTGGAATAAGGTGCTATTTAATTTTGTTCTTCCATAGCTAATATTTTTTATGTATATGCTTTAATGATTTTTTTCTTTACAATAAGTTTTGGACAATTTCATTTTTGTGTATCTTGGTATGATCTTATTTTAATTTCTTGTGGAAAAGGTTCATTTTTCTTGGAAATATGGTATTACAAGTTGAACTAAATTCAGAAATTTTATATCTTTAAGTATTTATTGCCTACTCCTTTCTACTTTGAGAATTCTAATTATATGAATATAAGTTTCTTGGTTTTGACACAGTGAACTATTATGACAGCTGTGAATTCTTTCTTAATTTTTATTTTGGACAATTTTTATTGTTATATTCATTTATGTTTGTAAATAGTTTATTTTCAATTTGCAATCTATTAAAAATTAAAATAAATTTTTTTTAAAAAACAAACTTAATGGAAAAAAAATATTTCCATGACTAAGAACAACTTAAGAAATTCGTGAGCACCAAACCAACCCTACAAAGATTACTGAAAGCTATTCTACATAGAGATAAAAGTGACCACAATTCCAAAAACAACATCAGAAAAGAAAACACCAGGCAAGGTAAAAAATTAAATAGAAGGGGAAAGCAGAGAACCAATAGCAAGAAAATAACATAGTAAGGATAAGCATATATCCTTCAGTTAAAACCATGGTTATATAGTTATAACCATCAAAGTAAAAAATGGCCTTGATTCACCATTTTTTTTTTGTATGTTAGGGAAGGGTCTACAGGGTATTCAGGGCCTCACTACCAGATCAGACTCATGATCTGCCTGTTTACAGACTCCCAAGAGCTGGGATTACAGGCTCACGCCACCACTTCCAGTCTCAATTGCCATCTCAGTGTACCCTGAGGGCAGGGCTGGCATGGCAGGCCTGGGGATTGAATCCCTGGCCCTTGTACCTGTTTGCAGGTTCTTTAATCTACTGAGCTATTTGGCTGGCCCTCAATTCACTAATTTAAAAAAAATTGGCAGAATGGATCACGAAACAAGATCCAGAGTGGCATCCATCTCCCACTTGGCCCCATGGTGGCCCTCAGACCGCCTCGTGAAGCTCAAGATCATCAAGAAGAGGACCAAGAACTTCATCTGGCACCAGTTAGACTGATACGTGAAAATTAAACGAAACTGGTGGAAACCCAGAGTCATCGACAACAGGGTGTGAAGGAGGTTCAAAGACCAGATCTTGACGCCCAACATAGGTTATGGAGGTAACAGAAAGACCAAGCACATGTTGCTCAGTGGCTTCTGGAAGTTCTGGTACACAATGTTAAGGAGCTGCTGATGTGCAACAAGTCTTACTGCACAGATTGCTCACAACATCTCCTCTAAGAACCGCAAGGCCATTGTGGAAAGAGCAGCCCAGCTAGCCATCTGAGTCACCAATCCCAATGCCAGGCTGTGCAGTGAAGAGAACGAGTAGAAGGCCTGTGTGCATGTTTATTTGTGCTTCAGTGAAACCACAAACCATACAAAAATACCAAAAAAACCCACACAAACAAACAAACAAACAAAAAAACCAAGATCCAACAATACGCTGTATAGAAGAAACACACTTAACTCAAAAAGAAACTCATAGACTGAAAATCAAAGGATGGAAAATAATACTCTATGCTACAGGAACTCAGAAAAAAGGAGGGGTAGCTATTCTGTTTGCAGACAATTGAACTTCAAACTAAGAATGGTCAAATGAGATAAAGAAGGCCACTGCATACTTCTTACACTGAGCAATAAGGCAAGAAGGAGAAACAAAAATCATACTGACTGGGCAGGAAAAAATGAGGCTGTATTCATCCATAGCACAAAATTGACTACAAATAAAATCCTTAAAAGCCTACAAAAAATATTAATATTACTACATGGAATTTTCAAAGCTATTAATATAAAATCAACACAGAGAGTCAATTATATTTCAGCATATTAGCAATGAACATTTGTAACTTCAAATAGAAAAAGTATGACACATCATAGCATTAAAATCCCTGAAATGTTTAAAGATAAATCTAACATCGTATCCAAGATAAATTAATACGCTGTCTTAGTTACTCTTCTTTCATTGCTGGAACAAATACCCAACACTCAAATGAAGGAAGGAAAGGTTTATTTAGCTCTCATTTACTAGAGGTTTCAGTCCATATTCAACTAGGTCCAAGGCAGAGCCGCACATAGCAGAGAGCAACCTTTTATGGTGGTGGCAAAGAGCAAGAGCACAAGGGAGAGGTAGCAGCAGCTCAAGCAGCTAGCTTCTCTTCCCTCCTTACATTGTGATGCAAATTACCTGCCCCAGGGCAGGTACAACATCCACACCCACAATAATTGTAAACTCCAGAAGCCATCCCAAGACTGCATGAGGCTTTGTGGGGACACATATACACAAACCATAATATATACATAGTCACATAAAGGCTTACAGGAAAACATTTATAGCAGCTTTATGTATAATACCTTCAAACTGGAAAAAATACAACAGATACAGATAAAAACAGTGTATATGTGAACAATGATGTATGACTCAGTAGATACAAGAAATGAATTATGTATACACACAAGCAAGGAATCACAAACAGCATGCCCCGTGAAAGAAAGCAGACACACAACATTGCATGTCATATGAGTTCATTTACCTACCTGTTCTGGAAAAGTCAAAACTGTAGGGACAATCACAAGAATAGTGGTTGCCAGAGACTGGGGTCAAGGTGGAGGGTTGACTATGTGAGGGTACAAGGGAATTAGGAGAGTGCAAAACAAATATTCTGTACTTGAGTGTAGTGGTGTTACACAGCTGTATAATATTTATCAAAACTCAATGTGTTCGCAAAATTCTAAAATAAAATTCAATAAATCTTATTTTTTAAAAATCTGATTCCAAAAACATAACAAGCACAAATGTTGTGGTTGTTATGTTTTGCTTTGCTTCATGGTTCTAGTGATCAAACCCAGAGGTAATCTATCACTGAGCTACATCCCCAGGCCTTTTAACTTTTGTGACAGGGTTTTGCTAGCTTGCGGAGGCTGGCCTTGAGTTTGTGATTTTCCTGCCTAAAGCTCCTGAGTAGCTGATATCACAGGCATGCACCACTGCTTCTGGCTAAGAGTGAATAACTCTTAAAAAGAAAATAGCAATCATGACAGCAGACTTTCTATATTTTACAGCTGGAAGATGTAAGGAGTACAAAGCATCATGAAAAAATTATTCTAAGAAATGTATCTATTTGGGTTTTTTGTTTTGTTTTGTTTTGTTTTTAAGACCTGATACTTTAAACTCATTTTGAATTCTTTTTAAGAGTTTTGAATTTTATTCTCTAAGAGCATATTAAAACTCTTAAGTGTTCCAAACTCAGTAAATTTTAATCATTGTATTCTAAAAAAGATAATATTTTAGGAGAAACATGGATTTCTGTATGTTGGTAGAGCCGCCAAAATATGAATAAAGTAAAATATGTTTATGACAAAATGCTCCAGAGTTGTTACCTCATCAGTAATGAAGCTAAATATAAGTAGATTATTTGTAGTGACTTTTTAAATTTAATTACTGTAATTTTCAAAATAGTCATTTTATTTGGTGAGAACTTTGATACATTCTTTTTGGTTCTTTAGATATGTTTTGCTCTAAGTTTTGGACCTATTTCAAGTAGTTGACTCAGTCTTTTCTTTTTTCCTTAGTAAGTTAACATGTTGGGTTCCCAAACACAGTTACTACTGATTGCTTGTTTCCTACATAAAGGTCAGACTCTCCTGTCTCTTGCCATATGTGTCATAAATTTTTGTTGAAAATTACTCATTTATAACCATACAATATGGCAAATGTGGAAATCAACATTCTCTCCGGCAGCTGGCAAGATAGCTCAGGGGTCTAAGTGCCTGCCTAGCAAGTACAAGGACCTGGGTTTGATACCTGGTACCACATGCTGTGCTGGCCCTACTCCTGGGCATGCTGAGCTGGCCATGGAAACTGGGCGTGGTGGTGCATGTCTGTAATCCCATCACTGGGGAGGCTGAGACAGGGGATTACTATGAGTCTGAACTGCATAGTGAGACCCTGTACAAATAAATGAAAGATTAACAGGGATATTTTCCAATCCTTGAAGTTGTTATTGTGTTTATTCCATTGCTGTTGTTTGTTGAGTAGCTTTTCTGAGCTAATTCTATAACGTCTGTATTCACTCTCATGTTGATCACTGAAATGTCTGGGCCATTAGCTTAGTAGTCAGCTAATGTTTAAACAGAAATATTTTCTTAAAATTCTGGACCAAAACTCCTCAGCCTTTGCCAGTGGTGATCAGTCTATGTTGAGCATACCTTCAATAGTCAGCCAGGGCATTGTGAACTCTGCCTTAGCCTTTGTTTCCTTCTTGGGCAAAGCTTCAAGGTCAGCCAGAGGCACAAACTGAGCTTCAAGGTCAGCCAGAGGCATGAACTGAGCTTCAAGGTCAGCCAGAGGCATGAATTGAGAGCCTTCTCATGTCTTTCTTGAATATTTACACAACTGTGAGTGTATGCACAGCCCTCCATGTGTATGAATTTGTAGGTTCTCAAGACAGCAGCTTTTCAAACCGTACATGCATACCACTTTCCAGCATTTCCTTTGAAATTATTTAGTTGTCCTCTTATTTGCCCTAGCAATTATCTACCGGTCTTGATAGCTGTGCAGTTAATCAACTGAGTTTGAACACTTCTGACAAAAGTTTCCTGGGAAAGGCTTTGGCACCAAGTGAGCTCAGAGTCAGACCAAATAAAGTGGGATCTCAGAAAAGGTGTTTGAAGAACTCCGGCCCCCTTTACTCCCTTTGATGAACACCAACCTGCTGGTTTTCACCTCGATTAGAAGGCAGTTGGTCTTCAAGGCTAACACAGAGCTGGAGAGAGTGGGCGGGGGACAGGACAAATTAAAAGCTAGTTTTTCCTTTCAGAATTCAACCATGCTTTAATAGGTACTCACTGGATGGCTCCAAATCTTTATTTCATTTCCTGAGTTCTGAGAAACAGTTGAGTCTGACAGTTTCTTGACATTTTTTCATTGATTTTAGCGAAGAGGAATTTTCAGAGGTGCTAGCTATTTTTGCTGACCTCGACTCGCAGAAAGGAAATAGTGGCCTACACTGGGATTCTGTTCACCCCCATGCTTCATGTTCACGTCAATACTTACAGCATTTGGTAGTAGAATAATTTCTTTCCTGAAGGTCCTGATGGATCTTACAGCCATGCGCCTCAGGCAGTGCAGACCTATGGATTTCCTGGGCGCATCTGTGAGCACACACTTTCAAGATATTCTTCTGAATTATAATTGCAGGTATTGTAAAGCACCTGGGGACAGTCTGCCCTAAAAAGGCTAAAACAAATAAGTGAGAAACAAAACAATCTCTCAGTGGCTTTCATTAATTTTGTTTCATTAATTCTGCAGCGCTTATTCTCCTGTCGCAGTTATTTGTAAATGATATTCATAACCGTTTCTTAATTTGTAGTAATTTTATCACTGAGAAGGTAATTGTTAATTATTTTTCCCTATGATTATCATGAAAGAGAAACAAAGCTTTTAAAAACTGTGAAATTAAATTGGAAAGGAATTTCAAGCACAGTGCCCCTTGGCCTGACATCCCAGATGGAGCCAGCACTTTTGTTCATAGTTATGAAAAATGACAGATGCCGGGAAGCAAATACTTTCAGCATATTAATAAGAATGAAGGGCTGGCCAGATAGCTCAGCGGATTAAAGCCTGCTTATGCAGATGCAGGAACCAGGGTTCTATCCCTGGGTCTGTGGTGCTGGCCCTGCCCCAGGGGTGCTCTGAGACTGGGCGTGGTGGCATGCGCCTATAATCCCAGAGCTTGGGAGGCTGAAAACAGGGGGATCACTATGAGTCCAATCTGTGTAGTGGGACCCTGTACTAAATATATATATATAAAAAAAATAAATAAGGAAAAGAATGAATGCACTGCCATGCTTGTACTAACAGCCATGACACTGGTAAAGGATGCCGATGAGGGCCTGCCCTGCTAGAGCAGGATACGAGGCTCACAGGCTTGCTTCCGCTCATTTAGTGTCTGCACCAGTACACGAGGGAACCTGAGACCTGAGTGTCTCCCACTCGCTCTCCAGACACTTTCTGTGGCTTCGGCTGTGTTCTTGTTGGGATTGAAGAGGGGAATGGTTTAATAAACAGACAAACTAACAAGCGGACAGCGACATCTTACTTTTCAGCATCATAATCAGCAGATGATCTATGCACCAGATTTTCCAGTAACTGAAGCTTATTACTATTGTGGTCCTGGGGATTGAACCCAGGACCTTGTGCTTGCCAGGCAAGCGTTTATTCTACTGAGCTATCTCCTTGGCCTGAAGCTTATTTTAAGCTCTAAAATATTTTCCAATTTTCAGTGAAATCCCTCTGAAATCTATCACATGGTTAACTTCTTTTTTTGAAAAAAATTATTTGTTTATTTGGCACAGGCTCTCACTACACAGCTGGCACTCATAGTGATGCTCCTGTCTCAGATCTCCAGCGCTGGGATTACAGGCGTGTGCCACCAACCCAGTTTTGGTGGCTGCCTAGGCATGCCCGGTGTTCCAGGGCCAGCGCAGCATGCAGTCCTGGGGCTTGAACCCTAGTCCTGGTATTTTCCACGCAGGTGCTTAGATCACTGAGCTATATCCCCAGTTCACAGTTAACTTCTTAATGTGCATGGATGAAATAGAGCATAATCTCTCTCTCCCCTTCTCCCCCTCCCCTCCCCCTGCCCCTCTCCCC
>NW_004524690.1:4518223-4528863 GCF_000260255.1 Octodon degus
TCCTCTCCTCTCTGGCAGAGATGAACCTAGACTTCCTGCTGTACTGCATCCCCACCTCTTTTTTATTTTGACATAGGATCTTGTTAAATTGCTAAGTTGCCTAGGCTAGGCTTAAATTTTCCATCTTCCTCCCTCAGCCTCCTGAATGGCTACAATGACAGGCATATATACCACTGCATAGGCTCTCAACATCCTCTTTCTACCTTAGGGTTATTGAGAGGAAGGCTTAGTAGGCGATTTCACTCCATGATAACACAGAGGGCCAAAGGGTACAGTCTTTTCCGGGGTACAATCTGAGTATGACAGCTGGTGCTTGAAATATTGAGAACTGATTAAAGATTACAACTCATGGTCTTATGAAGCCCCATCTATCTATAGATAATAAGAAATCCTTCCCAGGCAAATTATACTGAAAATGAAGAAAACCAAAGACATTTGGGAAGAATTCAGAGAAGATAAGAACAAAGAAAATTCTTAGAAGGCATGAGTTCACCCACTGGGCTGATGGCACATGCCTGTGATCACAGCACTTGGGAGGCTGAGGCAGGAGGATTGCTGTGAATTTGAGACTGTCCTGGGCTACAAAGTGAGTTCAAGGCCAGCCTGGACTATACAACAAGATCTTGTCTAAAAAAAAAAATAATAATAAATAAATAAATAAATAAAATGAGTTATGTAGTTATGCAGACTAGGAATTCTGCTAGCAGACTCAAGACCCAGAACCACTGATGGTGTGGTGCAGGTATGAAGGCTGGGCAGCGGGAGATTCAGGACTGTTGTTGGTACAGTCTGCGCTTACAGTAAAGTGGGTCTTTTTTGTTTTATTCAGGCCTGCAACTGACTGGATAAGCCCACTATATTGATCAGCTTTCCCGCTGCTGAGACAAAATACTCAGTCTGGCAACTTACAAGAGGAGAAGTGTATTTGGTTCATGATTGCAGAAGATTCAGTCCATGGTCATTAGCTCCAAGGCAGAAATAGGCTGGTGCAAGAGCATGGAGAGGAAAGCTTCTCCTTCCAAGGCAGCCAGAAGAGAGGAGGGCAGAGAGAGAGAAGGAGAGGAAGAGAGAAGAGGGAGGAAAAATAAAGGAAAAGGAGGAGGAGGAGGAGGAGTCAGGGACAAAACATAGGCTTTCCTTCATACCCCAGTGGTTCGCATCTTCCAAGCCATCCCTACTTCCCGACAGCACATTTGGCTGTGAACTCAATAATGCACACTGGTGAGTATAGCATAGAGTTCAGCTTTCTAGTCACCTTCCAAAGGCCCACTCTGAACACATGAGATTTTGGGGATCCACTTTAGAGCCAAATTATAATACCCACCCATATTATGGAAAACAATCTTTCTTCCTTATTAAAGATGGACCTCACCCAAAAACACCCTATAGATATATCCAGAATAAGGTGCAAGCAAATATCTGGGTACACTGTGGTTCAGTCAAGTTGACACATAAAATTAGCCCTCATAAAAATAAGTAAAATAGGCAACCATGGCCTTCTGTCCCACAATCCATCGTGCTCTTCCTTTCCAACTTGGGCCCGGCAGAATGGCTCCTGCAAAGAAGGATGGCAAGAAAGAGAAGGGCGTTTCTGCTATCAACCTCAGGTGGTGACCTGAGAATACACAATCAGTATTCACAAGTTCATCCACAGAGTGGGCTTCAAGAAGCGCGCTCCTCAGGCACTTGCAATCTGGAGGTTTGCCAGGAAGGAGATGGGGACTCCAGACGTGTGCATCAATACTAGGCTCAACAAAGCTGTCTGGGCCAAAGGAATATGGAATGTTCCATATCTTATCCAGGTGTGGTTGTCCAGAGAATGGAATGAGGATAAAGATTCACCAAACAAGCTGTATACCTTGGTAACCTACGTCCTTGTTACCACGCGTAAACATCTCCAGACAGTGAATGTGGACAAGAACTAACTTGGAAATAAAGTTACAGAATTGCCACAAAAAGAAAGTAACATAGATGGGACTAATAGAAAGGCAGACTTAAGCCCCAAAATAACAGTAATTATGTTATGTATAAAGAGACTGTATGTTGCAATGAACAGATCTGCTTGATCTAAAACTCTCTTCTCAACTTGACCACTTCCCAGGATGCTTGTGTGCACTGAAAGTCACTTTACAGAAGTCCCTGAGTTTAACTTTGCACTCTCAGGAAGGAAAGTTAGAGGTAGGTTTACAGCTCTACAAGTTAGAATCACTCTTCCTTGTGTCTGCTTGCAACGTGCTCTGTCTGCATTTCTAAACACATACAAGTTCTACTACCTTGTAACTGCTTTAACCCTTTACCTTCCCAGGGCTCACCTCCTCCCTGTTGTTCTGGTAGAATGGAAAGCTGATTTTTCTAATATTTGTGCCTGTTTTTCAAATATTTGTGCTTTGAAAGCATTGATGACGATGGCAACAAATGCAGAGCATTAATTTTAGCTCCCTCTGCTGTTTCAGCAACATAGATCATTAAAAAACTAACAAAAGAAAGAAATGCTCCGTTTCTTTTTCTTTTTTCTTTTTAATTTTTTCTTTCTTTTTTTTTTTTTTACTATTTTTTATTTGCTTTAAAAAATAAAGATCAAAAGACAGAAAAGAAAAACTCATTAAAGATTGACTTGGGGCTGGTAAGTGATAATCATTTAGATTCAGTTTTTTGAAAGAAGCATTTTTCATATGAAAAAGAAAGCAAGAGGGGCTGGAGAGATGGCTCAGTGGTCTAAAGCACCTACTTGAATCAAGCTTGGCGAAGCACAGGGACCACGGTTCGATCCCCAGCACCACATGCCAGCCAGCCCCGCCCCCTGGTGGGCTGAGCTGGCCACACACACACACAATAAATAAATGTAATAAATAAAAAAATAAATAAATATAAAAAAAAAAGAAAGCAAGAAGAATGAAGTGTACCCTTTAAAACTGTTACTTTTTCTTGTAGTACAATTTCCTCTTCATCATTATTATGATAGCATCATCAAGTATGATCAGTCTAGGGCCGGTGAGATAGCTCAGCGGTCTAAAGCACCTGCTTAGGCAAGCTTAGGCAGCCACAGGGGACCAGGGTTCAATCTCTGGCACCACTGCTACACCAGCCCCGCCCTCAGGGTGGGCTTAGCCGGCAAAAAAAAAAAAAAAAGGTCTGATCAGTTGATCATAACTATTTAGAACTTAGAGTTACTCCTTTATTCTTCAACATTTCTGGAATTCCCACTCTGCACATAGTGTGCCAGGATATGCACTGAGGATACAGAGGTGAGGAAGGGCGTTGTTTTAGTAATGTTCTTTCATCTTACATACTTGCATGGTTTTCTGCTTTTTTCATTGTCAGTCTTATCCCCTAGATAATAGATGAAATCACTAGGCAAGATGAATGAAATTTTCTATACATTTATTTTAAACATGTAAGACTCCTTAAATGTCTGTCTGGGGGCTGGTGAGATGGCTCAGTGGTCTAAAGCACCTACTTAGAACAAGCTTAGCAAAGCACAGGGACGGAGGTTCAATCTCCCAGCACCACATTCTCTCTCTCTCTCTCTCTCTCTCTCTCTCTCTCTCTCTCTCTTCCAGAATGGGGGATTGAACTCAGGCCCTTGCACTTGCCAGGGAAGCGCTTATTCTATTAAGCCATCTCCCTGGTCCCTGGTCTCTCATCTTCAAACTAGCAGTAGGAGCTTAAAAGCAGTTTGGCAAATGACTTAAATTTTCTGGGCCTGTTTCTTTGAACATATACACTGGGGATTGTTGGAAATATGTGAGTTAATACACGGAGAAGGCTTAAGCCAGTACTTGACACATAGGCAGCACAAAATAAATGTTATTTGTTATTTTCATTCATTTGTGAATTTACTGAGCACCTACTATGTTATGCATTTCTTGTCCTTATAAGCAAACAAGCAGAGATTTCTGGTTAGGCAATTGTTTCCATAGCCCTTTCTCATGCCTTTTAGTAGCAAAATTTCTGAGAGATTATCTTTCTACAGTTACATCACTATGTCTTCACAACTGGTTCACACTTAAGTCCTCTGCACTGTGCACCATGACTGCGGCCCCTTCAGGACCTGTACTACGAAAGTCACTAGATATCCCCAAAGTCCAAGAGGACACATCTGTGGACTTTCTTCTTCTGGAAGTCTTAAACGCATTTGACCCCTGATAGGTAATGTTCTTGGGGGTTTCCCTGCCATGGTGGTGGTAGCGTTTTCCTATCTCTTTGACCTTTTTTTCTATTTTATTTGTCTTTCTTCTGTCTTGTGAGGAAGGTTTCTCCAAAATTTTGTATTTAATATTTTCTGTTCCTCCTAGTGCTCGCTTTGGTAGCACATGTACTATTATTTCTCTATGTACCGCCGTGGAACACATCACACATTTTCACAAGGTCAACCATCACCCTGGGAGAAGTTAAGCACTGTAGAAGCCAAGAGCACAGGCTCCGCAGGGATGCTCCTCAACCCCAGCAGCTGATTGCCTCATTCTCTGGACACCAGTCGAGGGTCCTACAATTCAATTTAGACACTGACCAACTGAGCATCAGATTGCACAAATTTAAGGGCCAAGTCATATAATACTCCTCCTGGTATCAGGCAAAAATCTCTGCCACCTGCACTTCTGATTAGCTATGACTCAGGAGCTCCCATAACTATCTAACTAGCTTCTGTAATTCAACAACACAGCTTAGAGCCCAGGGAAAGAATCTGCTATATCTCCAGGCTGATTGCAAAGGATACAACTCAGAAATAGCCAACAGAAGACAAGCACAGACAAGGTTTAGGGCAATGTGTCAAATCTATGGCATGTGTGCTACAGCCAGATGTTTGTTGAAACATTGAAAACTCTAGAAGGTTTGCCATCACTGGCACAGAGTGAGGGATGCAGGAGCATCCATGTCCTCTCTTGATCCCCCCTATTACCAGACCTTTATGGTTCACTAGCCTAGAAGCTCATTAACTCTTGTTGAACAGTTTTTATGGCACCCAGTCTCTAAGGTTCCTCCTTTTAGTAGGTGAAGTCGGAAGTTCCAATCTTCTTTTTTTAAAATTTTTCTAAAAGAGAGTACAAAATAATATTAAAACAGAAAAATTACAAGTGATACAGAATTTCACTTAACAAAGTAATATAAATTTTATAATATTTGTTGTAATGCATAGTGTTGTCTCCCAGCTAGTTATTTATATTACCAGACATATACATGCAAAATTGGAAAAACAAAAAAAGAAAGAAATATATAAGAAACTAAGAAGAGTCCCCTCCCCCTCCCGGCCAAGATGTCTGACATGGAGGATGATTTCATGTGCGATGATGAGGAGGACTACGACCTGGAGTACTCTGAAGACAGTAATTCTGAGCCAAATGTGGATTTGGAAAATCAGTACTATAATTCCAAAGCATTAAAAGAAGATGACCCAAAAGCAGCTTTAAGCAGCTTCCAAAAAGTTTTGGAACTTGAAGGTGAAAAAGGAGAGTGGGGGTTTAAAGCACTGAAACAAATGATTAAGATTAACTTCAAGTTGACCAACTTTCCGGAAATGATGAATAGATATAAACAACTCTTAACCTATATTCGGAGTGCAGTGACAAGAAATTATTCTGAAAAATCCATCAATTCTATTCTTGATTATATCTCTACTTCTAAACAGATGGATTTACTGCAGGAATTTTATGAAACAACACTGGAAGCTTTGAAAGATGCTAAGAATGATAGGCTGTGGTTTAAGACAAACACAAAGCTTGGAAAATTATATTTAGAACACGAAGAATATGGAAAACTTCAAAAAATATTACGCCAGTTACATCAGTCCTGCCAGACTGATGATGGAGAAGATGACCTGAAAAAAGGTACACAGTTATTAGAAATATATGCCTTGGAAATTCAAATGTACACAGCGCAGAAAAATAACAAAAAACTGAAAGCACTGTATGAGCAGTCGCTTCACAGCAAGTCTGCCATCCCTCACCCACTGATCATGGGTGTCATCAGAGAATGTGGTGGTAAGACGCACTTGAGAGAAGGTGAATTTGAAAAGGCACACACAGATTTTTTTGAAGCCTTCAAGAATTATGATGAATCGGGAAGTCCAAGACGAACTACTTGTTTAAAATACTTGGTCTTAGCAAACATGCTAATGAAGTCGGGGATAAATCCATTTGACTCACAGGAGGCTAAGCCGTACAAAAATGATCCAGAAATTCTAGCAATGACAAATTTAGTAAGTGCCTATCAGAATAATGACATCACTGAATTTGAAAAGATTCTGAAAACGAATCACAGCAACATTATGGATGATCCTTTCATAAGAGAACACATTGAAGAACTTTTACAAAACATCAGAACACAAGTGCTTATAAAGTTAATTAAGCCTTACACAAGAATACATATCCCTTTTATTTCTAAGGAGTTAAACATAGATGTAGCTGACGTGGAAAGCTTGCTGGTGCAGTGCATATTGGATAACACCATCCATGGCCGAATTGATCAAGTCAACCAGCTCCTTGAACTGGATCATCAGAAGAGAGGTGGCGCCTGTTACACTGCACTAGATAAATGGACCAACCAACTAAACTCTCTCAAACAGGCTGTGGTCAGCAAGCTGGCCTAATGGAGAGCAAGCCCACACAGACCTGCTGAGTGCCGAGTTGTAATCCTTAAGAGAACTGGGAATGGCAAAACTACTGTCGGTTGATGTGTCCTGAACATTACTGGAGTTGTGGCAGAAGTGCTTTTTTGATCAACTGGTTTATGTTTTGCTGCTGCATTTATCCCAAGAAAAACAGCTTTAATCTCCAGAAGAAAACCAAAATACCATGGGATTTATGCTGTATTGACATCTTGCCCTAAACATACAACATCATAGTAATTTGTCATGGGCAACATGACCAGAGAGAAGATTTTGTCATGATTTTAAATACACTGACACGCTACTGTTGGTTCAATTTAAACATGTCTTACCTGCAGAAATTCTCTCACAAATAACCTGCAATAACTTGAAATGCATACCCTTTTGAACACTTCCTTTTCTCATGTATAAATGAAAATGTTTGCTGCATTTTGCAAAATGTCAGTTCTCCAGAAATGTGTCCGTATATTTCTGTACCTGCAGTGTAGTAAAGGTTTAGATGAAACCCCGTACTATAGTGGCATACTGTCACTTAGGGTTCAAGCAGCAAATAAACAGTGCAGCTCAGAAAAAAAAAAAAAGAAATTAAGAAGAAAAAAAGAATAAGTGAAAACAAGAGACAAAACAAATTAAGTATTATTCGCTCCTTTCCAAAGACTAGCAGCAATGCATAGTACAGTTGTCCAAATCATCCTGCTTATATCATAGATATATCTCTTTGCCCCACTCCCTCAATTATCCTCCTCAACTCAGTAACTCTTTCCTTTTGAATAAGTTCTTTCATTTTTCCCAGTATCTACTACACCCATCAGATTTCATTTTCTCTTTCAGATTCTCACATTAAAGAGACAATATGATGGGGTTTTTTGTTGTTGTTGTTTTTACAATATGATGTTTGCACATGCAGATCTGATTTATTTCACTTAAGAAGATGGTCTTCTAATTACTTGATCTCTCTGGAACCAGATCCACCCTGAAGCAATTAAGGGGCCCCTCCTAAATTATCTTATTAACATAAATTTAGCCATGACAAAGCCATTAAAAATTATAAAAGATATTCTCATGATTAAAGAAATTCCCAGACTTGTAGGAGTTCTGTACCTAGAACTGGAAACAAAGACCAAAATACTGGATACTTCTGATTAAACCATAGATATAGATCCAGAATGCCTTGGTTTAACCCCAGCTGCTATGACTTAGGAGTTATGTATCTTGGATAATCTCCATGTGTTCTAGGTTTCCCATTGGTTAAATGGTAAAAATAATAGAACCTGCTTAATAGGTTTGTTGTGCAGAATTAATGAGGTCATAAAAACACCTACAACCATACCTGGAACAGGGTAAGCAATCTCAGTATCTGATCATGCTTCATTCCCCAGCTCATCTCACAGGAAGATACAATCCCAATTTCCCTTCCCCCGCCCCCCGTTGCATTCCAAAGTGCTGCCTGATGTGCAAAAGCTTCAGTTCTATGGTATTCACAACAAGTTGTTTAATAAGTGTTAAATGGAGAAGAGGTCAGTCAGAGTCATCCTTTAGTCTAACTGGACACCTCAGGGAGCAGTATATGTGTGTGGTGTGTGTTACAGCTTGTATCTAGATATGCCCCAGAACCTTGTGCAGTAACAGGTGGTGCCTTTTGGGAAGAGGCTGGATCTAGGGTGTGTGATGCTGGGATCAAGGATGTGATGCTGGGATTGATTTATGGTGTAATACTAGGACTAAGCCTGCCTCACCTTGAGTGTGAGCGCTACCTGCCCTTAGGGTGAGTAGCCTGGATATGATATAAGGGATAGAAAGAGGGTCATATTTTGTCACTTGTAGCTTGATGCTTGATACATTGCTATCTTCTGCTTTCTGAATGATGTGAACTGTTTCTCCTCTGTGATGCCCCTCTGTCATACCACCCTGCCTTTGAGCCAGCCAACTGTGAACTAAAACCTCTACCAACTGTGAACTTCCATTGAGTTTTGGTGTCAGGTATTTTGTCTCAGCAACAAGGAAAGTAACTAAGACAATGTGTTATGAACCTAAGTTTGCATAAATGAGGTTTAGAAAACTCCACCCTTTGGAATATAAATAATTTAGAAAGAATACATTGAGGTTATCAGTATGACTATGAGCACAGTTAATATGTAAGATGAATTTCTGCCTTAGTCCATATATGGACTAAGTATATACTTAGTCTGTAGTATACTGCTATAACAGTATACTATAGACTGGATAATTCATAAACAACAAAAATTGATTTAGTGCCTGGCTCTACAGGCTGGGAAGCTCAATGTAGAGAGCTCACATCTGGTGAGGGCCTTCCTGCTGTGTCATAGCATGGCAGGGGGCATGACATGGGTGTGGGAGGGTGAAGAATAACAAGAGAGGGCAAGATGGAGCCAAAATCAATTTTCTGAGAAGCCCACTCTCATGATAAGAACCCACGCAAGCACTCACCGTATTAATCCATTCATGAGGCCTCTACCATTATGAACTAACCACCACTGGGGATCAAGTTTTTAACACATGACTTTTGTGGCACATATCCAAACCATAGCAGTTCCAAATCATTCTTTTCAACAAGAGTGAAAAAAGTTTTTCCAGATCAGTGATAAGTGATTTTTGACTAGGATATTAAAATGATGTTCATTGTTGTTGGCAGAATATCAGTATCTCCATTATGAAAAGTTGATCCAAATCCAGATGCTATAGAGCACAGTTCACTGTGTTCCATTAAAGTCTTTAAATTCAAGAGAGTGCCTGTGCCCTGATTCTTCCCAGGTTATTCCACAGTCCTCTTTGAAATGGGATAAAATCAGCTGATTCATTAATCTGATCATGACACAACAGTAAGCAATAAATTCAAAGACAAAGCCATGCAGGAAAATCAGGTTGCAAAAATTAATCATCCTCACACACTGACTTGTCTCTCCCTTATACTATTTTTGGGTTCATACTGCAGTTTAATTTATGATGATTCATAGATCTTTCTAAGGATTTGCAAGAATTGGCTTTTTTGGTGCCAGCAAAGTCCTAGGCCTCCTTCCAAGCTAGGTTCAAGTCATACCTATCATGAATCTTCTCCAGTAGCTTTATTTTAGCCTTTATTTTGGACTGGCTCTTGTATGGCCTCCAAATTCACATGTTGAAATACTAACCCCCCCAAAAGAAAGAAAGAAAGAAAGAAAGAAAGAAAGAAAGAAAGAAAGAAAGAAAGAAAGAAAGAAGAAAGAAAGAAAGAAAGAAAGACTAACCCTCTTTGTAATGATATTAGGAGCTGGGGGCTCTAGGTACAGTTCGTGAGACATATTATCCAGCTTTCCTGTCACTGACAGCTACAATTTAACCAAGTTTGTATTTGGCTCCTGGTTTCAGAGGATGTAGTATATAGTCAGCTGACTCCAAGGCAGAAATGGCTCAGCAGAAGGGCCTGGGGGAGGAAAGCTGCCCACCCTGGGGCAGCTGAGAGAGCAGGAGAGAGCTAAGGACAAGAATTCACTCATGTAGTCCTGCCTCCAGTGACCCACTTCTTGCAACCAGGCTCTACCTACTAACAACACATTCAGCTGTGAATGAACCCCCTGAGTAGAGTCACCCCACTATCTAATCAGCTTCCAAAAACCTCACCTCCAAACATATAAGCCTTTGGGGGCAAATTTTTATATCTAAGCTCTAACATGAGGGCAGAACCTTCATGAATGGAGAGCCCCCCCCCCTTGTCCTCTTTCTGCCATGCAAAGATAAAATGAGAAACCAAAATCACTACCCTGAAAAAGTGCCTTCACCCAAATCTAGCAAAGCTGGCACCTTGATCTCAGTTTTCCAGCCTTCATAATGGTTAAAAATACACCTCTGTTGTTTATAGACGACCTAGTAGATGGTACTCTGAAATACTAACGTGAATTAAGGCATCCCTAGCCCACTATTCCTATAGGTTAGTTATCATAATTGTTTATGAGTACTTTTGGGAAAAAATTTCCCAGGGCAGACATTTTAGAGATTCCCATTAGATAAAACTTGGGTAGGGCCAGCAATCAGTAATTGT
>NW_004524690.1:4529588-4534490 GCF_000260255.1 Octodon degus
AAAATAAATAAATAAATAAATAAATAAATAAATAAATAGCTACCCTGACCTGGTTGTTCTGAAAAATCTTTCCCTATCCACAAGGGTGAGTCTTGACAAGTGTCTTTTTAGCACCACTTTCTCTTAGGCCATTGTGATTTGATACAGAGGAAGCATCTGGCATAAACCTGCCCTCATTTTTTCCTCCTCTCATTTTACTCAAATTGAGAGCTACTAAGATTGAATTGGAAATTGTATTCCATAGGAGAGCAACAGAGCAATGACCCACAGTGACCCCTGCTAGGTTCCTGGAGCTTCCTGGGCACCTGCTTGCTTGGTGTCCACTGCATTCAGCTTTTCTGTGAATTCTGTAAAACATTCTTGTTATGGTTTGTGTCTAGTTGTACTGCCAAAGCCTCATGCAGTCATGGGGTGGCTTCTGGGGTCTGTGATTGATTCTTGATCCAATGCTGGGATTGCAAGTGTGAGTGCTACGCCCTGGCCCTGGGGTGGGTAATTTGCATTATAATGTAAGAAGGGGAGAGAGGCTAGCTAGCTGCCTGAGCTGCTGCCACCCCCTTGGTGCTTTTGCTCTTTGCCACTGCCATGAAAAGGTGCTCTCTGCCATTGTGCCACTCTGTCTTGGAGCAAGCTGAGTATGGACTAAAACCTCCACAAACTGTGAGCTAAATAAATATTTCCTTCCTTAATTTTGAGTGTTGGGTATTTTGTCCCAGCATTGAGAGAAGAGTAACTGAGACAATTCTGTATTAATTTCTTTTTTTTTATTATATATATATTTTTTAAACTTATTTATTTATTAACATTTATTTTGGGGTGTGTGTGTGTGTGGCCAGCTCAGCCCACCAGGGGGCGCAGCTGGCTGGCATGTGGTGCTGGGGGAATCGAACCGCGGTCCATGTGCTTTATCAAGCTTGTTCCAAGTAGGTGTCTTAGACCACTGAGCCATCTCTCCAGCCCCTGTATTAATTTCTTAGTGCTGCTGTAATAGACCACCAGTGAAAATGTGGCTTAAAACAGTAGGCATTAATTCTCTCATAAGTCAAGAGGCCAAAAATCTGAAATCAAGACTGTAGGCAGGACTGTTTCCTCCTGGAAACTCAGAGAAATCACCCTAAGTATCTGTCTGAGCTGCTTGCCAGCAATCCCTGGCATTTCTTGGCTCATAAATGAATTATTCTAATCCCTGATTGTACCTTTACATTGTCTTATTTTCTGTGTCTCTGTGTCCTCTTTTTCTTAGGGTACTTCCTGGTTCATCTCAAGATCTTTAACTAATAATTATATCTGCAAAGACTTTGCTTCTAAATAAAGCCAGACCCTGAGGTGCTACATGAGAATGAAGTTCTAGAGGGACATTATTCACCACAGTACACATTTGCTTAAGTAAGGAGTCACAGAACACTCAAAATCCCAAAGAAGAGAGGGGACCTCTTCTTCTTCAGCATTTATATCAGTTCCATAAGATGCTAAGGAGTCAACCAATCAATGTGTTAGTGGAAATGGGCATTCTGATTGGTCAGCCTGAGCCACATACTAATTTGCATCTGGAAAAGAGATTGACAAGATTGTCAACCTCAGCAGAGACACTTGGGGCAGAGGAAACAATTTCCTCAAGGGAGAGAATGTTGGGTGGATCCCATATCTGCTATGTAAGTCCAGTTCCTCTCCATCACTGCAACCTACTCTGGTTTCAGATTGGAAGAATAAATAAATATTTGAATCAATTTTATATAGTTCATAAAATTATGGCAAATCATCCCCCAATTACTGTTTACTTAGGAACTTGGCAAGGTTTAGTTACAGGTTTTCTAATGCCTACTTATAGAAGAAAAAATTATAAAGAATCTAAACTTATCTTTCCTTGTCTCAAAATTATTTTATCCATTAAATAACTGTTTATGTCTAAAGAAATGAGTTATTCACAAGCCCATAATACTTTACACATCTATATCTGTTCTCAAAATTGACAAAGACAATAACTCTGGAAAGTAGGCATGTGCTATTTTTCCATCTTAAAGATTTGGGAAACTGAGGAGCAAGGCATGTAAGTAATTTATCTGATGTCACAACCAGTTAGTGGCAGAACCAGCACTGGCATTCAGGCCCGCCCCATTCCTGATCCTAGCAAGGGGAACAGAGGTGTCCCTCAGTGTCTACAAAGGGATTGTTCTCAATATCTCCACAAATCCTCAAGTCCTGTGTACAAGATGGCATAATATTTTCATACCATCTACATACATCTTTTGTATACTGTAACTAATTCTAGCTCAGTACAGTATTTAATGTAGTGTAAAGCCCTAACTGTTGTTGAAATGAATTGTTCAGGAATAATGACAAGAAGAAAGAGTGTGTACGTGTTCGGTACTGATGCAACCCTCACAGGCCTAGTAAGTGACTGATCCGGGGCCAGTTGAACACACACACAGAGAACACACAGAGCAGGGATGGATTGTTCTTGGGCAAATGCCACCTTCTCAGCCAATTTCTCCACAACAAAGAATTACCCTCCCTCTGTGGGACTCTGCTTCCAGCTTTTGATCTCACAAACATAATTTTTCTTCCTGGAAGCACATATTCAGAAGAAAAGCACAGCTCTGAGGTTTGACGTTAGGGGTCTTGGCTCTCTCTTTTGCTCGCTCCCATTGAGGGAGTTCTCATGATTTCTTCTCTTGTAATACAAACAAAGAAAATCCAATATATAGCTCCTTCCCTCTTTGGAACTAGGAGAACTGACTGCTCAGTGTCACAGGGTCTCAGCATCTCAGCTCCTTCAGGCTCCCTGTCTCCATTCCCCAGGGAAACTGTTGTTTCTCGTTACCTTCAGAGGTATCATCAGTGTGTAACTCCTTCCACGAGTTCCTTTCTTCTTTGGCACTTGGGTGACAATGGGGATTTGTCAGGACTTAAGATGATGCCTGTACGTAGGCTCACTGGGCATATTCATATTGCATGGTGTGAGGGATACTGTTAATGTTCCCACAATGTCACTAGCTCCCAGAAACTACAACAGAAACCAAAAGGCCTTTCTTTCCCGCCTGTGGAATTTCAGGAAATCTAGCCCTCTAGGTTGTGTCTGACATACTGAATAATTGAAGAACCCAGGGAGAAGGGTAAGCATGATGCACCCAGTGAGGTAGGCCTGGTATCTAGCCAGTTGGTCAAACACCACTACAAGTTACTGTAAAGGCATTTTTTAGTTGAGTTTGAAATCAGATCTTGAGTAAAGCTGATTATCTTCCATAATATAAGTAAACTTCACCCAATCAAGCGAAGGCCTCAGGAGAAAGAGGTCAAGGTCCTGACAAAAAGAAGGAGCTCTGTGAGCAGACTATTTTCTGATTCAAGCAGCAACATCAGCTCTTCCCTGGGTGTCTGCTCCGAAGATTTTTGCAGTCACAACTAGAATATAAAGTTTCCATCTCTACAATTGTGTAAGTCATGGAGTAAATCTCCCAATAGAATTAGATGCATCTGCATTTCTCTGAAGAACACTGACTAGGACAGTGACAGTTAGTTAGGTGGCTTCCATTTCCTGTAGCCTGTGCTTGCACACACTCTTTGGCGGCCGTGTGACATCTTTTCACTGGGCTGCCTCTGTTTTGCTGCCTTCTGCACCAATACACAGGGTCTTCTGCGCCATCTCCATTTCCAGTGTAGATGGACACACGTGTCTGTCATTGTCCCCTGTCTCTCTGGCCCCTGCTCTAAAGTACTCTGCTCCTTGGTCATCTTGTGCTAATGACCACCAAGAAACACTGGCCTACACAAGGTCTTAGCACCACTGCTCCTTTAGGCTCACTGTCTCCATTCCCAAGGGAAACTCCTGTTCTCCCTGTCTTCAGAGTTAGTCAAGACCTCTTTTTTTTTAAATTTTTATTTGTTGATACAGGGTCATGCTATGCAGTTCAGACTCATAGTGATCCTCCTGTTTCAGCCTCCTCAGGGCTGGGGTTACAAGCATGTGCCACCATTCCCTGTTTCAGGGCCAGCATGGCGAACCCAGGGTTCTGGGCAAGCACAGTATGAAGTACCAGGGGTCGAAGCCAGAACCTACTGGCCAGGCAGACACGTAGACTGCTGAACTATCTCCCCAGCCCAAGAGCTCTTTTCTGAGAAGAAAATTAATAGATTTATATATTTAGATTGATCTTTATCAGACAGATATAAAAATTATAGTGTAGATTTCTCTTAATCATCAAGTTATTTCTTAGTTTAATGCCTTAATTTTAATTTTTGAAGGTAAATTCACCACCATTTGGAAACTTAAACATTAAAACCTCTATGTACATCCCAGGGATGCTCACACTTCAGTGAAAACAAATGGAGAAGATATTTCTTTAATAATTGATTAGTCTTAGAATCACACATATGGTTCTAGCCTGTAGGAATAAATGACTTTTACCTATCTTCTTTCTGTAAAAATCCACACATTTCCATTAGCACCTCTTGGTATTTGGGCTATTTCCTTTTGACAATCCATTTCTTGAAAACTTGCCCTCAAAAATGATCAATGCAACTTTCACTCATGCCAAAAAAATCCAATAAAGCTGATTTTCCTTTTTTGTTCTGTGAACAGGTCAGTTTGATGTTCATCAAAGCTATGCTGTCTTCAGCTCCTCAAGCTAGAGTACATTACTTTCTTTTTTCCCCCCATAATTTTATTGAGAGACAAATAGCAAAGAGACAGTTTCAAATCAAATTGATAGGACAGTTTCAATAATTAACACATTGCATACTCTCTTCGTAGTGCTTATTTGCTGTACAAGATGCAGACATGATATCCTATTTATGAACACTACTAGAACAAATCCCTCTATTCATTAAGAGAATGTAACTATATATCTATCCTAACCATTTTGAATACACAGATACAAAATGGACATTCATCTGTATCCCCTT
>NW_004524690.1:4541855-4553665 GCF_000260255.1 Octodon degus
GGGCCTGGGCTCTGGGTCTATTCAGGGCCAGCCAAATAGCTCAGTGGATTAAAAGTGCCTGAAGCAGGTGCAAGGGCCAGGGGTTCAATCCCCCGGCCTGCCGTTCCGGCCCCGCCCCTGGGGCATGCTGACATGGCAATTGAGACTGAGCGTGGTGGCATGCACCTGTAATTCCAGCTCTTTGGAGGTTGTAAACAGGCAGGTTGTTATGAGTCCAATCTAGTAGCGAGACAGTGAATACCCTATCGACCCTTTCTTCCCTGAAATACAATAAATAAATAAATAAAATAAGTAAAAGAAACAGACCTATCCCACAGTTCTGAAAGTTCTCTTTGGTGTCTTTAGTTGTACTCTGGTGATGGCCCCTGCATCTTGAACTGATTCACAATGTTTACTGTCATAGCCACTTTGACTTGGTGGAAGCCAGAACTCTTGCAGTGCCAGACTTGAGGAATGAGGTAGATGACATGCCTTAATGACTTTATGAGTCTGCTTTACTTTGAAATGGCATTCATCAGCAGCAGTCACTGCATTTTTGATCAGACCTCATAAAGCCACTCAAGAAAGAGGACTTTTAGAACTGCTTCAGAAGTGAGAAGAATGAAGGAATGAGTGTTTGAAGTGTGGGAGAATAATTCGAGGGGGGTTAATGGCAATGTGTCTTTTATTGTAATAAACTTTTTATTCAAACATTCACTGTTTTAGATCACTCCTTGAGCCCATGTGTTTGTGAATCTTTTTATTTGTTTTTGCACCTCTGGGGATCCAAACCAGGGACTCACACATGCTAGACAAGTGTTCTACCACTGAGCAATATCCCCCACGCCTGGTGGTTTCTGTCTTTCTATCTATAGACAGTGTGTATTTGTATGTGTGTGAGAAAGAGAAACAGACAGATAGGCAGATAGCCCCAGACACAAGAGACACAGAAACAGAGACAGAGACACAGAGAGACACAGAGAATTAGAAGCTGTCCATGTGACTGTGGAGGCCAGCAAGCTGCAGTCTGCAAGGCAGGTCTGCACCCTGGATAGTTAGGGAAAGGGTGATTCTGCAGTTTTAATCTAAACTTTGCAGTGCAGTCCAGGCAGGTTGGACATGCAGGCAGAGTTGCTATGTTTAATTTTTTGGGGCAGTTTTCTTTCTTCTTGAAACATCAGTCTCTGCTTCCAATGCTGCCACTGACTGGAAGAGGCCACCCCCATTACAGAAGGTAAATCTGTTTTCCTGAAAGCCCATTGACTGTAACTGTTAATCTCATCTATGAAATACATTCATGGCACTATCCAGAGCTATTCTGGGCCAAATTCTGAGCATGGAAATGTGATGGTCCAGCCCAGCTGACAGGCCAAGTGAACCAACACATAATTAGTTGCTTTCAATAGGCCACTGGTTTTCTTTGGCAGTCATTTAAAAATTGTGACTTAATTTTACTTGGCTCTAGATAACCAGCAACTAATTAATCCTTAGCTGATTCTAAAGGTTTTGCATATAAATCTAACTAGAAATATAGATTTGCATGAAAAACAAAGTAATTTACTGCATTACTTTGGATGGATTTTAATTTTTGTATTTTCTTTGTGATCATACATTGGATTTTCACTGATGGCATTTATTGACTCAGCTCTTTGCAGAAAATAGAGATACTTTCATTAAACATGTGTCATGGGGAGGACTTGAGTAAGCAACAGTGAAAGCCTTGTGCAGACTGAACTCTGGGACGGAGGTGTGGCAGATGTGGACTCCGTCTCCCAGCATACTATTGCAGGGACACTTAGATGGTCAAGCTGGACGAATGTGGGTCAGGACTTCAGAGAAGGATTCATGTTCCCAACCCCCTTTCAGTTGCTTTCTCTTTTTATAGAGCATGCATGACAGTGGCCTTTCCAGCTGGGACAAAATGTGTGCTGGCATATTCCAGCAGGCTGAAGGGAGTGACAGCTGCTCCTGAGATGGCTGTCTGGAGCGCCTGGTACCAGCAACTGCTGACCGTGCCAGTGGCATTTGGGCATAGAGCTGTTATGGGCTCATCTAGATTTTGTGGCAGCCAATCTTGAGTCTTCAGGCCCAGGCAGTTCTGTTCATCTTTTTCACAAAGTATGTAGACCATTTATAAGTAAAGCTTACTGTAAATAAAATATAGGTTGAGGGAACATAAAATAAGACTTCTTTGGCCTTTCTCACATGTAGATGTTACTGATTTCAAACAACTTTTAGATGATCTTCATACCTAGTCCCCCCAAGAAAGAACATAGGAATCAATATCCCATGAGCAGATGGTGTGATGGAATTGCCACAGATCTGAGGTAGCCTCTATGGTGCATGGTTGTTACAGTTTACTCTTTAAATAATGCAGTGAAGGGAGGATAGGGCAATGGCAGAAAAAAAAAAAGAATCAAGTTTTATCATGTACGGGTACAAGTTTTCTATGATAAGACTGGGCGTGGTGGTGTGAGCCTGTAATCCCAGCTCTTGGGAGGCTGTAAACAGGTGGATCACTATGGGTCCAATCTAACAGTGAGACCCTGAACACCCTTCGCTAAAATACAAAAAAAAAAAAAAAGTTTTCTATGATGAATGTGATCACTAGGTATATTTAAAATGTACCAATAAAATCTGATTAAAATAAAATAAATAATGCAATGAATACAAACTAAATGGCTTGATTTTAATAATTTCCACACAAGGGCCAGAGAGATGGCTCAGTAGAATAAGCGCTTGCCTGGCAAGCGCAAGGGTCTGAGTTCAATCCCTGTTTCTGAAAAAAAAAAAAAAAAAAAAAAAGTAGAAGTAATATTTCCACACAACTTTTTGTGGTACTTTGGATGGCATCTAAGGCCTTGGAACTAAGCTACATCCCCAGCCATTTATTTATTGATTGACTGACATAGTCTCAGTATGTAGGCCAGGCTGTACCTAAACTCTATGCATCCCAGATTGGCTTGGAACTTGTGTCTCAACCTCTGTCTCTGTGTCTCAGCACCCCAAGTACTGGAATTACAAATCTGTGTATCATGTTTGACTTACACAAAATTCTTTGTTTAAACATGCATGGGCATATTTTTTTCACTTCTGGTATAATCTATCATCGTTTGATGTCATAGAAAATTTTCTTTCCATATCTGTGTGTCCAATAAGTTAACCATACTTACCTAAATTTAATTAAGATGAACTAGCTGTTTTTCGTAGTGTCAGGGATTGAACCCAGGACTTTGGGTAGGCTAGGCAAGAGCTCTACCACTGGGGTACATCCCAACCCTTACAATGGGTAAACTGGCTCAAGGCAGAAGGATGCTTTGGATAGTACTGTTAATCTTTGGCAGGAAATAAGGTCTGGAATTGTGTGATAACCATGTCTCATCAAAAGCCTGTTTACCAGAAGCAACATCTACAGAAGACTGGAGGAAGCATGCCTATTCTTACAATTTCCTTGAGTTCTAGCCTTGAGTTAAGTATTGCTGGATCACAGTCTTGGCTCTCTTCAGAATGCCTCTCACTGAGTCACACATTAGGGTTTTGTCTAAGGATCTATTAAGAAATAATCTCATGAATAGTGCTGTTCCAGAAAGCGGAGAATTATTCACACCTGTGGGGACAGGTCAGTTGGATATAGTTGCCAGGTTGACTGGGCACTTGCTGGACACATCCAGGGAGAAATCGAGCATCAAAATAAGTGATGATGAAGTGGATCATAGAACTAATCCAGAATGGAACGGATCCCATAAGGATGTGAATGAATGTGTGGAGGAAAACAAAAAGTTCTTCCTAACCACAGTATGTGAATGAATGAATGCAGAAGGGATGATGGAGTTAGAATATCACCATTTGGCTGCCACAACAGTCATAACTGTTCCAAGAAAGAATCAGCAAAAGAAGCTGGGAGGTGAAAATATAATATAAACAAGGTATTTACATAAAGTATAAAATATTTAATTATAAAGAAAACAGTAACTTTACAGTGGAGATAAGCAAATGTCTGAAGTTAACCTCAGCAGTAATGGGGAGAGTACACATCATGTACCTCCTGATGAACTCCTGCCAGATATACATAAATGGAATTTAATCGAGGAAACATTTGGACAAATCAAAATGGAGCAACTTTTTATATAATATCTTGCCTGTACTATTTAAAAATGTCAAAGTTTTGCAGCTCAGTGGATTAAAGCACCTCCTTAGGCAGAGCTCAGTGGCTGGGGTTCTGCCTGCCGGACCTGTCCCCGGGGCACCCTGAGAGGGCAACTGAGGCGGGGTGTGGTGGTGCCTGTGGTGGCGCACGCCTGTAATTCCAGCACTTAGGAGGTTGAAAACAGGAGGACTACAAGTACGACCTGTGTAGTGAGACCCTGTAGACCTAGTACAAAATACACACACACACACAAAAAGACTGACCAAGGAAGTGTTTCAGGTTAAAAATCAAAGAGACAATGATAACAAAGTGCAAAGCTGATCCTAGTTAGGACCCTTGAGCTGAACAAAAACTTTTCTTTCTTTCATCATAGAGGGCACGTGAAAAAAATAATAAAATCTGAAAATGTCTGTAGAGGGGCTGGGGAGATGGCTCAGCAGAATAAGCGCTTCCCTGGCAAGTGTAAGGGCCTGAGTTCAATCCCCAGTTCTGCAAAAAAAAAATGTCTGTAGATTAGGAAATAGTATTTTATCAGTGTTAATTGCCTGATTCTGATCATCATATTGTAGTTTTATATAAGAGAATATCCTTGTTTTTAAGAAATATACACTGAAGTGTTTAGGAGTAAAGGGGATAATATTTCCAAATATTGTTCAAAATTTATTTGTATGCATTATAAATATGTGCATATACAAATTTATATTTTGAAAGAAAGAAAAGCAATGGAGAGAAGATGATAAGGTAATACCTTACTATATGCTGCTCTAGTACTTACTAATATACAGTAAAACACCACAAATATATAACATTTAAGGAATATAGGTGAAGAATATGTGCAATTATTTCAAAATGAAAATAACAGAGGATCTGGGTATGTAGCCCTGAGCTCAATCCCAGAACTACAAAAGCAAAAACAAAAGCCCAAAAGTAACTTAGGAAAATCATTCTGTATTTGTTGTGGATGATTTAAGATTCTTTATGCTTCTACTGTGAACTTTTTTTTCTTTGTGGCACCAGGGATTGAACTTGAGACCTGTGCTTTCTACTGTGAACTTAATGTGAAGAAATCTTTAGAGTTTAAACCTATAAAGCTTTGATTTTTTTCCCCCTCAAAGACCATATAGTTTCATTTTTTGCCTGTTGAAGGTATCTAACTGCTTCCCATTTTACTCTGACATGCAGAGAGGTCTGAACTAACTTTCTGAGTGTAATAACTCTGCATAACCCTAGAGGAAACTGTGTGAGTTCTATGAACACCACTGGTTCTATTCATCCCATAAATTCCTGGGTTTGGTGCTTTCGCTTGTTGACACTTTATCTTCCAAGTCTTCTGTGGACATATGCCTTCAGCATCTCTATAGTCTAAGGAGGCCCTGTTCTCTGTACCTTTATCACTCCAGCTTGTCTAATGGACACAAAACCCCATCCAGGGGCCACCTAGGCTACTCCTCACCCCACAACCATTTCACAGATAGGGAAACTGAAGCACAAAATATGTCCAGAAAGTAAATATTTTGATCTGCAAAGAGGCTGTGCTAACATTCTGGCTGTTGGTAAAAATACAAGTCTACATTATATTGTTGATATTTTTATTTTATTTTATTTTGGTGGTACTGGGGATTGAGCTCATGACCTTGAACTTGCCAGGCAAGCACTTACTCTACTGAGCTATCTCCCCAGCCCATTGTTGATATTTTTAAACTGGCATATGGAAATACAAAATGAAAATGGAAAATTTTAGCAAAATGCAGTGTTTTTCCCAGAAACACTTACAATAAAAGCGTTCAAACTTATTACATTCTTTGGTGAGGTTATCATGTATGATGTCAGAGAAGGACCAGGTCAGGAAAAAATTGTTAGGGAGTCACACCTAGGAAAATAAGCATTAAAGTGGTAGGACAGTTTACATCTCCCCCTATCTTATTAAGGGGAACAAACACGCACACACACACACATAAGTATATATGTGTATTGTAGAAATAAATGTGAAAATTGTCAAAATAAATTGGAGTTGCCAATCACCTGATAATAACTACCATAAAAGAGATGCCAGAACCACAAATATGCACAAAGACCACTATAATCTTCCACAGAAAGTACTTCTATGAAAACATCTGCCTGATAACTCTCTGGTGCCACTTTGGTCATTAGCCATGGTGATCAGCAATTACTCTTTCAAAATACCTGATACAATCTTCCTCACTTCTGTCTTTAAAAGGTTTCTTCTTTGAATGTGCCCATAATTTAGTACGTCTGTTTCTGTGTTAGGAAAGGACTAACTGTGCCCAGGTCAGGAAGGGGAATGAGCTACCTTGATATTTCTTAAGACTTTGTGGGCTGGGGAGATAGCTTGGCATTCTAAGCACATGCCTAGAAAGTGCAAGGACCCAGATTTGATTCCTGGTACTGCTTGCTGTGCCGCTGTGCTGGCCACAGAAACTGGGTATGAAGTTTCATGAAGCCTGAGACAGAAGAATCACTATGAGTCTGAGCTGCATAGCAAGACCTCACACTTAATAAAAAATAAATACAAGATTTTTAAATTAAAAAAAAAAAAAAAAAAAAACAACTTTCCTGGTCATATCGTTCTTCTCCTTTCCACATAGCCTGAAGCTGTTTGCTATAATTTTTAAATTGGCATGTGGTGATATAAATTTACTTTAAAGAAGTTGGGTCTAATCTGGATCTTTTAAAAGGGACTTGAAAGTCACTGGCTCTCAGTGGATTTAAAGAAGAGGGAAGGACAGTATAGTACTCTAGCATAATCATCTTGAGGCCAAATCCCACTGTATAAGCTAATTTGTCTCTTTGGCTCAGGGAAGACACTTGTCATCATTATACAGTGAGTATCCAATGAAGTGAAATGGTGGATGTTCAGAGGCCCCCACACACCATTAGTTTGTCATGCTGGAAAGACACACCAGCCAGGACAAGAGGAAGTAATGAGAATGAATGGTCCCATTGTAATGTGGGGGTAGTAATGGTTTTAAGTCGTGTGGACATTTGAGAGTCCATATGACTGATTAAGAAGGCATTCTGGGGTACAGGAAAGGAGAAAGGGGCATAAACTGGAGATGGGTGGGAGACCAAAGCAGAGCTTTCACTTTTGTTATCTGAGAGGACATAATACAGCATGCTTGCTTGCTGAATGGAATGATCCAGTACATAGAAATTGATGGGGGAGGGAGCAAGGGTTACAGTTAAGAGTTAGGGTTGCAGTTCCTACAGAAGTACCTGAGAATATCCATGCAAGACAATGGGGTTTACAGCCCAAGTCAAGAGCTGAGGATTTTACACTATGCACCAGGGTATGGCTGTGGATTTGGGTGTTGGCTTCTGTGTTGGTGCAAAGATGAGTTACTTTAAGAAAATAATTTTTCTCTAACTACAGCATGGTACTTAATCAAAGGCATTAATATGACTTTATGTGGAAACTGTATAAAACTGCACATGATTGAGAGGAACAGTAAAATGGGGACACAGAGTAGGAACTTAACGATTTTACGATAGCATCGGTTCCCTCAGCATCTATGGAACAGGGCAGGTATACCAGAAGAGAGGTGAGAACTGTTTCCCACTCTGTAGTTTCACTTGGGTGGTCTAAGATTGTGTTCCAAGTACCCTGTTAACAGTGGTATAAGCGTCTACCTACCAAGTGCAAGGTCCCAAGTTCAATCCCCAGTACTGTAAAAAACAACGAAACAAAGCAACAAAAACTCCAAGTATCCAGCTAACGACTCTTCACAAGAATTGTACTTCAGTGTTCATAGACTTCCAAATCCTGATCTAAATTGTAAAATTTTGAAGAAGTCAAATTTTGTTGAGTCAATGAAGAGCAAAAACGTATAGTTCCTGGCAGGGAGAGGAGTTAAGAACATTTCTAGGGATGCCACTTTTGCCCACTGGCTCAGGATGAGTGACAAGAGTCTGTGGAACCAGATTTAGATATAGGTTCAAGTGTTTCCCTCATTGTCAGATCTGGGCCTATTGTCAAGTGAAGATGCCTGGTTTTTTTTTGTTTGTTTGTTTGTTTGTTTGTTTGTTTGTTTTTAGTAATTTTATTGTGAAACAAATAGCACTGAGACAGTTTCAAAACTGATTAATAGCACAGTTTCAATATTTAATGCATTGCATATTGTTGTATTGGTGGTTATTAATTGTACAAGATGCAGACATGATATCCTGTGCACAAACACTATTAGAATAAATCTCTCTATTCATTGAATTAAGAGAATGCAGCTGTATATCCTATTTTTAATATACAGATACAAAATGGTCGCTCATTTGTATCCTACTTTTTTGTTTAGTTTTGTCAGAGAAGGGTATTCCATTGTTATTTAACTATTGTAGGTGCGTGAATTCAGCAAAATATTCCAATATAGTCCAGTAGTCCATAATAATAGTGGGTCTTCCGTAAGGCTGGCAATCTCAGAAGTTGTTGACCTGAGCCTTTTACAGCTCAGCATATTTATAGGGCTTTACTTTTTATACCTCCTTTTTACACTTTTCTGATGGATGGTTAAGACCAAGATAAAGCAAAACCTATATAACAACAAATGTAGCTTTTGTATCTGATAAGGTCAGTCAAATCCCCTCAGGTTTATCCTGAAACTGTGTACAGCAGTTTGTAGATCCTTTGTCAGTGTCAGCCATGTGGATGAGTCACAGCCATTGCTTGACCAATTTGCTCTCTGTGAAAGCCTGAGAGAGAATGTTTTCTTTCCATGTGACTCTCCTTAGGCATACTCTACATCATCAATCACTTTCCTCTGTGTCCCCATAATCTCCTTGATCAGAAAATTTGGGACACAACTGAGTTACATGATGTTACAGTACAGGTTCTCCTATGTCCTGAGTCTTCACTGACCTTGAAAGGCAAGGGCCAAAATGTTTGCGGTCCTTGCAGACACTCTTTTTCTCTAATTTTTGGTCTGCAAACTTAGGTTGTTAACCCTCCAGAAGAGAAGTTTATTATTATTACGCTACAACATAGGCAGTTGAGCTTAACCTCACTAACTGTCTGAATATCAAACAGAAGATGCCTGTTAGTATTTTTTTCAATAAGGAAAATTGTTGAATGTGGAGAAGGAAAATTATTTGAGGATGTAATTTAATAAGAAGGAGAAATTTTAGCGAGGTGTGGTGCACTCACATGTAATCTTTGTACTCAGAAAGCTTAGACAAGAGAACTGCTTCAAGTTCACAGCTATCCTGGGCCACAGAGTGAGTTCAAGGCCATCCTGAGCTACACAGAAGACCCTATTCTAAAAAAGCAAAAAGAAAAAGGGAAATTTTAACCCATTTACAATGGCTTCTAAATGATATTTTTCTTTTTGCTTAAAGAATCGCAACATGGGTGCAGAAATTGAGAATATTTTTTGTTTCTAATCACTGACTCAACACAGTAGCATTCATGGTAGTGTCTCAACACCTGCTGTAAAACATTGTGTGGTCAGGGTGCCTCAAAACACAGCTTAAGTGTACAACCAATTCTGCAGCCTTTGAAGGACACAGGGGCCTCAACAAAATGCATGATTTTGCCTCGTACTGAAAAAAAAAAAAAACAGATGAAGAATCCTTTTGCAGACAATGAACAGTGATACATTTTTGTTTTTCTTTCAGACTGAACTCTCTCAGTTTCTCAGCCCAAAAACGGATGGGTGTGGGGTAACACTCCTTGGACACTCGCTGGGTGATTTGTTAGAATTCACTCCCTGCCACTTTTGGTCTAGTATCAAAGCACTGTTCTGGTTAAATTCAAGATCATTTGATCTGCTTCCATGGAAATATATGTATTTAAGTCTAACAGCAATTTAGGACTTAGAAAAGTGGTTTTCAATTTGTTTTCTAACAGAACCCACAGATTTCTACATCATAATTCAGTACTTAAGCAAACATGCACTCGTTCTAAAATAAGTTGAAAGCATTTCATATTCTTAGAACATCTATTACAAGAAAATTAATTTTATTCTGTTCTTTTCATGGAAAAAGATGCTGCTAAAAACCTACAAAATTGAATTTATAGACCTAACGGCTTATGAATCAATTTGAAAGAACAAAGATATAAAAAATATATTTTCTCTATTTATCTATCCATATGGCAAAATAATAGCTAAGATTTTATAAACTGGGAAGTTTTGATATTGATATTCAAGGTCATCTGAGTTGAAGAACAATGTTGTTTTTTTTTTTTTTAAAGTAGTAACTACAACTTATTGCCAACTCTGTAGATATTATAGTATAATGCTTTTTACGCAATGGTGTGGCTTACAACTAGAAAGCCCATGTAGCCTCATATGCTCAGACTGGGGCTTTTGGAGGCAGTCACACTGTGGGGGCACAGTACACAGTACTGGTTCATCTGTTGAGGAGTCCACAGCTAAATACGCTGCTAGGGGGCACGAGCTAGTTGGAAGTGGTGTGTGACTGAGAGAGCTCATTTCCCTTCCCCTGCTCCTCTCTTCTCTGTTTGCTGGCTGCTGTGAGGTGCTTGGCTGTCCTCCACTCAGCCTTTCCATCATACCGTGTTTACTTTGGAGCCAGATGACCGAGGACTGAATTTCACAAAACCATGAGTCAAACTGAACCTCTCATCCTTCCAGCTGTGGGTGTTGAGCACTTTGTCCCAGCAGCTGGAGAGCTGACTAATACACAAACATTTTCTGTAAGCTTTGTAACAACCCAGTTACAAAGAGTAAAGACTTAAGAGCACTATTGTTCCTCCAAGGAAAGAGCTCCAGTTTTAGAGTTGGGAATTAGTCACAGGAAGCTGGCTATGGAGGCACATGCCTTTAGTCTCAGCACTCTGGCTCAGGCAGAAAGACTGCAAGCTCAAACCCAGTGTGAGTAACAGCGACTTATCAACATTTTCAAAATAAAAAAATAAATAAAAGGCCTCAGGTTGTAGCTCAGTGTAAAAGAACTATGTTCAATCCCTAGCAACACCAAGAAAAAGGGGCCAGGGAAATGAAATAAGCGCTTCCCTGGCAAGCACAAGGGCCTGAGTTCAGTCCCTGGTTCCACAAAACAAAAACAAAAACAAAAACAAAAACACCAAGAAAAAGAGTTTCAAATGGAGCAAGCAGACTGACTTGGCATAATGCTGTAGTTCCTAAGACTTGGTAGATTGGAGCGTGACAATTTATAACTCTCAGGACTGTAAACAACAGCAGCTCCATCTCACAGCACTGCTCAACAACTCTGGAGCCTGGAGCCAGGTAATAGCTCTATGTGTAATGAGTTTTGCGAACCCGAGGAACCCAGGGCCAAGGGCTCAGCACCTTTTACATCAAGAGGAAACAGGCCAGTCCTGGCCCAGGTCCGGTGAGTGTGTGGAGAGCTTCCTGCTGCCCTGCGCCAGCGGGACCACTCCCAGCCAAGGCGCAGCATGGGCTGAACCCTCTCCCAACCCCTAGGGCCGCCCCCCACCACTCCGCCATACCTCCCCCACACCTCCCGCCCAGTAGAAATTTCTGCCGACTTCCGACTTCCGGGAACCCACGGACCCAGTCCTAGCCCAGGTCTGCAGCGGGAAGGAGCTGAGCACAGCAGCCAGACCTGAGCAAGATGCAGCTGGATAAGTCCAAACTCTGTAGAGCTCCACCGGAACTTCAGTACGTGTGAAGATTATAACTACAGCAAAGATCTACAACAAAGGGCAGAAGACAGTGCTACACAAAATGAC
>NW_004524690.1:4553765-4557755 GCF_000260255.1 Octodon degus
GAACTTTAAGTCCCTACAGACTATGATGAAAAAACATTTAAAAACTTAAAATATATTTTAAAAATAGCATAAAGCATTATATAATTCATATGTTTACACGTAAGTCCAGAAATCTAACCATATACAACCTTGTAGCAGGACAGTCCTGCAACATTCCTTTTCCTGTCTCCTGCCTTCATTCACCACCCCCTTCCTTTTGAACAATCATCCACCTGAGAGACAGCACGGCAGCAACTGGCATGTCATGACAAGCAGCTCGTATTCAGAAGACCAGAATGACAGGTACTCCAAGCATGAAGCTATTTTATAAATTGCCATCTTCAGGGCATTGGCTTAATTCACAGGTGTCTGTATATATAGTTAGTCAAGATGAGAATCATTCCAATTAACTGCTAGATTCAAAAATCTTCTGAAGATTCTCAAGATCATTGCCTTGCCCAACTTCTACATATAACTGTATGGCTTGCCACTGTCATGTTCCTAGCTCTTTTCCTTGCTCTCTTTTCATTGTCTAGTTCTCAAGTAGAGTACATTTCTTAGTTTTGTTTGTTTTCTAACTCTGCCTCATAAATCTGCCCCATGTATCTCACTGACTTAGCCTAAAATTCTTTTTCTATGACTGAGAGTCAAAACCTGTCCACAAGGTTACGTTGAGGACCCTATCTCCTGTTTGGGAAGTCTTTCTGGACCCTGTCCAGTGGTAAGACCAGTGGAAAATGCAGAGGAAGCTTTCTCTGAAGATGACACAGCCAGTGTATGTCTTAAGCCCTTCTCATTAGCTCTCTAAATCTAGTGAGGCAGGGGTCAGGGAGATGGCTCAGTAGAATAAGCGCTTCCCTGGCAAGCACAAGGGCCTGAGTTCAATCCTTGGTTCCATAAATAAATAAATAAATAAATAAATAAATCTAGTGAGACATAATTTAGTTCTTAAAAGAATAAACTGCTCTCGACTTTAATGCCATCTCCCTAGAAACCTCTGCACCATGCAAGCCAAGTGGAGGAAGAAGCAAATGTGCAGACTGAAGCGTGAAGGAAGAAAGATGAGACAGAGGTCCAAGTAAAATAGCTCGTATACCCATGGAGGCCAAAAGAGCAGAAATAAAGAATGCTGGTGGCTGATGATGCTGGTGCAAGTTTTGGACTGCATGCTCTCTGGAATGTCTCCATTGATTAGAACTTCACTGTCATTTGATCACCAAAAACACCTCAAAGAGAGATCCACCTGGTTCAAACTAAGCAGTCCCCTGTTTTTTCTGCCCCGGACCTGTGGCAATCTGGACTACTTCTATTCTCCCTTTTGGCTGAGTGTAAAGCATGTACAATAAATCATCTCTTCTGTGTTAGCTAAAGAATCAAAACAAAAAAACAAACAAACAAAAAAGAATAAATACATGAGAGATAGAAAAGAAGACAGGGTGTGGGCTGGACAGATAGCTCAGTGGATTAAAGTGCTGCTTAAGCAGACACGGGGACTGGGGTTCGATCTCAGTGTGCCGTGTTGTTCTCACCCCTGGGGCATGCTAAGAGAGCAACTGAGACTAGATGTGGTGGCGTGCACCTGTAATCCCAGAGCTTGGGAGGCTGAAAACAGGAGAATCACTAGGATTCTGATCTGTGTAGTGAGACCTTGTAGACCTTGCATTAAATAAACTTTTTTAAAAAGAAAAGAAGACAGAGTGCATTCACTGAATCAAAATGTGTGTGGAGGTAATTCTGAAATATTGTAAGCAAGTGGCATCAGTCTAGTGTAGAAACCAAGCCAGAGGTGTGCAAGAAAGTGAGAGGCAGGTTACAGGAGAAACTGTCTCTCCCAAATGGAACCTCAAAGAAACCCCAAGCTTGGGGTCGACAGAGGCAAACAGACATCAGTTCAAAGACTGAGAATAAAAAGACTGTGGCTTGTCATGCCTCCTCTGCACATTGGCACATCGCACATGGAAGGCTGCTGCATATCAACAGGAAAAGGAGGAAGAGCCAAGCAGATGTGTGTGTCAAGTATACTAATAGTCAAAAGAAACACAAATGGCCTTTGGATTCATGAAAATTTGCTGGGATTCCCTAATAAATAAATAAAATCAAGGCTGGCCAAATAGCTCAGTGGGTTAAAGTGCCTGCAAGTAGATACAGAGGCCGGGGGTTTGATTCCTGGTCCTGCTGTACAAGCCCCGACCCCAGGGTGTGCTGAGACAGCAATTGAGACTGGGCGCGGTGGCATGCGCCTGTAATCCCAGCCCTTGGGAGGCTGTAAACAGGCAGATCACTATGAGTCTGATCTAGTAGTGAGACCTTGAACATCCTGTAGACTCTTCCTTAAAATACAAAAATAAATAAGTAATAAATAAATAAATAAAGTCAGTGCCAACAATATGCTGTACTTTACTCATCTAACAGCTGATACCTAGCTAAGTAGGGTGAATGAATGCATTCTGACTTGTTGGTAAGAGTTTGAGGGTATGGTCTTCGGTCTCTTAATTTGTCAGCACCTGTTTGTTACTTTGCCCCTCTTCTCATTGATAGGATGTGATGCTTGACACTTACAAATTAAGGGAGGAGAGGTTTACTTTGCTCACAGTGTGCACAGGTTCAGTCAGCTGGCTCCAAGGAAGGGCAGCATGACAGGGGTTGTGAAAGAGAAGAAACTTGCCATTTTGTGGTACTGATGAAGGAGAGTCACGGAAGAAGCCAGTGGGGAGATCAGCTCTTGCATGCCCCACCCTAGTGATCTGCCTCTTCCAGCTGGCCCTGTCACTCAACAGCAAGTCAGCTGTCATCTGACCCCAAAGCACCATAATCCTGTCACCTTTCAAAAGTGCCACCCTGGAGTGCTCTTGGTTCTGGGAGGGTAAATAGATGTAAACCTTAACAATGGTGGGTTTTTTAAAGGTTTTTTTTGTTAAACACATTTGTAATACACAATGAGTGCGTTCATTATAGGCACAGGCGCATTCTAGTGCTTGTTGCTTCCCTTTCTCTCTCTTCTTCCCTCTCCCTCATCCTTAGATCCCCTTCGTATGTGCAAGTGTTCTACCTCCCTGCTTTCTGTTGACTTATTTTGCTCTGTGAATTACTTATACTTTGTGCTTCTCATATAAAAGAAGCCACACAATACGTAACCTTCTATGTCTGATTTATTTCACTTAGCATAAAGGTCTCCAGGTGGGACAGTGCACTGTGGTGCCCATTTGAATGAGAAACATCAAGCGGCTCAGCATGGTGTTGGCTGTGCCCAGGTGATGCACTTACGGAAGAGGGAAGACTTGGCGTGGGAGTGGGTGACACCGGTCACACAGTTGTAGCTTCGGTGGAATAAAATCGGACAGAAGCAAGGGGGTCTCACTTTTGGCTTCGTCGCAGGAGCTCCAGTCCTCTCCATTGCCTTTGGACTTTAATCTCTAGGCTTGCAGAGCAGATCCTCCGGCGTCTCAGTGTTGACTCGCACGGGATTCTGCAGTGAGCGCAGGTCTTTGACTTTTGACTGATCCTCAACTCTCCAGCACATATGCAGCCCTTTTGCAGTTGGTTATTGTAAGCCTAACTTATAAATCCTTTGTTATATCAAATATATTAAATTATTCCTCTCCTGAAACCTAACTGATATATAAGGTGTATCCATTTTCCTACAAACAACTCAAATTTATCCTTCATCGCTGGCTACTACTCCACTGGTATATGTAACATTTTCTGTATTTATTCATCTGTTGATGGACATAGAAGCTGATTCCAAGGTTTAGCTATTATGAGCTACGTTGCTATAGACATGGGTATTCATATATCATTATAATATGTTTTAAAATCTTTTGAGAAAATCTTCTGGGAAAATATACAGAACAAGTTTAGCTGGATTGAATGAATTCCTATTTTGAGTGTTTTAAGGAATCTCCTACTGATCTAACTGTTATATTGGTTTCTGTTCCCATCAACAATGTAGAGGGTCCTTTTGCCTCCCACAACCTTGTCAGCATTTTATTTATTTTTTTAACTTTATTTTTA
>NW_004524690.1:4559407-4567688 GCF_000260255.1 Octodon degus
AATGTATGTAGTGTTTTATTTGTTGAAACTGTACTTCCGATTTGATTTGAAACTGTCTCATTGCTATCTGTTTATCAATAAAACTTCGAAAAAAAAAAAGTGGAAATAGGCCAGTCTCCACCTCTGAGGGTGAGCAGAGTACAGGAGTCACAGAGGGCTGCCTAGTGAACAGCTGTGCACACAGCTCTGGGTAGGCCTCAAAGTTCACCATACCTACCCAGCACAGGTCCGACTGACCCTCAGGCCCATATCTGGCTGCCTCTCCCAACAATTTCTCAGTTTACAATTGAGGTACTCAAGGCTGGGAGACACCATTTATAAATTCACACAAGTAATGCAGTGTCATACTTCCAAACATAGCTGCTCTATTCTCAAGAAAATGCTTTCACTGGACCACGCAGCCTTTCTTTGCTTTCACAGATCACCTGGTGCCTTTCACCCACCATCTACCTAAAGTTACTAGTAATCATGGGCAAGTGAAGATGTAAGGCACCAGTCCTGGGTCACTGCACACCCAGAGACAAGCATGGAAGTGGGAACAATCTCTAGCAGAGGGATTTCCCAGCCAAAGGCCTTTGCCGTTTTTGGTAAATAGTGATGAATTGCCCTTCATCAAGGTTGCATCAGTGTGTACTCTGAACAAGTTTGTAAGGGCAGACTTGTTTCCTTACTCCAACAACATGCCCAGCCTTTAGTGTGACAACTTCAAAGGAGAAAAAGGGAATCTCAATGAAGTATTTATATCGGAGATGAATACACACTTCTCAGAGAAAGAAATATAAGAGGCAAACACCTGAAAAAATGCTCCACATCACTGGCCACTCGAGAAATGGAAATTAAAACAACACTGAGATACCATCTCACCCCAGAAAGAAAGGCTATCATAAAGAAATCAAACAGTAACAAACGTTAGAGAGGCTGTGGGGAAAAAGGAACTCTTCTCCACTGCTGGTGGGAATGTAGACTGGTACAATCACTATGGAAATCACTGTGGGGACTCCTCAAAAACTAAGACTGGAAATCCCATTCAAACCAGCTATTCCCAGGGCTGGCCAAATAGCTCATCAGATTAAAGTTCCTGCAAGCAGGCACAGGGGCTGGGGGTTCAATCCCCAGGCCTGCCATGCCAGCCCCGCCACCTGGGTGTGCTGAGATGGCAATTGAGACTGGGTGTGGTGGCGTGCACCTGTAATCCCAGCTCTTGGAAGGCTGTAAACAGGCGATCACTACGAGTCTGATGTAGTAGTGAGACCTTGAACACCCTGTAGACCTTTCCTTAAAATACAAAAATAAATAAACAGAAAACCAACCCACCAGCTAGTCCCCGCGTGTTTCCCCCAAAGAACTGAAACCATCGTACCACAATGATATACATGCACCCATGTTTATAGTAGCATAATTTGTCAGAGCCAAATCTTGGAAGCAATCAAAATGCACATCACCTGAGGAATGGATGAAACAGATGTATTTTTTTATACAATGGAGTATTACTCAGCTATAAAGAAAAACTCAAAGCCTTCATAGGCACATGGATGCAACTAGAAGCTATATTCATAAGTGCAATAAGTCAGACCCACGAGTGTAAATATCGGACTGCCTTCCTAGTGTAAGAACCCAAAAGAAAAATAAAACTTGAAAGGTACAACAGATACAGTAAAACAGAAACAGAATTTATGGATTACACAATGAAGAAAGGAGAAAGGAAAAAAGGCGAGGGAGGGGACATGCAAGTATATATACAGGATGGCTGAGGTGATTGTACAAAATATTTCCAGCACTCTTTTTTGTGTGTGTGCATTTCATATGGAGTCTACAGGGTCTCACTATACAGATTGGACTTTAAGTGATTCTGTTTTCAGCCTTCCAACTGCTGGGATTACAGGCACGCACCCCCATGCCCAGTCAATTGCCCGCCAGGAATCGAAACCTGGCTGCTGCGCTCTGCCTATGCAGGCGCTTTGGTCCACTGAGCTATCTGGCTGGCCCACCATCATTTTTTTTGAAAATAGCAGTTAATGTGCTAAACTTTCACCTTGAATAACTGTATGCTGATGTCTGCAATCTAAGCAACAATATCGAGGACAGCAATGTGTAATACAAAAACCATGCTTAAATACCTGTCATCTTGGGTCTTCTAAATGTGTACAGATTCTAATGTCATATCAATTATTACTATATTCTTTAAATTTTTAAAAAAGGTAAAGAAGAAAAAGATAAGAACAAAAATTTTATGTTTCTTGAAAGCAAGCAGTAACATGCAATCATATGTCCAATCTTATGTAACTATATGTTAATTTGAGCAACAGATTTGATAAAAATAGATAATATATTAAGCACTGTTAATTAACTATTGATTTGAAAATCTGTAACATATGTATTGCTGTATGTTACTGTTTCTGATATTTTGCTTTTGTTTTTGTTTTTACTTTTCAAAATAAATTAAATTTTTAAAAATGTAGTATTGAGTATAAGAAGTAAAGCCATGCTGTTATGTTGAGCTGTAGGGGACTCAGGTCAACAATTTCTGACATTGCCAGTCAAGCGGAAGACCCAATACTATTATGGACTACTGGACTCTTAGAATATTTTGCTCAGTTAACACACCTATAATAATCAAATAATGGAACTAAACAAAAAAGGGGATACAGATGAATGTCCATTTTGTATCTGTGTATTCAAAGTGGCTAGGATAGATATATAGTTACATTCTCTTAATGAATAGAGCAATTTGTTCTAATGGTGTTTGTAAATAGGATATCATGTCCGCATCTTGTACAGCAATTAACCACTAGGAAGAATGTATGCAATGTGTTAATTATTGAAACTGTCCTACCAATTTGGTCTGAAACTGTCTCATTAATATTTGTTTCTCAATAAAATTATGGGAAAAATGTAGTATTGATTTCTTTTTATCACGTGGGTATCTTTTCATTTGATTTGTATTTCCTTTTATAAAACTGTCACATTCTTTAAGTTGTCCTTTTTCTTCATTTCTAAGTTTTAAAATATGTATATTTAATGTACTTTTAAAAATTTGTCAGCTCTTGAGAGGCTGTAAACAGGTGGGTCACTAGGAGTCCAATCTAGTAGTGAGACCCTGAACACCCTGAAGACCCTTCCCTAAAATTAAAAAAAAATTGTTATTTATGCATATTTTCCCATATATAAGTTTTTCACTTTGCTTTGGTTATCAAACTTGGTAGTTTTTTTTTATGTTGTTTTGTATCACCCTGAACTTACATTTAAAACACTTTTTCTTATTTGTGCATGCTAGGCAAGTGCTGTACTTCTGAGCTATACTCCCAGTCCTTTCTAACACAGGATCTCACTAAGCTGCCCAGGCTGGCCTGTAATTTTCACTCCTCTGGCCTCAGGCTTTGGAGTAGCTGGTATTACAGGTGTATACCACCAAGCCTAGAGTACAATATTTTCTTTTAATCTATGTGTGTGAGACAGGAGTACATCTTTTTTTTGGTAGGTATTAGGAATCAAACTCAGGATTTCAAGCTTGCCAGGTAGGCATTGTGCTCCTGGGACCTACCCAGTTCTCATACCACTAATTTAAGAAACACTTTCTAAGTTGGGTATGGTGGTGCACACCTATAATCGTAACACCTGGGAGGATGAGGTGGAACACCGCAAGTTTGAGACCAGCCTGGGCTACATAGTGACATCAAGGTCAGCCTGCACTACATAGATACTGGCTAAAAAAAAAAACACTTTAAAAAGATACCTATTAAATTCCCAAATATATGTAGGCCTTTTTCTGGGTTCTAGTCTATTTCATGGATCTGAACAGGTACCGGCGTATCACTTGAATTCTTGCTGCTTGAAATATGCTTTCCTAAAGTGGCAGCAACAACCCCACTTGGAAGCTCTTCCTTTCGGTGCTTTCCCTGGCTATTTTGGTATACTTGGTTTTCTTGAACTTTGGAATCAGCTTTAATGTCTTTTAAAAATTCAGTGGCATTTTACTTTAAATTTATAGGGCAATTTTTGCAAAATGTCTCTATCATTTTTTCTAACCACTCAGATCAGAAACACTGGAGTCATGCTGGCTGCCGTTTCCCTACACCCCTCAACTGGCTCCTTAGCAAGCCCTGGGAGCAGTCCTTGCCCATACAGCCAGAAGCTGATGGCTTCTCTCCCATTGCCACCTACCGCCCTACTGAAGGCATCATTTCGCACCCACTTTCTGGATTACATATCTCCCTCCTTCCTTCCATCTATTCTCAACACAGAAAGCAGAACTGTTCAGCCTGGGTCAGCTCACCTCACAGTTCTGTTCAATTCCTTCTGCAGGCTTTTTTTTTTTTTTTTTTTTTTTGCACACAGTGAAAAACAAGATTTGAAACACAGATATGGAAGTGAGGTCCCAACATAGTTAGCAGAGAGAGTGTGCCAAGAAAAGGAAACCTCCAGAACAGCGCCAAAAGCGAAAATAGGCAGAGAGCAACAGGAGATGGGGGGCCCAGACAAGCAGGAGGCCACACCTTGGCCTTCTGGCCAGTTTAAGCAAAAATAATTATCTTGGCGGGGTGGGAATTGGGATAGGAGAGGTGTGGCTGAGAAGACGCTCTTTTTATATTAATTCTAAAACTGTTCACATCAATCAATGAGTTAAAATTTACACATGAAAGAAAAATGTAGAAACTCCCAAATTGCACAGATGGCTCTTGTAAATATGTGTAGGAATTAGGCTTTTCTTTTTGTCAGACATTTATAACTCAAATTCCACGACCTCTCAGTTAGGGGAATTTTAAACAAAGTAAGATGCATCAATCTAAAATTTAATTTTTGAGCTGTCCCTGTAAGGAATATCTAGTATTTATCAAATTAAATAGCAAAATGACAAACTCTAGACTTAATGATCTTCAGAAAAAAATGAGGTGGTTTCAACAATATTTAATTTCTTTCACTTTTATGTTTAAAAAATCGTAGTACTGAATAAGCATTTGAAAAAAGTATGATTTTTAAGAATGCAAAATTGACAATAAAAGAATGTGAGAATTATTTGCTTCCACCACTGTCTCAGATGAAAACTTCCCCAGGCCATAGGGGTCCAAATCTCACAAATGACATCAATCAACAGCAACTCAGAAAACCTTTTGTCCTTCTTGTCTAAGGAAACAAATGGTATTCATTCAGCTTCATCTTGCAGGAGGAGCAGGACAATGAAATGCTGGAATGTTCGGAAGGAAAACCTGCAGTCTGTACAGCAAGACTGCCTCTTGCGATTCCACATGCACCTTCAATGAGAACCTTTCCTTGTCTATTTCTATACATTACATTCTCATAATGGTGAAACTTTTAAGGGTGTGTGTGTGTGTGTGTGTGTGTGTGCGCGCGCGTGCGTGCTAGAGACTGAACACAGGGACTCACTGAGCTATATAGCCAAACGTTAATTTCTTACCACCTTTTTTTTTGGTTACAGGATCTATTTGGCTTAGACTCATAGCGATCCTCCTGTCTCAGCCTCCCCAGCCTGGGATTTACAGGCATGAGTCACCACACCCGGTTTCCGTGGCTGGCACGGTGTGGGGCCAACACGGCATGTGGTACCAGGGATCAAACCTGGTCCTTGTGCTGGCCAGGTAAGCACTTGGACTAATGAGCTATCTCCCCAGCCCCTTTACCACCTAATTCTGTATCAAAATGTTTTTAATCTGCATATCCCTCCCCCAAAGCACATTATTCTTTTTCTAAGCTGCGTTTTTGTTGTTAATGAAAGGAGAAAGAACTGAGCAGAGAGATGGTTTGGGGCTTAAAATATCAAGCATACTTACTTTCCTAACAGCCCAAATCCTTGTGAAAGTTACTGAAAAGCTCCTCTTAGATCTCCAGAACGCTGCAGAAAAACACCTAAGAGCATGGCCAGCTTCCCAGGTGCCAGTGGTAACAAAAGGAAAATGGGCAGGGGTGGGAACATTTCTGTCCATTTCATCACCACCACCAGCCTAAGAAAATAACTTATTCTGGAAACTAGATTTATACAGGAAACTCAGCAAACCAACAATTCCTCTCGAAATGATGAGAAAATTAAACACATGTTCTTATTTTCGATTTTCAGCAAATTAAAGCTATTAAAATTCTCTTTACTCAAGCACTGCCTCTTAAAAATGTTCTCTCCAGCTGTTTATATAAGTGAAAGTCATCATGTAAGAATTCATTGTTCAAAGTTATTAAAGATTCTCCTTTAAAAAAAAATTGCTCTTCTCAAACACTGACATGTGACAAAAGTCCTTACCAGTTTGAAAGTCACATTTTCTGTTTCTTAAAAATTAAGAATCTTCATATAAAGGTTTGTGGCTCTATCTTTTGTTCTCATCAGTAGCTTTCAAACTTTTTTCACCACTGCTCAGTCATAATTTTTACAGAATAACTCAGAATCCATATATACACATCCAAACCCAAACAAGTTTTCACAAGAAAAGATACTCCCTAATAAAGGTAGTGCAATGCTGGTATCTTTTTAATTCTTTTCCATCCTATTAAAAAAATGCCAGTAAAGTCTTTCAATTATTTTTCCCAGTAAAGGATCACACACTGCAGAGCAACACTGTGTTCTATTTATTCTGAGGAACATTTAATAGTAAAATAAAGTATCTATTGTCATTATACAGCATGATTTAAAAAGTGATTACTTTAAAAATACCAGACAGCTCTGTGCAAAGCTGGCTAAGTCCTCCTCATACACTGCTGTTTCCTAAACAGGTCCAGAAATGGACTTATCCGAGCACCTAGCAGAGACTGGTGAAGGCTTCAATCACCCAACTAACCTAGCACGTAGTAAGTAGCCCATGGAGAAATGACGTGGGACAATGGATTCCCATGCCGCAATCTCAGAGACCCGCTGTGTAGTTAGTACCACTTTCATTCCAAAGGACATTTATACACTTTACACTTGGCAAGGGACATAACACAGCAATGACCTGTCTTTATCTGTAACTTTGAGCAACTGTAATTTTTGAGTTCTATTTGTTCATTTCCTAATCTGCCTAAAGACTTTTTAAAATAGATTTTTGTTCCTGACTCAATTTCCTTATGTAATACTACTTTAAGAGTCTGATAATATCACTGGATCTTTGTGGCTTCTTCTCTGAACCTACTCCCCCTCTTAGCAGGCTCTCTGCCTTGTACAGTGATTGTGTGAATTCTGAGTGGGTGAATATTCCACAAAATGTTTGTGGGACCATTCTGGAGATCTGGCTTGAGGTGGGTTCTTCTAGAGAATATTTTGTACTCATCTTTATCAGTTGCCTATGTACCCTACCAACTCGATGCTGTTTAAGGTTCAGCTTGACTTTTTTTTTGTCCTGGGAAGTGAATCAGGGCCTTCACTCTGAGCTGTATGTCTAGACTTTTTTCTTTTGCTTCTTCCTTTCCATCTACCTTTCTTGACAAGGTCCAAGTCATCAAGTTGCCCAACTTGTTATATTCCTTCTCAGCTTTCCTGAGTACTGGGTTATAGGCACCAAGCTGGGCTGATTTTTTTTTTTTTTTTTTAAAGACAAATCAAGGTATATTATGTACAAAATCCCTATGATGAATGTACTTATTGCATATACCTAAATTTTACTAATAAAATTAATTTTAAAAATAGTATCCATATTGGAAAGAATTTGTGCTGAAATCCAAGTATGAAGTGTTTTGGGGGTCTAAATCGTAGGTAGAATATGTGTGTGTATACTTACATCTCACCTCTATCAAGAATCAAAGTTAAACACAGGAACTGTTCTCAGGGTCCTCCGCGGGGACTGGGACTCGGCAGTAAGCATGCCCTGTGTGCCCGCAGGTACACGTGCACATGTGCAGTGATTCCCTGTCCTGGGCGGATCCAGCCTTCCTCTTCTGTCAGTCGGGATCTCAAAGCTGCAAAAGCTAAAGCTATCCTTGTAACTCCAGGTTGCATCTTCCATTTAATTTTATTTTTCTTCATTCTGAGGCCACCTGAGAAGCATTCTTTAACCTTAAACACTTGGGGCAGTTTCCATTAGACTGGTGTACCTCATACTACAGAGCTATGTAGTCTTACACAATCAACCATCTGTTTGAAAGTGATACAAAATCAAACCCAGAGAGAAATTACTGTATTCAGACTTTATTGCTTATTGGTCAAATCATTCCACACAATTTTAGGTAAAGAGACTTTGAGAAAATATATTGGGAGTGTTGAACAGATGATGGCAATATTGATGAAAGTGTTCAAGTATTTTACACAAGGTAATAAGAGGCACCACAGCCACCAGCACCCCCAGAAATTTGTACATTTCATATAAAA
>NW_004524690.1:4568773-4571848 GCF_000260255.1 Octodon degus
CGCTTGCCAGGGAAGTGCATGTTCTACTCAGCCATCTCCCTGGCCCGCTAATGTTTTTCTAATGTATCTGGAAGATTGGTTTTTATACTGTCCTACTGTACATACCATTGAAAGCTCTTCAAGATCAAATGTCTTGACCCAAATCAAGAGAATGAGTTCACTGTAGAATAAAAAGTAACTATAAAGAGTACCATATAAAGTTCAAATACTGGTATGTAAATTTCTCTGAAGTAATTTCTGCTTCAGTAATTAAAGCAAAAGAAGAGATGACTTTATTTAAAATAGGAAGCCTATTAACATGACTCATGCTATGAAATAACTACACTCAGTATTCTGCTTTGACAGTTTGAAGAGGGCTTCATACTCCTTTAAAAATTATCCACTAGAATAAGGTCATATAAATTAACTGATTATCCTCCATATTTGTCATTTACAAAGCTCAACAGGCCTTACAGAGTATAATAAACAGTAACATTTTCACCTTTTATTAAGGCAAACTTGTGAAAATAATTTAATATAGCCAGTCCAAATGAACATTCCACTCACATTTATTATGTAAGAAATGTACAAAAACAGTATTCTATAAAAAGCCACCTCAATACCAGAAAACAGTAATGAAAGATGCTGAACCCAGTTTACTTTTTAAAGGATGTTCTTTCCTTACATCCAATTCCAAGTTCTAGTCATCATCTTTAGAGCCAGTTTTGCTTAACTAGAAAAAAAGAAATATTTAACAAACTTAAGTATAATATTTGAGTCATTATTTTCCGTCAGTATCAAAACTAAAGTAACAAGGTTAAAATGCACTGAATTTTAATGATCTATGTCTTATATGAGAAGAACACACTTTTACAGAGGCAATGATATTCTTCTATTTTTCTTCTCTAAATGCACAATATTTTTTGGAGGTAGTGCTGGGGACTGAACCAGGGTTCCATGCATGCTGAGTAAGTGCCCTACCACTGAGCTATATCCCCTGCCAAGGGGTGACAAATTCTTTAAAGATTTTTTAATTGTGGGAAAAAAAATCTTTAAGTAAGATTTTTATTTTTAAAGATTTGGTATCTCTTCTTTTTTAGCGGAACTGGGGATTGAACTCAGGCTCTTGCACTTGCCAGGGAAGCACTTATTCCACTGAGCCATCCCCCCGGCCCCAAGATTTGGCATCTTAACCAGTCAGTAATTTATTCTTTAGTATTTATTCTTAATTTATTCTTTCTTTCTTTCTTTTCTTTTTGGTGGTACTGGGGATTGAACTAGGGACTTTGTGCTTGTCAGGCAGGCTCTTATGTCGCTGAGCTAAATCCCTGGCCCCAATAATTTCTTAAAAGTATAACTGTGACAATGTGATTTTAAAAAACTTAATTTGTACTATTATTATCATTATTATTATTATTATTGGTAGAAACCTTCGTCAGGAGTTGGCAAATTTGGGGTAATACAAAAGTATAAAATTCTCAAATAATACAAAGATAATTCTGATTAGAACAGCTACTTAGTCACCAAGAAACCATTATTTTATTCAGTAACTCCTGAAAATTTGTGTTTCTTATTTTTCATCTTTTATTTATTTGCTACAGGGTCTCACTATGCAGCTAGGACTACTGGGGAATGAACCCAGGTCCTTGAGCTTGCTGGGCAGGCACTTGGACTGCTATCACCCCAGTCCAACTCCTGAGAACTTGGGAAGCTGTGAAAGCAGAAACTACTAAGATAGTAGTTACCAAATATTTTGACTTCTTTAGTTTTAAAAATTGAGAGCCTTAAAGAGCTTTACACAGACACACATTTTTGAGACAGGGTCTTGCCATATAGCCCAGGCAAGCCTTGCAATGATCTTCTTTCTTCAGCCTTCTGAGTGCTGGGATTCCAGGTAATATATACATTTTTTGGAACTAGGAATCAAATGTAGGGCCTTACACTTGTCAGTCAGACATGTGTTGCTAAGCTACATCCCCAGCCTGGGTATTATTATTATTATTTAATGTTTCCTTTATTTCTTTTTTCTTTTATTTTTTATGGTCAGCTCAGCCCACCCTGAGGACGGGGCTGGCATGGCATGTGGTGCTGGGGATGAAACCGAGGTCCCTGCGTGCTTGCCTAAGCTTGCCTAAGCAGGTGCTTTAGACCACTGAGCTATCTCGCCAGCCCTGGGTATTACATTTTTAATGTGAGACACCTCTACAGATTTGAGATTAAAACTGAAACATTTCATTTATAAAAAAGCCAAAAATAACCCATTATATGCCAACTCAATAATATTTTTTAACAGGGAAATGCTAAATTGGGTTATAAAAAACAGAACACAGTGAAAGTGGCAATAGTTTTTCATTTTTGCAAATCTCTACCATCTAGCTCTACAGGAATCTCAGAAATCTGTGTCTACAACAAAATAAAATAGGTACTGTGGCAGTAATAAGAATAGCCTGACTTAAAAAAGCATACTTTTAGACCCTAAACCTACTGACTTAAAAAATTCTGGAGAATAGAATATAAGCACTAGCTCTCCCAGGGCTTTAGCCAAGCATGAGTGGCAGTGTCACAGCCCATGCAACCGACCATGTAGCCACTCACACAGCTTCTCAAAAGTGCCATTTCATATTCAGGAAAAAATGAGTACAAAGCAGCAAATAACATCTTAGTAGCATGATGCCAAAATTTTGACTTGCATATCGCCTGATAGGGTCTTAGGGATTTCCCAGGGGCCAAGTGCCACACTTGGAAACCACTACTGAGATCAAATTATGTCTAGGTAACCACCTTAAAAAATTTCTTTATGGCCAGGAGTGTAGCTTAGTGGTAGAGCACTTGCCTAGCATGAAGGAAGCCCTGGGTTTCTCTCCCATAGACCAATTTTTCCCCCATTTCCCAAGATTACTGAGCTATTTTAATTTTACTTATATTTTTTAGATTTGGAATTCTCTTTATTTCTAAGGACTCCTTCAGAAACAAATGTATTGTACTAGGGAAGGAAGAGCACTATTTTTCCCTTTAGATCAACTAGATTATTTTCTTTTCACTTTTAGCTGCTGCATCAGAAACATTCTGACTGAGAGAACCATTAATTCTGGGACA